>NC_091432.1:140332525-140699277 GCF_964237555.1 Oryctolagus cuniculus
TTATTTTTAAGGCCCTATATTTTTATAGCTGGCTGTTCTTGTCTCACGTCATGCTTTGCTTTATGAACTAGTTGTTTCTCTATATATCTGAACATTTCAAACATACTGATTTAATATCTTTGGCCCATTGCTTTATTCTCAAATTTCAATGCTGTCATTTGTTATGTCGGTAGACTTCTTCTCATGTTCTGGGTATTTGAATGTTATATTTCATTTATTTGAGATTGTAAGGTTTTCTTCCATAGCTTTTCCCTGCTTGTGTCCTGTGGGGTCGGTTTGAGGTTGCCTTATCCACAAAGCTCTCTGCAGGGCATAGGCCTACTCGGATCTTATCTCAGTGTTTTATGTTGGGTTTCTAACACATGGAGTTAGCAGAACATGTGCGTCTTACTGGGCACAGGGCACATAGAGTGAGTAGGTGGCTGTGTCTTCATCCAGAGCCAGGGATGGGTAAACTCAATAAGGCTCTCTTTCCAGGCCAGAGAGGAAGATATTCGGGGTCCATTCACCATCCAGAAGTGCTGCACTCACCACATCAAAGGCAGAGCAAAATGGATATCTTTTTACTTGATTATTGTTTCTAGCCCTTCCTTATATTCTTTAATAACCATGGTCTTTTAACTTTTTACTTGTTGAACTCCTTATTTATTGAAACATTAAGTCTTTAACCCAGGTCTCCCATGTAGGTGCAGGGGCCCAAGGAGTTGGGCCATCTTCCACTGCTTTCCCAGGCCATAGCAGAGAGCTGGATTGGAAGAGGAGCAGCTGGGACATGAACCGGTGCCCATATGGGCAGGCAGAGGCTTAGCCCACATCGCCATAGCATTGGCCCTTTTGCCGTTGGTTCACCCTCCAATGGCCGCTGCGGCCAGCGCACGGCGTTGATCCGATGGCAGGAGCCAGGTACTTCTCCTGGTCTCCCATGGGGTGCAGGGCCCAAGCACTTGGGCCATCCTCCACTGCACTCCCGGGCCACAGCAGAGAGCTGGCCTGGAAGAGGGGCAACCGGGACAGAATCCGGCGCCCCGACCAGGACTAGAACCCGGTGTGCCGGCGCCGCAAGGTGGAGGATTAGCCTAGTGAGCAGCGGCACCGGCCCAGTGGTCTCTTTTAAATTTCACTTTTCCCCCTTCTTCTCCTCCATTAGATGTTGTCTAGGGGCCGGCTGTGGCTCGCTGCGTCCTGCTGGTGAGGATGGAGCAGGGAGAGTTCTCAGATCCATGCGGGAGCTGGCAGCCTCCCTGTGGGCTGGCTGCAGGCGTCCACTCCGTGGTCCATCAGGGCCTTTAGAGAGATGTGTCACAAGCTCCCTTTGGAGGCTGTGCCTCGGCCATGGGACTGCCACCTCCAGCAGGCTTTTCCTCCTGGACAAGGCTCCGACATTGCACAGACGTGCTGAGAGTTCCTTCTCTAGAGCATGTGGGAACTCCTCCTATGCTGCTACACAAAAATGTATGATTTATGCATCTCTTAGGGGTGCAGATTACACAGATGATGTATTATGCCACGAATCCCCACCCTGCTGCTGTCAGTATTTATTTGAAAGCCTGATGCCATATCATAAAAGTGATATGAACAGTAACAACTGAAATTTATGGGGACTGGTTGCAACAGCAAGATTGAGAACTTGTTGAAATAATAAAACACAAAGTGTTTTTCTTTTTAAGAAGAGAAAGAAGTTTATTATTCACATGGGATGGGAACTAAATCCTTCTTGATAAATCCTGATTTAACCGGTGTAGCCAAATAATGTAAGATGCATACTATCCTCAAAGTTGATTGTACACTCATTCTAAACATTTTGTGAATTGCTGTACATAGCAATTCTTACTTCCCTGTTATTAATGGACTACTTTACATGGGAGGAATATTAAGTATATTAATATAAGTACAAAACTTAGAATGGAACCTAGTAAACTGTGAGAACCATATGTATAAGTAATTATTATTAATTATAGAACAGAAAGTTGGGTATTATATTATGCCTTTTACTTTCCACTTGAAAAAAGTTTGTAGTTACCATACCTTGTAAATATGCTGATTTTAAGTAGTACAAGGAGAAATTAGAAAGTAGTTTTAACTGAATGCAAATGAAAACAGCATATATAAAAATATATATATAAATTTGTGGTGATCCTGCTATACATTTATAAATATTTATACATATTATATAAATATATTTATTATTTATTAATACATAATTATATATTATATTATTTATATTTATTATATATTTATATATAAAATGTATATTTATATATGATTTATTATATATTTATATATTATACATGAAGGTTGTATGCTTATATATAAATTATTATATATTTATATGTATTATATTTATATATAGTTTATATATTTATATATAATTTATATAAATTTTTATATATTTATGTATAATATATATAAATTTGTGGTGATCCTGCTAAATTCATCCTGCCAGGAAAAGTAAGCCTTCAACTTTCACTGCTAGAAACTAGGATGAAGAGGACAAATTAAACCCAAAGTAAGCAAGAAGAAAATAGTTAAGATCAGAGAGGAGTTAAACAGAAAACATCAACAAAACCAAGTCTTTAAGACGATCAGTGAAGCTGACGAACGAGAGATGATGTTAACATTGATCATTCGGGCATCAAAAGAAATAAAGGAATAGTCCGGGCAGCTTCGTGCCAATGTTTTCAACAACCTTTTGAATCAGGTCCTCTTCTTTTATTTATTTATTTATTTTGACAGGCAGAGTGGACAGTGAGAGAGAGAGACAGAGAGAAAGGTCTTCCTTTGCCGTTGGTTCACCCTCCAATGCAGCGCACCACGTCTATCTGAAGGCAGGAGCCAGGTACTTCTCCAGGTCTCCCATGGGGTGCAGGGCCCAAGCACTTGGGCCATCTTCCACTGCACTCCCTGGCCACAGCAGAGAGCTGGCCTGGAAGAGGGGCAACCGGGACAGAATCCGGCGCCCCAACCGGGACTAGAACCCGATGTGCCGGTGCCGCAAGGCAGAGGATTAGCCTAGTGAGCCGTGGCGCCGGCCAGGTCCACTTCTTTTAAAGACACAAACTACCAAAGCTCACTCTGAAAGAGACAGATAAGCAGAATATGTCTATTAGGGAAATCACACTTGTGGTTAAAGATTTCCTTCAAAGAAAACTTCACACCCAGATGCCTTCATTGGTGAATTCTATTTCAGGAAGAAATAACACATATTCTAGACACACTCTCCCATAACACTGATAAAGAGAAAATATTTCTGTACTGAAGCGGTGAGGACAGCATTACCATTGATACCAGCACAAGACAAAGATGTTGCAGGAAAGCGACACTATATACCAGACCCTACAGAACAAGATGCAAAGTATTCTAAACAGTATTTTAGTGGATCAAATCCTGCAGATAATTCAAGGGAACTTCAAAAAGTTCGTGGAATATGGAACTAAAAGATGGGATTACTTTGGTGCAACACTTTTTTGAAATCCATGCCCTATATACAGTTTCCATGAACTGTTTAAGATTCCTTGTTGGCATGGATTTCAAAAAAATTTTGCACAAAAATACCCTCATCTTTTAGTTCCATTTCCCATGAACTTTCTCAAGGGCTCTCATAGACAGGATAATACATCATGACCAAGCAGGGTTTATCCAAGGAATGTGAGTTTTGCCACAGGATGTCATATGGGCTCTTCTGTTCCCATACCAGAATGTGGGGCAATGTGCTGTGGTCTTTCTTCCTATCCCAGGCTCATCTTTTCCTGAGGATCTGTTACTTTCCAATAATTTCTTTTACATTATTTATTAATCATTAAATGTATTTGAAAGAGAGAGAGAGAGATCTCTCATCTGCAGTTTATCATCCAAATGTCCACACCAACCAGGGCTGGGCCAGGCTGAAGTCAGGATTTAGAAACTCCCTTTTGGGTGGCAGGGACCCAAATACTTATGCCTTCAGCTGTTGTCTCCCAGTGTGCACAGAATCAGGAAACCGGAATGAGAATCAGAGCCAGGCCTCAAACCCAGGTACTCCAGGACAAGTGCAAGCATTCCAAGATTCCAAGGCGCAGCTTAACCACCACCCCAAATGCCCCTGTCCTCCAGTTTGCTCGTTCTGTGTGACATACTACATGAATACTTAGTGGCTTAAATCATCCATTTCATTTTAAACAACAACTTTAAAACAACTTTATAGGACCAGTGCTGTGGAGCCTTGGGTTAATTCTCCACCCGTGGTGCCAGCATCCCATATGGGCACCAATTCTTAGTCCCAGCTGCTTCTCTTCCAATCCAGCTCTCTGCTATGGCCTGGGAGAGCAGTGGAGGATGGCCCAGGTCCTTGGGCCCTGCACCCCATGGGAGACCAGGAAAAGCACCTGGCTCCTGACCTTGGATCAGCCCTACTCTGGCCATTGAGGCCATTTGGGGAGTGAACCAGCAGATGGAAGACACCTCTCTCTCCACACCTCCCCAAATCAGTAAATAAAATCTTTTTTAGAAAAACAAACATTATATTATCAACAAAAGGGTTGATTTTTAAAATAACCACTTAGATCTGTTTGTTAATTTACAGTTCAGGAGTTGGGGAAGAGTTCACTTGGGTGGTTTGGCTCTGAATCACATAGGGTCAACAGGGGTGCCTATGGCTGGCTCATTTTCTCCCCGGATATCTCAGTGCTCCATGGCCTCTCTCTTTCTCTTCTCTCTCTCTCTCTCTCTCTTTCCACACACACACACACACACACACACACACACACACGCTATCTCCCCACAGCCTGGGGTTCCCATGTCAGGTTGGTCTGAGAGTAGTCAGATTCCATAATGGCCACTCAGGGCTCCAAGAGAGCAAGCTAAGAGCCTTAAGGCAAGGCCTGGAACTGTAGTAGCTCCAGCTCTGCCACATGCCTTGACCAGAGCAGTCATGGGCCAGCCAGGACCCAGGGGAAGGAAAGAGACCTCACAGCTACGGGAGAAGCGTTGAGGATTTCGTGGCCACCTTTTAAATGCCATGTACAGTCATGCACTGCGTAATAACAGGTACACAGCATTGTTAGGCAATTTCATCACTGTGCCAACAGCCATGAATGTCTGCCTGTGGGCCATATAAGCCCCACAGAATCATCTGGTCTGGCCCTACCAGAGCAACTACAGGAAATTCGATAAGTCATTTTTAAATTGATACTTTAGTATGGATGACCTGTGAATGATGGCCCTTGGCAGCAAACAGTTCTGGTAGAGGGAACTTTACAAGTCAGTCTCTCATCATGGTCTCTTGGCGCACCCAAGAGATGCAGCAAATGTGAGGTACATGTGAGAAGGCTGCCGCAGGTGTACCACAGCATGTTGTCTCATTTCTAAGTAGAAGGAGTACACTGTAGCATAACGAGGTAAAACATAGAAGAGAAAACAGATAAACCAGTGACACTGTCATTATCACCATTATCAAATATTGTGTACTATAGACAATTGCATTGCTGTGTTCTTGCATGATTATCAGGGTGGTTGGTGTGTTTACACCAGCGGTACCGCAAGCACATACATAGTATGTTGCACTATGACATCACTGTATCTATATAGTCAGGTTCCATAATGGCCATGATGTCAGTATAGCCATGATGTCACTATGGCTATGATGTCACTATGGCTATGATGTCACTATGGCTATGATGTCACTAGATTATAGGAATTTTTCAGCTCCATGGTAATATTGCAAGACCGCTGTTACTTGTAGAACGCAGTGTTTACTAAACCGACAGACAGCGTCTGGCTTGCATCTACCCCACTGTGGCACTGATTTTTGTGTTACTTAGGGCTTATTTTTAGGAGGGGAACAGAAGTAACCTCAGGTTTTCTTAAGCAAGAAGGAATTTGTATGGGGGAACATTATCGCTTCTCAGCCTTTTGGCTAAGATCTAGTGTGGAGGAATATTGAGGCATGGACAGGGGTCTAGGGGGCCAGACATGGAAATTATTGGAAACCAGTGGTGTCCTTATGGCCTGCGATAGGAATCATGGCATGAGTTCTAGAGTGGTCTAATGAGCATGACCAAGGTCTCCAGTGACCGCACGTGACCAAATCCACATCCCTCACCCTAGGGAGCTTCTCAGATGCATTGGGGACTTTGCATTTCCTCTTTACTCAACTAAATTCAGTTTCCAGGCCACCAGGTTTCCTGATGACTTCCTGTTGTTCTAGGCTGGATCCTTCCCTTAGCCCTACCTCTAATACTGAGGCTTGGGACTGTTCTGGGATTTTCGCTAATGGGCTAGGATTTAGGGTCACTGAGACACATGCGGTGAATCTGAAACAATTTGTAATTATGTTTTCCCTTGAGTTTGATTCTCAGAGAATGTTTCCTGAGCCTTATAATGTACTGTCTCACTCAGAAGGGCACCAGGTGCCAAGCTGCAATCAAGGAACCCATCCCAGCCGATACCTCCTGAAAGGAAGTGTGCAGGTGCCAGCCCAGAGGGACCCAGTGTAACGCTTAGACCTCCCTGGGCAGGATCTGGAGGACATTTTCTGGACCTTGGATGTATGAAGAAACCTGAACAACTTCTGCGCCTTTGCCAGAGCAAAGCTGCCTCTACACAGAGTGATGTCAGGAACCGTAGTGACTAGGGACAGCTTTGTGTGTGAAGTCCATGCTGCCGTCTGCAGCAGGAGGCACTGACTGGGAACCAGCTGCATTGTACTACTTGCCCACAAGCTCACAATAAAACTTCCTTATGCCAAGATTCCCTTAGTGCAAATGTTAATCAACCAAATTCACCAAGCAAGAACCCATCTGGCTCAGTGCCATGACAAGAGTTCCTTCTCCGTCTGTTTTCCCCCAAAGTTGCCTTCCATCCCAGGACTTTAAATACCATCTATTTGCTACAGATTCTTCTTTTTTTGTTAGCTGTTAGATTATGATTTCTTTTTACCCTTGTTTAAAATGTTTAATCAGCACAAGCCTACTATGCATCATCTCTGGTCTTTGCTTCTGTCGCAAGCTCTGGGAGACACTGCCTGTCTGGATGAATGTAGTGCACAGGCCTCTCCGCCAGGCTGTCTGCTTTGGTCTGAGAGTGGAAGGTGGTGCATGCGATGACCCTTGGCCAGCACTCATAGATGAAACTGATTCTCCAAAATGATATGTATGGGTCACCATTCAGGACGGGCAGTGTTTGTTGGGCAATCTCTAAATACCCACTATACGTAGGAGGGATGAATAAAGTTATAGAAATGTTAAAATTGTAGAAGGAAAGTTGGGGTGATTTATAAGGGATGGAGTGTTTGGGGTTGAACTGTGTTCCCCAAAACTTCATATGTTGAAATCCCAACTCCCAGTACCTCAGATGCGGCCTTGTTTGGGAAGACAGGAGCTATACAAAGTCAATCAAGTTAAAATGCGGTTCTAGAAGGCAAACGCGAATCCAAAATTCCTGTGTCCTTATAAAAAGGAGAACTTCGGAGACACATACATGAAGACAATGCCATGTGTCTGCTCAGGCTGCTATAACAGAACACTACAGAGTCAGGGCTTAAACACAGACGTTTGCCCTCAAAGTTCTAGAACCTGGGAAGTCCAAGATCAAACTGGGGACCACAGACTTCCTGTGTTTTCCTGTGGCCTTTCCCTTGGCTGTGTGCCAGGAGAGAGCATTGTGTAGACGAGGGCACTGACTCCCCATCATGCGGCGTCACCCCCACGACCTCATCTGAACCTCATTCTCTCCCAAAGGCCCTGCCTCCAATACCATTACACTGGGGGCTGAGGCTCCAGCATAGGGAATTTTTTGGGAGACACAACATGTATGCCACACCAGCATATGAGGGTGTCAGGAAGAAGCAGATCCCCCCACACAGCCATTAGAAGGAGCCAACCATGGAGGGCGTTGTGGTAAGAAGGTTAAGCTGCCACGCAACACTGGCACCCGTATTAGAGTGCTGGCTCAACTCCCAACTACTCTTGCTTCCTACAGCTTCCTACTACTACAGGAATGGAGAAGATGATGACCCAGGTGCTTGGGTCCTTGCCACACGTGTGGGAGACCTGGATGGAGTTCCTGACATTGGCCTGGCCCAGCCCCAGATGTTGGCGCCATTTTGGAAGTGAACCAAAGATGGAAGGTTCACTTCCTAAGTGACCACAACAGCTGGGACTGGGCCAGGACAAAAGTAGGAACCAAGAGTTCCATCTGAGTCTCCCATGTGTGTGGCAGGGACCTGAGTATTTGGGCCATCTTCTGCTGCCTTCCCGGGTGCATTAGCAGGGGGCTGGATTAGACCTGGAGGCAGCAAGACTGGAATCAGACTTGGACTTGGGATGCAAACATCATAAGTGACATCTTCATGCCACAGCACCAGCCCCTGAGCTGTTCATTTTCAAATGGTGTCAAAGCAGAATTAAAAATAAGACCAGGCCTGAAAATTCCCAAGCAAACAAAACCAGATAAACCCTGGAAAGAGCCTTAACTGTGCTTAACCTGCAAACGTAAGCAAAGCGTAAATCACAAATACAAGCACAGCTTAACGGGTTAGCCAACTACAAACACCAGCTAACATACAAGGGGTCTTCAAAAAGTTCACGGAGAAGGCATATTATGAAAAAAAAAGAACCTATGCATGGATTTCAAACTTTTTCACCAGAAATTCATTTTTTTTTTTTGACAGGCAGAGTAGACAGTGAGAGAGACAGAAAGAAAGGTCTTCCTTTTGCTGTTGGTTCACCCTCCAATGGCCGCTGCAGCCGGCGCACCGCGCTGATCCAAAGCCAGAAGCCAGGTGCTTCTCCTGGTCTCCCATGGGGTGCAGGGCCCAAGCACTTGGGCCATCCTCCACTGCACTCCCTGGCCACAGCAGAGAGCTGGCCTGGAAGAGGAGCAACCGGGAAAGAATCTAGTGCCCCGACCGGGACTAGAACCCGGAGTGCCGGCGCTGCAAGGCGGAGAATTAGCCTAGTGAGCCATGGCGCCAGCCCAAAAAATTCATTTTTAATTCCATTTCTCTGTAAATTTTTTGAGGTATCCTCGTATGATTATGTGACTGAGGACTCTCTAACAAAGCCTCTGCAAAAAGATAATTTTCTAATTGATGAGACAAACAAACAACCTCATGATCTTTCCCATTGGTTTCCCCTGTATGTTTCTTTGTGACTGTCCCACTACTCCCTGCCCTGGCCCGACCCTCTGTCTTGTCAAGGGCCCATAACATAGCACTCTCTGTCCTAATGGCTTCCTCGGGTCCTCACTGCCCTTCTGACGTCTCCTGTACACCAGCTTGGGCCATGTGCCCCCTTATCACCGCCGCCTCTGACTAGCAGTCTCTCCTCCCCTCTGTTCCTAATCTCCTACAAGTGTCTTTCTGGCAACACTCTCCCAAGACACCAGGAAGGAGATTCTGGGAACTGCAGTGCCATCGAGGGAAGTGTTGGTGCTGTCTGCTGACAAAAGACAGGCACCGCTCGGTTCCTTCCAGGTCTGCCGTCTTGGTTCACCTTGGTTCATTTTTCCATTTGTTTTCATGTTCCAGGAACACAAGGTGGCCTTGTGTGGTTCCTTTGCAGACTTCTCATCAATCTCTTTTCCTGAAGGTGTGAGTGGGGAGCAGGAGGTGCCCCCTTGGTATCCACAGGGCGTTGGTTTCAAGAACCCTTCAGATACCCAAATCCAAGGTTGCCCAACTCCCTATGTACAGTGGTATTTACATATAACCTTATTTACATCTGCCCATATGCTTTAAACCACCTCTAGATTACACAGGATTCTAAGACAATGTAAATAGGGTTTTTTTTTTTTTTTTGTTAATTTAAAAAATATAGTTGAAAGGTAGAAAGAGAGAAAGAGGTCTTCTACCCACTGGCTCACTTCCTAGATGCCTGTAACAGCCAGGCTGAAGGGCAGGCTGAAGCCAGGAGCTCAAACCTCAATTCATGTCTCCCACGTTGGGGACCAGGCACCCAGCCACTAGAGCTATTGCCTGCTGCCTCTCAGGGCACACATTAGTAGGAAGCTGGAATTGAAAGTGGTGCTGGGACACAAACTCAGGCACTCCATATGGGACCTGATACCCCCAAATGGCATTCTCGCTGTTGAGCCCAACACCCACCCAAATGGCATTCTCGCTGTTGAGCCCAACACCCACCCCTCCCCTGAATATTTTTGATTTGTGGTTTGCTGAATCCACAGTTGTGGAATCCGTGGATATTGAGGCCCAGTTGTGTTTGTTATCCCTGGAGTGAGGTGAGATATCTTTTTTATCCTGCAATTTCCTATTAGTTCAAAATTACCTTATTCTCTCCATGCCTTCTCCAAGAGAAGTGTACCCCGAGAGTCAGAAGTGCACTTTGTTTGGAGAGATGATCCTACGGATTCATTCTGACACAGACACCTATGTGGTCAGCTGCCACCTTACTTGAGATTACACAAAGTGTTCGATCCTCTGATCAGCCCTCTGGTTGCTTTTCAACAAGCCCACAGATTTATGTCGGTTCAGTGGGCTTTGTGAGGGCAGACATGAGCCCAGACTTGGGGCACCGCCTTGAAGGGGCACCTGCTCTGGTCCACTTGCCTGGGCCACAGGATGCCCAGGTGTTTGGTTGAATACTGTGCCAGGTATTTGGTTCTTCAGAAGAGACTAGCCTTTGGATTGTTAGACTCAGTAAAGTGGATGCCCCTTCCCAGTGTGGACCCAAATAGAACAGAGATGTGGGGCTGGGTTGGGTTCTGGCTCTACCTGAGTTGAGGCAGTGATGGTCTTCTGTTCCCTACACTCCTGCCCAGGCCCTGAGTTGGACTCCCTCTCCAGCCCTCAGCTCTCTGGCCTTTGAATGACACCACTGGTTTTCCTGACCTCCAGATTACAAAATTACATCTCTCCAGATGGTGGAGTGTCTCAGCCTCCATCACCAATTGTGTCGATACCTTCAAACAAGTCTCTTCTGTATCTCCTGTTGATTCTGTTTCTCTGCAGAACACGGCTAATACAGACCCTACAGTGGATCTCTTCGGGTCCTCCTCCCACTCAGTGCACTAAGCTTGGGAGGAAAATGTGAATTTGGACAAAGGCCAGTTGGTTCAAGGCTGGACATATTATTAGAATTTTCTCAGGAAAGAATAAGAAAGACTCTTGTTTATATGTTTTATTGTCTTATCTAGGGAACATCTGGAAAACATCATGGTTGCTAACTCACTCCATTTGTACTATTTCCCTAAGAAATAAAAAAAAAAGATATTAAAAGTAAAAAGGAAATCCCAAATAACAATGTTTTCTTTCGCGGGGCCAAATATTTCTCTTTACCATGGACACATTTAATTATAGACACTGATATGTCTCTTAACATTTGGTAAGTCAGGGTTATGGTGAATATACATCATCAAAACTTTTTAATGTTTATTTTACTTATTTTTGTGTTTATTTTACTTATTTGACAGAGAGAGCAGAGAGAGAGAGGTCTTCCATCTGCTGGTTCACTCCCCAGATGACCACAAACCTGGGCTGGGCCAGCCCAAAGTCAGAAGCCAAGAACTCCATCTGGGTGGCCCATGTGGATGACAGGGACCCAAGTCCTTAAGCACCACAATGTCGGCCCCTAATCACAATTATTGTTAATAACAAGTGTTCAGTGAGTATCTCCCATATATGCAACATAACGTTTCAAACTGTGAGAGATACAACATTTAAATATGGCTCCTGTCTGTGGGCAGCATGCGGTCCTGTTGGAGAGAGGGCTGTTCATGTTTCTAATGCAGTTTGAGATAATCCCTTGTATGGTTTTGACAGTAAGTAGTCAGCAAGGAGGGTACTAGAAGCTGTAAGTTGTCTGGGCTGCTCCTTCAGGACTGGGCTTGCATTACGGAATTGAGATTTGCCTTGCTGTGTATCAGAGTATCCCAAAGCTCACCAACTTGAACCAGCATGTATTTCTTCTCTCTCGGTTCTTTGAGTTCTGTGAGTTTAGAGTGCATCTAGGCTGAGTGATGTGGCTCAGGGTCTCTCATGAGGCTGTAGTCGGAGTGTTACCCAGGGCCAGGGCTCATTGGAAAGCTGAAGTGGAGAAAGATCCACTTCCAAAGCCCTGCCTGTGATTCTTGACAGGCTTCAGGCCCTGACATGGGTGGGCAAACAGCTTCTCCACTCTGCGCTCTTAGGTGGCTGCCGCCCTCAGCGCCTTGCCGAGGAGCCCCTCTCACCGGGCAGTGTGCTTCCTCAAGTTCATCAAGAGGGGCGGGCATTTGGCCTAGTGTTCAGGACACTGCCTAGGATGCCCTGCATCCCATATTGGAGGTACCTGGGTTCGAGTCCCTGCTCCATTCTTGATTCCAGCTTCCTGCTGTCGCATAGCCTGGGAGTTAGCAGGTGCTGGGCCGAGTAGCTGGGTCTCGGCACCCCTACGTGGATCAGGCTTCTGCTTGGTGCAGCCCTGACTGTTGTAGGCATTTGGAGAGTGCACTAGTAGATGGAAGGTCTCTCAGTCTCTCTTTCAAATAAAGTGAAAATAAATAAATATGATTATTTAAAAATTATTTATTTGAAAGACGGACTTACAAAGAGAGAGGAGGAGAGACAGAGAGAGAGAGATCTGCTATGCTGGTCCACTCCCCAACAGAATGATTTGAAGCGTTTGAGAGGATGTGCAGAGGTCCTGTGCAAATACCATACTGTTGTGTAAGAGGACGTGAGCACCTGCAGACTACGGTGTCGGTGTCTGTCGAAGCTCTGGGAGTCGGTCCCTGCACAGATGCAGAGGGCCAAGTGTGCCCTGTTGGTTTCTGGAGGGATGGCGGGAGGCATTCAGGGATGAAGTGTCATGACAGCTGTCATCTATGTACGGTGGTTCAGAACAATGTGTACGTAGTCTTGCGCTGGAGGAAGCAAACTAAGCAGACTCGGAATCACGGCGGTACTCATGCACTCTAAACAGCGTCTATCTTGCTTAGCCTTATTGGTCACACTGGGCATTTCCCCTCAAACCAGCACTGTACTCGCTCAGCGATTCTCGCTGTGATTCCGTGTTGGATTGGAAGTAGTCAGTTGTTGTCAGCAGGCTTTCTCCTGGCGGACAGTGACTTACTTGGACAGCGCTTGCTTTCTCACCTAACGGGAAGACTGGAAGCAGCAGTTGCCCACGAACGTTCAGCGACTCCCTGATGTCCTCCGAACTCAGGATCTTCCGTCTCCCTGTTCCTCTGTCCTAGGTCGGATGGGTTTCACACTCACATTCCCTGCCTCCTGGCTGCAGGTGGCTGTGACACCCTCTCGGGGTGGCATAGGCACATCATTCTCTATCAAGGAGCCTCCCACTGAACCACAGGACGAAGCGAGCTTGAAGGGAGGGAGTTCAGGAAACCAGTATTTCACTGTCTTAACCTCGTTCAGGTACAAGCCAGGGAGTGGGGTTCCAGAGGAGCCGACGTAGAGGGTTTAACTCCAAGCAGAACCTACAATACCTAGACATACTTCTTTTTGAAGATTTATTTATTTATTTGAAAGTCAGAGATACAGAAAGAGAGAGAGGGAGAGACAGAGATTTTCCACTTGCTGATTCACTCACCCAGATGGCTACAACAAGCTAGGGCTGAGCCAGGCGGGAGCCAGGAGCTTCATCTGGGTCTCCCACATGGGTAGCAGGGGCCCGAGGACTTGGTCCATTTTCCACTGCTTCTCCCAGGCACATTAGCCAGGAGCTGGATCAGAAGTGGAGCAGGTGGGACTCGAACCAGTGCCCATACGGGATGCCAGCCTCACAGGCGGTGGCTTTACCTGTTAGGCCACAGTGCCGGCCCCTGCCATTTCGCAGGTATCTTTACAAAATTAAAATAAAACCAAAAGTTGAAAACTTTCCATCTAAAATTCATTGAATTTGGTATTGATAGAGCATTACTTTCTTCTGGAAGCATTTCACAAGCCTCCAACTACATGCTAGAAATGGGGCTAAAGACCCAGGAGACAGAGGTGAACATGGGCTATTCCATATCCTAGGAAAGTTTACAGTACCATCGTAGAAACAGGCCTGTAAATAGTTATAATGTGGGAAAGATCCTGAAAGAAAAAAAAAAAAAAACACTCAATGGGCAATGACAACCTCGCCTGGGGACCCAGCAATGTTTTGGAGAAGCGTTGCCTTCCCAGTTGTAAGAGAAGAAAATAACTCAAGCAAAGGTCTAGTGACGAGGGCAGCTGGCTCCGTGGGGAGCTGCAAGTGGTTTCGTGTGACCGCTGGTGGGAGGGGTGTGTGCATGTTCCTAGAAGAATTTCCATTTTTCAACTTTGCAGAAAACGTGCAAGGCGGGGAGTGAGGAGTCTTTTGGTCCTGCTGCTGATTAACTGCCTGAGAGATGCAGTTGAAGATTTAACTCAGGGAGCCCCTTTATGTATCGCTACAATCTTAACAAGGTTTCTAATCAAGTAAGAACGGGAGGCGCGTGCTGTGTGTGCACCGTGCTCCACTGTGCAGCGGCAATTGTAGCCATCTGCTCGCACTCGCTCTAGTTTTTTGCCGAACAAGCCAGACATAACTTACTACAGCAAATTTGTACCTGGAAATCACCACGATGTGATGGCAGACAAGCTCTGTGGTCCCTGAGGGAGTCTTGCCAAATCACAAAGAAACCCGCGTTTCGTGTGTGGGGATTTCTGAGGACGGCACCGGCTTCCCAAGGGGGAGCAGGCACCACCAAAACAAACCATTCACAGAAGGGAAATATTTTCAATCAGGAAATACTGAAAGACACTTGTATCTGCCAAGTGGGGAGAGAGCTCGCACCATGTCATCAGCACCTTGCTGCATTTTCTTCTCTCTTCTTTGAAAATAGAAAGCTTTCGCCTCTCCTTTTTTGGTCACTAGAGCTTTTTGCTAGTGGCTTTAAAAATGTCTTTTATTCCATGACATTAGACGAAAGGCACTTTCGGAGCTATAGTTATAAATGACTCCGCCACAACTGTTTTTTATTTCCATTTTGTTTCACTGACTGAGAATGTAAATTGAACTTCAGTGCTATTGTGCTTTGTTCCGCCTCTCTTTGTGGAAATGTGTTCCGAATTAGAGCCCACGGATAAACCAGGGCAGTCGCAAATACTGCCCTTCAGCTTTTGAACAGGCTGAGCCAAGAAAAGACAGAATGTGGTTTTATGAGCCCCAGATGGTGCAGTGGGTGTCACGGATGTCTTTACGTGGAGAGGTCATGGGTTCAGGTTCCATCTGGAGCCGTCCCAGAGCCACTTCACTGCTGGGGAGGAAAGGTGGAGTTTGGGGCTGAAGGCCGGCTACCTGCGGGGAAGAGGCACAGGCTGCTTTCTCAGCCAGCTGCTCCCTCAAGCAGCGCCCGTTCATCCGCGCCTGCCTCCGACTCAGAACAACCTACTCTCACAGAGGTGGGGTTTGGTGTAGTGGTTAAGACACCACTGGGGCCGGCGCCAGGGCCACTAGGCTAATCCTCCGCCTTGCGGTGCCGGCACACCGGGTTCTAGTCCCGGTCAGGGCGCCAGATTCTGTCCCGGTTGCCCCTCTTCCAGTCCAGCTCTCTGCTGTGGCCCGGGAGTGCAGTGGAGGATGGCCCAAGTGCTTGGGCCCTGCACCCCATGGGAGACCAGGAGAAGCACCTGGCTCCTGCCTTCGGATCAGCGCGGTGCGCCGGTCACAGCACGCCAGCCGCGGTGGCCACTGGAGGGTGAGCCAACAGCAAAAGGAAGACCTTTCTCTCTGTCTCTCTCTCTCACTGTCCACTCTGCCTGTCAAAAAAAAAAAAAAAAAAAAAAAAAAAAAAAAAAAAAAAAAAAAAAGACACCACTGGGGACTCTCACAAGCCCTATCTGAGTGCCAGTGTTCAAGTCCCAGCTCCAGCTTCTGAGTCCTCCTGCCTGTTCACGCACACCCTGGGAGGCAGCAGTGACGGTTCAAGTACTTGGGTCCCTGCCCCCACTCAAGAGACCCGGATGCAGTTCCTGGCTTCCAGCTTCAGTCTAGCTCCTCTTCGGCTGTTGGGAGCATTTGGGAAGTGAACCAGTGGATGGCAGTGTTCTGTTTCCGCCTTTCAAATAAACAATGTATTGTCCTATGTGAATTAACGGTATACCTAGTACTCAAACAGTACTTTACACTTTGTGTTTCTGTGTGGGTGCAAACTGTTGAAATCTTTACTTAGTATATACTAAATTGATCTTCTGCATTTAAAGATAATTGAAAATGAATCTTGATATGAGTGGGATGGGAGAGGGAGAGGGAGAGGGAGTGGGAGATGGGATGGTTGCGGGTGGGAGGGAGGTTATGGGGGGAAAAAGCCGCTATAATCCAAAAGTTGTACTTTGGAAATTTATATTTATTAAATAAAAGTTTAAAAAAGTCTGAATGTTAGTTAAGTATCTTTATTAAACTTTTGCTTTTTGACACAATAAACTTCTGAATTCATGGGAAAAAAATTAAGAAAAAACAAAAAGCCTCCATGGTATCATGGGTTAGTTCCCCACAGTCTTGTCTCCACCAACTTCGTTGTGAAGATCCTTGAGTGATCGCCTTCCCTCATGCATTGCTGGGAAGCCCAGGCCATTCCCTCACTGAGTCAACTCCTGAAACAAGTGGCAAATAGGGTGCTTCATAGGAATATTTCCTGTTCCTTCCTATGCTGTAGTCCATCAGGGAGGACTTAAAGCTAGACCTATTGATGCTTTTTGATCTGGCTTTCAGACAGTACTGAGACGGTAAAGACACAGTCAACTTGTGGCCATGCTATTAATTCATGTACCATTTCCTTCCCATTGTTAACAGGATTTTAGTTGTAGTGAAATCTACGTCATATGAAATTTATTATCTGGGCCAGTTTTAAGCATGTATTCAGTGGTATTAAGTATATCCACATTGTTGTGCCATCACCATCTTCTCTCTACAGAACTCTGGTCATAGTACAACAAAGAAACTCACCACCAGACACTAACTCCCCAGTCACTACCATGCTCCGCTCCCAGGCTAGGGCAATGTACTTCATTTATATATTTTTGCTAAATCTTCAGGTGTGGGCTAAGTAGAAAATATTTTCCCTCTTCTCTCAGTGTTTAGAGCTTGGCCTATAGAGGGGAGAAAATGTTTTTTTTTTTCCTCTTCCCATTTTGGGTTCATTGTTTGGACCTCTGTCAATTAGATGGACCAAAGACAGGTTAATAAGAGACAAACTGGAGTTTATTAATGTGTGCACTCTGCATACACATGGGAGCACACAGAGATGAGTAACTCAAAGGAATGGTGACAATTTAGGCTTGTATACAATCTTAACAAAGAAAAATAAATTTTGCAGAGAAGTGACAAGACAAAGGAAAAGGATTTGGAGTTTCTTTGAGCAGCAAACCGTGGAAAGACAGGTGTTCAGCGACATGGCTAGTTGGGAAGGTTTGTCAAGCGGGTTCCTCTGGAGCTGTCTCCAGCGATTCACTTTTGTCCTTCTTGTCCTGCTTTTAGGCAAATAGCACAAGAACAGAGAGCCCTCCTTGTTTCTCTCTCTTTTTTAAGATTGTATTTATTTGAGAGGTAGCGTTACGGACAGTGAGAGGGAGAGACAGAGAGAAAGGTCTCCCATCTGCTGGTTCACTCCCTAAATGGCTGCAGCTGAGCTGATCCAAAGCCAGGAGCCAGGATCTTCTTCCGGGTCTCCCATGCAGGTGCAGGGGCCCAAGCCCTTGGGCCATCTCCTACTGCTTTCCCAGGCCATGGCAGAGAGCTGGATCAGAAGTGGAGCAGCCGCTCACTAGGCTAATCCTCCGCCTTGCGGCGCCGGCACACCAGGTTCTAGTCCCAGTCGGGGCGCCGGATTCTGTCCAGGTTGCCCCTCTTCCAGGCCAGCTCTCTGCTGTGGCCCGGGAGTGCAGTGGAGGATGGCCCAAGTGCTTGGGCCCTGCACCCCATGGGAGACCAGGAGAAGCACCTGGCTCCTGCCTTCGGATCAGCGCGGTACACCGGCCGCAGCGGCCATTGGAGGGTGAACCAACAGCAAAGGAAGACCTTTCTCTCTGTCTCTCTCTCTCTCACTGTCCACTCTGCCTGTCAAAAAATAAATAAATAAATAAATAAAAATTTAAAAAAAGGAAGTGGAGCAGCTGGGACTTGAACCGGTACTCATATGGGATGCCGGCACTGCAGCTGGAGGATTTACCTATTGTGCCATGGTGCCAGCCCCCTCAGCTGCTCCACTTCTGATTCAGCTTCCTGCTAATGGCCTTGGAAGGCAATGAAAGATGACCCAAGTGCTTGGGCCCCTGAACTCATATGGGAGACCCAGAATAAGCTACGGGTCCCTGGTATCATATCAGCCAAGCTCCAGCCATTGAGGCCATTTGGGGAGTGAACCAGTGGATGGAAGACCTCTCTCTCTATCTGTAACTCTGCCTCTCAAATAAATTAAAAACAAAAAAAAAAATGAATGGAACATAGGGAAGAAGTACTATTCTCCAGTCGTCTTTAACACTAGTATAACTGGCATTTTGATGTCTAATTTTCTTGATTATCAACTTGGATTGTTCACAACTTGGAAAATGAGGGGCGTCATGTCCTTTTTCTCTTTCAAGATCACATCTAGAGACTTGCTTGCATTTAATTATCCTGGCTAACTCCCAGGGATAGTTCCTTGGCCTTTCCTGGTGTTTCCAGACCTAGGCATACTTTTGAAGAATGTTGGCCAGTTCATTCCATAGAAAGTCTCTTAATCTGGCTCATCTGATGTTTTCTCAGGATTAGGCTGAGGTTATACTTATAAACCTATGCAAGGTTGTGCACAATGCATTTTATCAGGAGCTCATCATTCATTATGTCTCATTCTTGATGATGTTAACCTTGATCACTTGAATAAGTTTATACGTGCTGGAGCCGGTGTCGTGGTATAGCGGATAAAGTCACCACCTGCAATGCTGGCATCCCATATGGACACTGGTTCATGTCCTGGCTGTTCCACTTCTGATCCAGCGCCCTGCTAGTGGCCTTGAAAAAGCAGCAGAAGATGGTCCAAGTGTTTGGGTACCTGCTACCCATGTGGGAGGGCTGGAAAAAGCTCCTGGCTCCAGGCTTCGGCCTGGCCCAGCCCCGGCCATTGCAGGCATCTGGGGAGTACACTAGCAAAGGGAAGATCTCTTGCTCACTTTCTCCATGTCTCTCCCCGCCTCCCTGTAATTCCAACTTATAAATAAATAAATAAATAAATATTCTTAAAGAAAAGATTGCACCTGCTGAATTTCTATACTGTGCAGTGTAATTCTCTCTTTTTTTTTTTTTTTTTTTTTTTTGGACTGGCAGAGTGGACGGTGAGAGAGAGAGACAGAGAGAAAGGTCTTCCTTTTGCAATGGCCGCTGCGGCCGGCGCACTGCAGCTGGCGCACCACACTGATCCGAAGCCAGGAGCCAGGTGCTTCTCCTGGTCTCCCAAGCAGGTGCAGGGCCCAAGCACTTGGGCCATCCTCCACTGCACTCCCGGGCCACAGCAGAGAGCTGGACTGGAAGAGGAGCATCTGGGACAGAATCCAATGCCCTGACCAGGACTAGAACTCAGGGTGCCAGCGCCGCAGGCAGAGGATTAGCCTAGGGAGCTGCGGCGCTGGCGTGTGCAGTATAATTCTCAAAGATGTGTGTGTGTGTATGTGTGTGTGTGTATGTGTTTGTGCTATTTTCAGACAATCCAAATGTCCCGATTCTCCTCAAATCTTTTCTTACCATCCAGCAGTGGATCTTGTCTGCGACACCTATCACCACAGTATTTGCCTAATAGTGATTTTCTTTTTCCCTATTTGGTTCTACCTTTGCTAATTGGAATTCATCTGTAAGAAACACCTGTTCTGGGGCCATTGCTGTGGCGTAGTGGGTTAATCCTCCACCTGTGGCGCCAGCATCCCATATGGGTGCCGGTTCGAGTCCCCGCTGCTCCTCTTCCAATCCAGCTCTTTGCTGTGGCCTGGGAAAGCAGTGGAAGATGGACCAAGTCCTTGGGCCCCTACATCCACGTGAGAGACCTGGAAGAAGCTCTTGGATCCTGGCTTCGAAACCTGCTTAGTTCCAGCCCTTGTGGCCCTTTGGGGAGTGAACCAGCAGTTGGAAGACCTTTCTCTCTGTCTTTCCCTCTCACTGTCTGTAACTCTACCTCTCAAACAAATAAATAAAATCTTTAAAAAATAGTTTAAAAAAGTTTTCTTTCTTCCTTATTTATTTATTTGATGGTAGAGTTATAGACAGTGAGAGAGAGACAGAGAGAAAGGTATTCCTTCCATTGGTTCACTCCCCAAATGGCCGCTATGGCCTGCGCTGCACCGATCTGAAGCCAGGAGCCAGGTGCCTCCTCCTGGTCTCCCATGGGGTGCAGGGCCCAAGGATTTGGGCCATCCTCTACTGCCCTCCCGGGCCACAGCAGAGAGCTGGACTGGAAAAGGAGCAACCAGGACTAGAACCGGGTGCCCATATGGGATGCCGGCGCTGCAGGTGGAGGATTAACCAAGTGAGCCACAGCGCCGGCCCATCTTCCCCATTTATTGATGCAAGTTTCTATATCAGTATGGATTTGAAATTCTTTCTTTTTTTAAATACTGACTTATTTGAAAGGCAGAATGACAGAGAGAGAGTGGAGACACAGAGAGAGAAACAGATCTTCCCTCTGCTGGTTCACTCTCCAAATGGCTGCAACAACCGGGGCAGGTCAGACCAAAGCCAGGAGCCTGGAGTGTCACCCAGGTCTCCCATGTACTCAGGTACTCAGGCCCTCTTTCGCTGTTTCTACAGGCACATTAGTAGGAAACTGGATCAAAAGTAAAGCAGCTGGGACTCCGACGGACTGACACATGATGTGGGTGTCACAGGCAGCCGCCTAAGCTGCTGCGCCACAGCGCCAGCCCCTATTTCTTTCATTCTAAGGATCTCAATCTACTACAATAGTGCCTGCTTTATTACTCTGACTGGCATCCACTACTCTTTTTTAAAGGTTCAATTATTCATATTTGTTTTTATTTGAAAGACAGAGTGACAGAGAGAGAAGGAGAGAGAGGAAAAAGTGTGAAAGAGGGAGCGCGATTCTATTCGCTGTTTAACTCTCCAAATGCCCACAACAGCCAGTGCTGGGCCAGCCAGAAGCAAAGAGCCGGGAACTCCCTCCAGATCTCCCACGTCGGTGTCAGGGACTCAAGTACCTGAACCATCATCTGCTGCCTCTAGGAAGATGGATGGAAGTGGAGGTGGGATTTGAACCAGCACTCCCATGTGCGATATGAGGGTCCTAAGTGGCGGCTTATCCCATTGCACATTGACAGGCAATTGACAGGCAATGCCTGCCCCTACTACCTCTCTCCTGGTGTGCACAGTGGAGAGTAAACCTGTTCTGAGACCAGACACAGGTACTGTTTCATGTTCTTTAACACTCCAATCAGTGTTCCATGGAAAAGTCCTTGGATTTTTTTCTAGTATATTAAAATAATATTCTACTAAGTCATATTCATTTCATGATTATATTTATCAAACATAAAAAACTCGATGCGATAGTGTTTGCCTGGTTTTTGAGTTAAATACAGTGTTAACAAAGTGTAGGGGCTCATTAAATGATAATCATTACTGTTCTGAGTGTCTTTAACACGTATATGCATTGTTCAGTTATAAACAGGAAAATCCATGAAAATGCCAGTGGGATTCATTCAGAAAAGATTCCTCATATATGGGGTGGGAATATGCCTGTCCCCAGAGTTAAACACACACATGCACACACACACAGTGCAAACATGCATAGCAGATAAATTTCTACTAATATATTTTCTTAATTATACTTATTGAGATATATATGCAGGTCTGCAACAAGTTTGTGAAAAGGGGGAATTAAAACATAATATACATCACTCTTTCTATAAACAAATAAATCTTAAAAAATAAAAAAATATATACAATTTCCAGGGCTGGTGCTGTGGCGTAGTAGGCTAAGCCTCCCCCTGCAATGCTGGCATCTGATAGGGGCACCAGTTCGAGTCCCAGCCGCTCCTCTTCTGATCCAGCTCTATGTTATGGCCTGGGAAAGCAGTAGAAGATGGCACAACTCCTTGGGCCCCTGCATCCACGTGGGAGACCTAGAAGAATCACCTGGCTCCTGGCTTCAGCCTGACCCAGCTCTGGCCATTGTGGCCATCTGGGGCGTGAACCAGTAAATGGAAGGTCTTTCTCTCTGTCTCTCCTTCTCTCTGTCTGTAACTCTGCCTCTCTAATAAATAAATAAATAAAATCATTTTTTAAAAAAGGATAACATACATTTCCACGAATTTTTGTAGTACTCTCACAAATAGATAAATATCTACTGCTATAAATAGGTAATGATAATTATTTGTTAAATGTTAAGTGTGTCTTCTTCAAACATTTCTTCTTCAAGGATTCTCTTCCTATTCACTGGACTCTGCTGCGGATTAAGTTACTTTTTTCAAGTCTTAAAAGTAATGTTTTAGCTACTTCTGTGAGGTAGGAGTAAGGGTGAATTTTGGACACAATGTTTTCCTGAACTTATAAAGCTTTTATGCAAAAGCATGCATTTCTTATACTACAATAAAACGTTATTTTAAATACCTCATAGTGTAATCTCGCAAGTTTGCTCAAACTGGAGTGGAAGTCCCACTCTGCGGGAGAGATGCGATCCTTTTTTCCTGTTCCTTGTATTGAATGGCAGTGTGTCCCCTTGGGCACACAAACTTGTTTGTTTATGCATTAGAATGGTGTTAGGTAGATTATTTTGTTAGCTTGTAAAATACACACAATTTTATTCATGGTGCTCCTTTTGAAAATAGAACCACCAGGAGAATATGATCAGTCAAAATCTCCCCCATACAGTAAGGAATTTTAATTTACTTATGTTTTGGCTTTGAGAAGCAGGATTGCTTAAACAAAGTCCCTGCAGACCCTAGAGTGTTGCAGGCCAAATACTGGATTAAATTAAACAAGTCGCGTTTCCTTACCTAAGTGTAGCTGTAGAGTCTTAGCACAGCATTAAGCCGGAATTTGTTCACCATCTATTGTTAAAACCTTGAATGCAGCTTTAGCCTGAATCAGTTTAATTCAGAAAACCCTTTCTATAGAAGTAAGCCTTGAAAGCGTTGTTGTTCAAGCAAACATTTGGAAGAAAGCCACCCACCCTCACTGCAGTCGAGGTGAAGGGAGCCGAGTGTCGGCCGTCTGTTCCCGAACTTCTTCCGAGGTCGGGAGTGGTTCAGGAAAAGCCCACTCCCAGCGGACAGGGCTGGGCCAGCGCGGCCGAGATTCCTAGCAAGGGCCCAAATTCCAGCCCCTCACAAATCCTGTAAGTCTGCCAAGCATTTCTTTGCAGAGAATGCCCATTCTAGTGAAAATCTCAGGCTGTTGTCTTGCTTGATGAGGACCAAGGACCCTGCCCCAAGAAGCCTCGTGGGGCACTGGAAAAGCAGGGGCCTTCCCCACTTGTTTGCTCTTCTGTGTCCATGCCTGCCTGAGTAGCTGCTTTGCCAAGCCCGTTAGCAGGGAGCTGGATCAGAAGCAGAGGAGTCAGGAATCGAGCAAGGGCTCCAGGATGGGATCCCGGTGTCACAGGCGTGGTTTAACCCACTGTGTCACAAGCTGGCTCCCAGAAGAGGCTTCTTTATGTAAAGGATCGGGCAGCCTGGTCAGTTCCCTCTGGTGAGGTCCTCATGGTGAACGGTGTAGGAAAGCAGGGAGAGGGTGTGAGATGGCACACGGTGAGACAGGAAGTCAGAGAGTCAGAGGTCAGGTTCACTCTCTTTGCTTTGTTTTATTTATTTATTTCAGACGTAGAGTTACAGACAGAGAGAGGCAGAGGCAGAGAGAAAGAGAGAGTCTTCCATCTGCTGGTTCACTCCCCAAATGGCCACTATGGCCGGAGCTGCGCCGATCTGAAGCCAGGAGCCAAGATTTGTTTTATTTATTTGAAAGGGAGAGAAAGAGAGAGAGAGAGAGAGAGAGAGATATCTTCCATTTGCTGGTTCATTCCCCAAATGGCTGCAACAGCCAGGGCTGGTCCAGGCTACAGTCAGGAGCCTGGAACTCATCCAGGTCTCCCGGGTGGGCGAAGGGGCACAAGCACTCGGGCCGTCCTCTGCTGCTCTCCCAGGTGCACTAGCAGGAGCTGGATGGGAAGTGGAGCAGCTGGAGCCCCAACTGGTGCTTTCCTGTGAGATGCTGATGGGACGGACAGCAGCTTAACCACTATAATCCAGTTCATTTCCACCAGGCCCCATCTCTACAAGAGTCTACTACCCAGAATACCACCTCATTGACAGCCAAGCCTCCAGCATAGGCACCTTGGAAGATAAACCACATCCAAGCCAGAGCACTCCCCGAGTTCCAGGCTTCCTACCTCTCTGCTTCTCCGTCTTCAGCATCCTGGTGAGGCCACTCATATACAGGAGATGGCTGCACCAGCTTCAACCAAGGAGAGTGTCCATACAATAACACCAACCCCAGAAGATGTTCAATGACTGGCCGAGGGGCCCCACATGACTGTAGCTGGCATGACCATGGTTCCTCCTGGAGCGTCTCCAAATTTCAGTCCTGGGAATAAGCCGCAAAGAGGAGACAGCTGTCTGGTGCACAGGCTACAGTGTCTGTTGCAGTAGAGACCTGCATTGCTTCCTCTCTGGAAGTTTAGGATTATCAGTCCTTGCTGGTGGAAGGAGATAAACTCGAAGCTTCATATCCCTTAATACAGACTTGGCCAGAAATCTTGGCTGCAGTGGAGGCATTTAATGAAAAACCTTGGGAGAACGGGAATCTGTTAAAACAGGTATTTGCGAAAGAACAGCGTTGAGCTTTTTCAGGGCTCAGCCTGCTGAAGCTACATTTGTTCTGGATGTCATCATCGTGTGGGAAGCCTCTAGGTGAGTCTTTTGGATAAGAAGTGTAAGGGGTTTTCTTGTCACGCTGATCATGTTTAATTAACAGTTCCAAGGACGGCTTTCTTGTAATTTTGAGACTAGAGCATGTTTAACACAAAACAGTCCACACTTTAAAACTAGACAAGTGTAGACTGTATTTGCTTATGGGAAATTGCAAATTGTATTCTTTTTTTTTTTTTCAGAAGATTTATTTATTTGTTTGAAAGTCAGAGTTTCGGAGAGGGAGAGACAGAGAGAGAGAGAGAGAGGTCTCCCATCCACTGGTTCACTCCCCAGATGGCCACAACTGCCAGGGTTGGGCCAGACCAAAGCCAGAAGACAGGAGCTTCTTCCAAGTCTCCCAAGTGGGTGCAGGGGCCCACACACTTGAGCCATCCTCTGCTGCTTTTCCCAAGCCATTAGCAGAGAGCTGGATCAGAAGTGGAGCAGCCAACACAGGAACCGGCGTGCCGGTGTTGTACACAGCTGCTTTGCCCACCGCGCCACAGCACTGGCCCCTGCGCCACAGCACTGGCCCCTGCAAATTGTATTTCTTGTTGAAAGCTGACTTTGCTCACAAACCTCAGTGACTCACAATGACTCAGTCCCTTTGCTTTAATTAGCTTGCCCACCTCAAAATAACAATGCTGATTCTCCTAAAATTAGAAACATAGGTTAGGCATATAGCCTTTAATGAATTTATATTTATAAGTAGAATAACAAGACTTTAACAGATTAGCTTTAAACACAGTTCAGAAACTTGCCTTGCTATGACAGCTGCAATTTCATGATGGTGCACTTTATGTGTCTTTTAAACTCATCTGCACTATTCCATTTGCTTTTCAACGTGTAAACACCTATACCTCGTCCTGGGAAATTTCTATGAATGATTTTTTAAAATTTATTTCAAAATCAGAGACAGATCTCCCATTCACTGGCTCACTCCTCAAACGTTCACAATAGCCAGGGCTGGGCCAGGCTGAAGCTGGAAGCTAGGAACTCAGTCTGGATCTCCCACGTGGGTGGTAGGGGCTCAACCACGCGAGCCATCCCCTGCTGCTCTGGGTGTGTGTTAGCCGGAACCTTGAATTAGGTGTGGAGATGGAACTTGAACCTGGGCAGTCTGATATGAGACATAAGCCTGCCACGTGACATCTTAACTGCTATTCCAAGTGGCTGCCCCCATATATTAATGTTTGAGTCTCATTTATCCATTTATTTATTCTAGAAGGCCTAAATCAAATATTTCTGTTGGCCAAGCTTTTAGATAGTCTAAACATTTTTCTGTTCTTAATTTCCAAAATACCTCCAATTCATTAACTAGAATGTTACAATTAGTACTGCCTAGAACGTTTCTCTAATTATCTTTTCTACTTTCCATTCCTTTTGGAAAAAATTTTTTTATTTGAAAGGTAGAATGACAGAGAGGGAGGGAGAGAGTGAGGAGAGAGAGAGAGAGAGAGAGAGATCTTTTATCTGTAGGCTCCCTCCCCAAATGCCTGCAATAGCCGGATCTGGACTAGCCTGAAGCCAGGAGTCAGGAACTCCATCTGGGTCTCCCACATGGGTGGTGGAGGTCCAACTACTTGGGCCATTTTCTACTGCCTTCCCAAGTGTGAGAGAAGGGAGCTGGATCAAAAGGAGAGCAGGGACTGGCACTGTGGCCTCCTACAGCGATGGCGTTCCATATAGGCACCGGTTCGAGTCCCAGCTACTCCACTTCTGATCCAGCTCCCTACTAAAGTGCCTGGGAAAGCAGTGGAAGATGGCCCAAGTGCTTGAGTCTCTGCACCTGCATGGGAAACCCAGAAAAAACTTCTAACTCCTGGTTTCGGTTTGGCCCAGCTCTGGCCATTGTGGCCATTTGGGAAGTAAATGAGCAGACGGAAGACCTTTCTCTCTGTCTCTCCCTCTCTCTGTATGTAGCTCTACCTCTCAAATAAATAAGTAAAATATCTTTAAAAAAAAAAAAAAAAAAAAGGAGGGAGAGCAGCCAGGACTCCAGCCGGCACTGTGACACAGGATGCTGGCGTTACAAGAGGTGGCTTAACCCACTGCGCCACAACACCAGCCTTTGCTTTTCATTTATCTACCCCTGATAGTTCCTGGGCTTTATTTTCCACCCCACCTTTTACCCGAATTGTCTCTGTTTCTGTCTGTTCATTTGTGTTGGGTCTTCCCACTCCCTGCAGATAATGCTTGTGTATCTGTCACATTTAGTGGGAAGGGGGAAGCTTCCTGTTGGTTCTCTGTGGGCATGAAGCAATCTTTTTTTTTTTTTTTTTAGATTTATTAATTTATTTGAAAGGTAGAGTTACAGAGAGGCAGAGGCAGAGAGAGAGAGAGAGAACGTCCATCTGCTGGTTCATTCCTCAGATGGCTGCAATGGCTGGAGCTGGGCTGATCCGAAGCCGGGAGCCAGGAGCTTCTTCCGAGTCTCCCACGTGGGTGCAGGGGCCCAAGGACTTGGGCCATCTTCCACTTCTCTCCCAGGCCACAGCAGAGAGCTGGATCGGAACTGGAGCAGCTGGGATTTGTAACAAAAGGGCGCCCATATGGAATGCCAGCACTGCAGGCGGTGGCTTTACCTGCTGCACCACAGTGTGCGCCCCATGCAGGGATCTTGAGGTCTGGGGGCTCCCCATTCAAGTGTGCTTGGAGGGAGCCAGATCTTTCACTCCACATGTCAGCGCCTGACAGTCTCTTCTTCAAAGCAGGGTCCCCCGACAGGGTGGCCCTGGGTGGTAAGAGGTTGCGTGCCCGGATTCTGGAAGGAAGGTAGGGCAAATGTGCTGGATATATTCTTTCCAAAGAACACCTGCTGTCCCAGGTGTTAGCAGGCAGCATTCATCTCTCTGTTCCTCTAGGCTCTGCCTCAGTTGCCGGGCAGGGAGCCCTCTCACAGTCTTCCTGCGTGCCCCCACCCATTGCCTGATGGAGGTGAACGCCTGCTGCTGCTGTCTACCTGGAGCCCTGAGCTTCAGTGGCACTGGCGGGTCTGCCATTGCACAGAGACCAGGGAGAGGCAGCACAAGCCCACAGGGGGCGCCGCCTCCTCTTGTTCCTAGGTTTAACGCTGACCGACGTGAGGATCCTCCGTCACCGCTGGGCTCTCCTTTGCCAATCTTGTGACCCAGTGCCCCATTCCCTGAGAGCTCATCTTCCAAGTGCAGGCACCTCTATCCAGAGGAGCACGTTCAAGGCAGATGAGAAGTGCCTGGAATTAACATACCTGGAGCTTGGAATTAACATACCTGGAGCTTGGAATTAACATACCTGGAGCTGGCCTCAGTCAACAAGAGCAGCGACCTGGAGAATGGGCCAACTTCCTTGTGCACCAGGAAGTGAACCCAGGGGCTCCCTCCAGGGCTGAGTCCTGGCTGCCCATGGGGGAAGCTTCTCACCGTTCATGTTCTCTGCAGTCACCGGGTTGCTCCCTCTCCACTGCCTGCGGGAGCTCCTGGCACTGTTTGCTCTTGAATCCTTGTCTCACCAGCTGCTTCTGAGTCGAGATTCAACTCATCGCCCTGACTTGCCCTCTCTTGGGCGGCACCGGCCTCCAGCCTACTGGGGTATCCTTTCCACATCCCAAATACACCTCATTTCACCGATGAGGAAACTGGGACCCAAGAAGCCGCCCAAGGCCGCGCAGCTAAGAGGCTCTTGGGGCCCCCATATATTTCTTTTTTTTTTTTTTTTTTTTTTTTTTTTTTGAAAGGCAGAGTGGACAGTGAGAGAGAGACAGAGAGAGAAAGGTCTTCCTTTGCCGTTGGTTCACCCTCCAATGGCCGCCGCTGCAGCCGGCGCACCGCGCTGATCCTGGCAGGAGCCAGGAGCCAGGTGCTTTTCCTGGTCTCCCATGGGGTGCAGGGCCCAAGCACCTGGGCCATCCTCCACTGCACTCCCTGGCCATAGCAGAGAGCTGGCCTGGAAGAGGGGCAACCGGGACAGAATCCGGCGCCCCAACCGGGACTAGAACCCGGTGTGCCGGCGCCGCAAGGCGGAGGATTAGCCTATTGAGCCACGGCGCCGGCTTCCCCATATATTTCTGATTCCTTATCTTCCTGACCCCGGAGCCCGATGTCCTTAGCCCTGAAGCATCTGCCTTGCTTGGAAAGAAATCAGATAAAAAGTGATTGAAAACTAGCCTCACAATGTTAGACTCCCAAGACTGTCAACGTCTACTTGCTGACAAACGTGTTAGCTTCTCTCACTGTGTTGTAAGTAGTTTTTGATACACAGACACACACGGACACGCCAGAAGTTGGAAGGGCAAAACCTCACATTTAAATGTAGAAGGAGGGCTGGCGCTGTGGTGCAGCGGGTTAACGCCCTGGCCTGGAGCGTTGGCATCCCATAAGGGCGCCGGTTTGAGACCCAGATGCTCCACTTCCGATCCAGCTCTCAGCTGTGGCCTGGGAAGGCAGGAGAAGATGGCCCAGGTCCTTGGGCCCCTGCACCTGTGTGGGAGACCCAGAGGAACTCTTGGCTCCTGGCTTCGGATCAGTGTAGCGTTGGCCATTGGGGCCAATTGGGAAGTGAACCAGCGGATGGAAGACCTCTCTCTGTCTCTCTCTCTCTCTCTCTCTCTCTGCCTCTCCTCTCTGTGTGACTCTGACTTTCAAATGAATAAATGAGTGAATGAATGAATGGAGAAGGTGGTGGGTGGGGCCCAGAGAACCTTCAGTTTGGTGGCACAGAGAGGGCATTTTGGACGAGGAGTCCAGGGTTGACTCTGGGTCCCGGCTGCAGGGAATGGAGCCACGAGGGACATGGGGGTGGTCTTCAACCCATCAAGCTCCTTCTCTTTCCTTCAAATACATGGTGGGGGGGGGTGGCTTGGATGACTTCACGGGAAATGCGTGTTATGCAACCTGGGCAAGGACTGGAATTCTTTTCCACCAACATCAATACATCTTTTCACTCCATTTCCATGAACTTTTTTGCATTCCCCTTGTATACCCAGAAGCAGGATTGCTGCGTCACACAGCTGATGGTTTTTCGTTTTTTGAGGACGCTCCTTTCTGTTTTCCGTAGTGGCTGAAATAGTTCACATTCCCGGCAACAGGGTGCAAGCCTTCTCCTTTCTGCACGCCTCATCAGCATCTGTCATCTTTGGTCTTTTTGATGACAGTCGCTTTAGTGGAAGTGAGGTTTGCTTTCCCAGTGGAATACTATTCAACATAAAGAGATAAATCCCGTCATTCGTGACAATATGGGTGAACTTGGGAAACGCAAGCTTCGGTGAAATAATCAGGCAGGAAAGGCAAACACTGCTGATTTCACATTTCGCTCGCATGTGGAATCTGGAGCAGCTGATGGAGAAGACACAGAGGGTGGTTACCAGCCTGGAGGGTGCCGGGAAGGATGGGGAAAGGTTGGTTGATGGATACAAAGTCACAGCTAAACAGGAAGAGAAAATTCTGGTGGACTGGTGTACCAAGGGGGTGATTATTGTGCAGTTCCAAGTAGCTCCAAGAAAGTTGTTTTTTTAATAATTTATTTATTTATTTGAAAGGTAAAGTTATAGACAGAGAGAGAGACAAAGAGAAAGGTCTATCCTTCCATTGGTTCGCCCCCAAATGGCCGCTATGGCCGGTGCACTGCGGCGATCCGAAGCCAGGTGCTTCCTCCTGGTCTCCCATGTGGGTGCAGGGCCCAAGCACCTGGGCATCCTCCACTGCCTTCCCGGCCACAGCAGAGAGCTGGACTGGAAGAGGAGCAACCGGGACTAGAACCCAGCGCCCATATAGGATGCTGGTTCCGCCGGCGGAAGATTAGCCAAATGAGTCATGGCGCCGGCCCCTCCAAGAAAGGGTTTTTAATGTTCTCTTCACAAGGAAATGATAAATGCTCAAGAAAGTGGGCACACTCAGTATCCCAAATTGATCACTACACCACATGTCTGTGGATCAGCATCACACTGCATCCATAAAAATGTTCAGTTATTGTGTATTTTTTTATATTTTATTTATTTATTTGAGAGGTAGGATTACAGACAGAGAGAGGCAGTGACAGAGAGAGAGGTCTTCTGTCCACCGGTTCCCTCCCCAAATGGCCGCAATGGCTAGAGCTGAGCTGATCAGAAGCCAGGAGCCAGGAGCGTCTTCCAGGTCTCCCACGTGGGTGCAGGGGCCCCTTGGGTCACCTTCTACTGCCTTCCCAGGCCATTAGCAGAGAGCTGGATTGGAGAAGGAGCAGACGGGGCATGAACCAGTGCTTATATGGGATGCCAGCGCCACAGGCGGAGGCTTAGCCTGCTATGCCACAGCGCTGGCCCCAGTTATTGTATCTTAATGAAAGTAGTTTTTAGAAAGACCTCAAGGGAGGTTCACAGAGCCTTTGGGAAAGGATTGTTTTTCTAGGATTCTACCTTCCCTAGCCCTTTGCAGCCGTGTGTGCATTTCTGTGTGGTGGAGGGAAAACAGCAGCAAACAGGCTGGGAATCTAGAGCCAGGACTGGGCTACACCCCGGCTGGGAGCCAGAGGCAAGGTCATCAGTCTTTTCTTCTGTCTTGAATGAGGTTTAAATGAGATGCAGTTTATTAGCGACCTTTGAGGCAAAAGACTGCAGATGCAAAAATTCCACATCCTTGGGTACCTCTAAAGTTTTACGTATTTGAAAGGCAAACAGGTCAGCGCCGCGGCTCACTAGGTTAATCCTCCGCCTTGCGGTGCCAGCACACCGGGCTCTAGTCCTGGTCGGGGCGCCAGATTCTGTCCCGGTTGCCCCTCTTCCAGGCCAGCTCTCTGCTGTGGCCAGGGAGTGAGTGGAGGATGGCCCAAGTGCTTGGGCCCTGCACCCCATGGGAGACCAGGATAAGTACCTGGCTCCTGCCTTCGGATCAGCGCGGTGCGATTGGAGGGTGAACCAACGGCAAAGGAAGACCTTTCTCTCTGTCTCTCTCTCTCTCTCTCACTGTCCACTCTGCCTGTCAAAAAAAAAGAAAAAGAAAAAGAAAGGTAAACAGCGACAGAGAAATCTTCCCTCTGCTAGTTCACTCCCCCAAATGCCCACAGCAGCCAGGGCTGGGAAAGGCCGAAGCCAGGAGCCCAGGACTCAATCTCAGCCTCCCACAGGGAATTATGGGTGGCAGGGACCCAACTTCTTGAGCCACCGGCTGCTGCCTCCCAGGAAGCACCTTAGCAGGAAGCTGGGACGCGAAGCCGGGCGCTCTGATACAGGTGTGGGCTTCCAAGCGTGGTCTTAACCACTGCAGTAAATGCCCACCCCTTGGGTACTTTCAAGGTAAGTCTTGGGGAGAAGGCTGGCGTGTGTGTATAAATGAGAATCTGGGGGGCTGGTGCTGCAGCTCACTAGGCTAATCCTCCGCCTACAGCGCCGGCACCCTGGGTTCTAGTCCCAGTTGAGGCACCAGATTCTGTCCCGGTTGCTCCTCTTCCAGTCCAGCTCTCTGCTGCGGTCCAGGAGTGCAGTGGAGGATGGCCCAAGTGCTTGGGTCCTGCACCCCATGGGAGACCAGAAGGAAGCACCTGGCTCCTGGCTTCGGATTGGCACAGCACGCTGGCTGTAGCAGCTATTTGGGGCGGGTGAACCAACAGAAAGGAAGACCTCTCTCTCTCTGTCTGTCTCTCACTGTCTAACTCTGCCTGTCAAAAAAAAAAAAAAAAAAAAAAAAAAAAAAAAAAAAGAGAGAGAGAGAGAGAGAGAGAGAGAGAGAGAGAGAATCTGCATTTGAACCCACAGAATTGACACGAATTCCTTCTCAGTACAGACTCTCTTCCCCAAATACTTTTCAGTGTCTTACTGATACGAAAGCTCATCAAAATATCCTCATCTTCGAAAAAACAAATGCACTTGGAACTTGGTTTCTAGGAAATTATTTGAGAAACGGCCGAGACATCCTTCTTGATGGAAGGAGGCAGCATAAAAACTTTTTAGATGTGAAAGTGTTTTTTCCTTTTTAAAAAAAAAAAAAACAAAACAAAACAAAATTGTGATCCTGAGGGTTGTGCGCACCTGAAATCAGAAAACAGTATGTACAGATAAACTTCAAGAATGCTTAGCGTGAAAAAGCCAAATATGGACATCAAATATTCTTTGCACCAGGATAAACTTCTCTTCCCGTTCCGTTTCCCATGAACTTTTAGAAGGACCTTTGCATTAGCTGCTGAAAACTAGGGCGGGATCCAGTTTCACACCCTCGTGTTTGACTTAGGGAGGGAATGCAAAGGACAGCTTTGTTTTGAACCTGTGACCACTGGACGCGCAGAGGTGTGAAGCTGCCCAGTTAGGGAAGACAGGCAGCCCCCCGAACCCCCGGGGCTCTCCCATGCTTGTTTTTTAAATTTTTTTTATTTTTTATTTTTTGACAGGCAGAGTGGACAGTGAGAGAGGGAGACAGGGAGAAAGGTCTTCCTTTGCCGTTGGTTCACCCTCCAATGGCCGCTGCGGCCGGCGCACTGCGCTGATCCGATGGCAGGAGCCAGGTGTTTCTCCTGGTCTCCCATGGGGTGCAGGGCCCAAGCACTTGGGCCATCCTCCACTGCACTCCCGGGCCACAGCAGAGAGCTGGCCTGGAAGAGGGGCAACCGGGACAGAATCCGGCGCCCCGACCGGGACTAGAACCCGGTGTGCCGGTGCCGCTAGGCGGAGGATTAGCCTAGTGAGCCGCGGCGCCGGCCCCCCTTGCTTGTTTTTAATGGCAGGTTGTGTGGCAGGAGTTGCCCTTTCATTCTGTAAGGAGTCCTTCAATCGCCTAGTTAGCGTCACTTACATTTCACAGGGAAGAAATGAAATGCAAACTGCTGTAGGTCGAGTTTATCTGTGGGGGTGACTGCAGATGCGATCTAGAAGGTGCCATTCTAAAAACTTGTGGATAGGAAGGAGACTGGAAGACAAAGCCAAGCATGAATAGAAATGCTTGTATTTCTAGCTATTCGGAGCCCGCGGTCACCTCCCGGGTCATCGCGAGATGCACGGTCGGCCTGCAGTAGCAGCTCCACAGAGGAGTGGATACCAGCGCCCCACAACCTGATTGAAAGTAATCAGGTCCAGATGCTGCTGCCAAGAAAGAGGCCTGCGCCGTACACCGCCGTGACCTGGATCATATTTCAAAAGTGTCAAATCAAAGCCGTCCCACCGAAGGCTGATTTCGTAATGAATTCCGTATGCACTTCATCTCGTGACTGCAGAAGTGGGGTATCCTCTGGGGAGTAAGATTCAGACTTAAGAAAACAGAACCGTGCGGGTGTGAGCCTCGTGGAACCCAGCCCCGCGCAGTTGGTCTCTCTCTCTCTGCAGAGCTATTTACTGCTCCATTTAGATGTTTTCATTTAAGGAGCCACGCCCGAGAGTCATCATAATATTTACAGAGAAAGGGGACCGTGAACGCAAGGAGGTTCAGTGGAAATCTCAATGGTTTAGGGAGATCCTGAAGTTCTGTCCTATTAATCCAGGGCTATTAAGAGCGAAAACTCACGCCAGAGCTATGGTATAGCTGTAAAGCCTTCACCTGCAGTGCCGGCATCCCATATGGGCGCCGGTTCTAGTCCTGGCTGCTCTACTTCCCATCCAGCTCTCTGCTGTGGTCTGGGAAAGCAGTAGAAGATGGTCCAAGTCCCTCGGCCCCTGCCCATGTGGGAGACCCAGAAGAAACTTCTGGCTCCTGGCTTGGGATCAGCTCAGCTCAGCTCTGGCCATTGTGGTCATTTGGGGAGTGAGCCAGCAGATGGAAGACCTGTGTGTGTGTGTGTGTGTGTGTGTGTGTGTGTGTGTGTGTGTGTAACTCTGCCTTTCAAATAAATAAATAAATCTAAAAAAAAAAAAACACAAAGAGTGAAAATTCACACATTTTGTCATTTCTATATGCTGAATACTGGCATTGCTCCTAGGAGAAGGTTCTGGCAAAAGAGGTGTTCTCCAGTCCTAACTTATTCTGAGTATGTCTGGATACCGAGCTGCAAGTGTCCTTTTTGGGGAAGATAAAAGAATGGGCAGGTGTTGAGGTGCAGTGGGTTAGGGACACCTGCCTTCTATACTGGAGGCATTTGGGGAGTGAACCAGCAAATGGAACATCGCGCGCTCTCTCTCTCTCTTTGCCTTTTAAATAAATAAAATGTCTTTTTAAAAAAGGAAGTGAAGATTGACCCCCAAGGTGAATGGATAGAGATCCATTCAGAAAGACAGATGAATGAACAGACAGATGTGTAGGTGGTGGATGGATGGCTATAAGGTGACAGTAGTATCATCAGCTTTTGGAAAATAACAACGTCCTACTCTCAGGTCACCAGTTCAAGTGCTTTTTTTCTTTCCCCCAGAAATATTCAGCCTTAAATCCTAAGAGATACTTGCCCAATAATTCAGGGAAAACCTTAAAAATAAATATTGAAATTGGAGCATGAGGCCGGCGCTGCGGCTCACTTGGCTAATCCTCCACCTGCGGCGCCGGCACACCAGGTTCTAGTCCTGGTTGGGGTGCCGGATTCTGTCCCGGTTGCCCCTCTTCCAGGCCAGCTCTCTGCTGTGGCCAGGGAGTGCAGTGGAGGATGGCCCAAGTGCTTGGGCCCTGCACCCGCATGGAGACTAGGAGGAGGCGCCTGGCTCCTGGCTTCAGATCAGTGCAGCGGGCTGGCCATAGCAGCCATTTGGGGGTTGAACCAACGGAAGGAAGACCTTTCTCTCTGTCTCTCTCACTGTCTAACTCTGCCTGTCAAAAAGAAAAAAAAAAAAAAAGAAATTGGAGCATGAAACACTGTTCATTCATTCAACAGGTAATTCTAGACTGTCTACTGTGTACCATGGTCCAGCAACGATTCCTGCCATTGTGGAATTTAATTGGTTTACTCTCATTTGCATTTTTTTTTTTTTTTGACAGGCAGAGTGGACAGTGAGAGAGAGAGAGAGAGAGAGAAAGATCTTCCTTTTGCTGTTGGTTCACCCTCCAATGGCCGCTGCGACCTGTGAACCACGCTGATCCGAAGGCAGGAGCCAGGTGCTTCTCCTGGTCTCCCATGGGGTGCAGGGTGTGGGGAGCAACTCGGACTAGACTAAGTTACTGGAATTAAGACTTATTCTATGCATCTGCTCTCCCACAATATGGCGCTGAGAAGGGAGAAACAGCTTCTACACAGCTGCCTCCAGTTCAACCAATAAACTGTAGGACCTGCTCCTGATTGGAGGAGAGCAGCATACTCGGCGTGTGGATAGCAGAGTTGGGATTGGTGGAAGAGGACTATAAAGGAGGAGAGAGACAACATGCACCAGGAACATCTAAGGGGAACATCTATCTGAAGGAACACCTGAGCAGCCCCCGAGAGAGCCGGCCGGTGGTGTGCTGCTCCCCCGCGGAAGTGGGGAAAGTGGCAGGGGGAACCGCCCTTCCACGGAGGTGGAAGGGTCGGTAGCCAACCCGGGAAGAACCAGCAGCAAACCCGGGGAGGGCCGAGCAGACGAAAGAACAACGCAGGGTCCTGTGTCGTTCCTCCATGAAGAGGGGGAGCGACAGCAGGGCCCAAGGACTTGGGCCATCCTCCACTGCACTCCCTGGCCACAGCAGAGAGCTGGCCTGGAAGAGGGGCAACCAGGACTAGAACCTGGTGTGCCGCACCGCAAGGTGGAGGATCAGCCTATTGAGCCGCAGCAACGGCCCCCATTTGCATTTGCAAAGTCTATGGCACTTTTCACTCCAGGATGAGAAACCATAGACTCACTTCCATCTCCTCTTTTCCTCTAAAAATAATTAAATGCCCTTAAGACAATTCAGTGGACAATGATAAAGTGATTCTGAGTGATTGGAAGAAGACAGAATGGAGACCTCAGGGCTTCAGGAAAGACAGTGCGGTGAGTTCCTAGGATTCTTTTTCTCTCCCATGTGACTCAAGTCTAAGAGGCCCAAGGCCTCTAGCAGGCGTGGATAAACAAACAGATATGGGACTCCCCCCCCCCCCCCGAATCAGAAAGAGGAAGCCCAACAGAGGCCAAACCAGGAGTTCTAACCCCTATTTCACACCCGGGCACAAGTTGGTGGCCTGACTTGGTTCTACAATCCTGGTGGGCTGACCCACCCCCTACTCCATAGCTGAGTGATTGGTGGGTGGTAGCAAAGCCCAGCGACCCCCGCCCTGTATGCAGTGGCATGGCCTGTACACCTTCCCAACCCTGAGGCAGACGGCGGCCTCACAGCACCAGATGGTCACGGACGGCACTCCCACTCTCCTGGTGGCAGAGCAGGGACTGAGCGAATGTCCCCAGGCTGCCAGACCATGAGACAAGCCAGAGCGGAACTGCAAGTGCTCTGCAAACGAAATGTCACTGCTGTGCAGCCACTAAGGCAGACCGGAACCTAGAAGAGTGAATGTCTGCCAACAGATTTCAGAGGCATCAAGGCTCTCGCAACAGAACAAAGTGTTTATGATACAATAAAAATGTACTCATCCTACTAGGAACCAGGAAAATCACACTTCTAATGGAAAAAAACTGATGCCAATACTGTGATTTTTATGGTAAGGATTTTAAAACAGGCACGGTAAGAATGTTTCAGCAAGCAATTATGAATTCTCTGGAAACAAATAAAAAATAGACACTCTCAGCAAAGAAATAGAAGTTGCAAAAGAGGAGAATCTAAAAATTTTAGAATTGAAAAGCATGACAATTGAAATTAAAAATCTATTGGATAAGGGCCGGTGCCATGGCTCACTTGGCTAATCCTCTGCCTGTGGCACCGGCATCCCATATGGGCGCCGGTTCTAGTCCCGGTTGTTCCTCTTCTAGTCCAGCTCTCTGCTGTGGCCCAGGAAGGCAGTGGAGGATGGCCCAAGCGCTTGGGCCCCTGCACCCGCATGGGAGACCAGGAGGAAGCACCTGGCTTCTGGTTTCGGATTGGCACAGCGCCGGCCATAGCGGCCATTTGGGGAGTGAACCAACGGAAGGAAGACCTTTCTCTCTCTCTCTCTCTCTCTCTCTCTCTCTCTCACTGTCTAACTCTGCCTGTCAAATTAAAAAAAAAAAATTACTGGATAGACCCAATACTAGAGCAGAGATGAAGAGGGATAGGGCCCATGAACTTGACGACAGATCAATAGTTATTTAATCTAAAGAACAGAAATAGACAAGGAAGCCACGAGCGAAGCTCAGGGATGTGGAGAGTGAGAACCAACTAAATGTCTACATGTCTCGCATTCACGTCATCAGAATTCCATCAGGAAAAGAGAACAAGGTTGAGGTAGGGGCTCAAAATCCTCAGAGAAATAATGACTGACAATGTCCCAAATTTGGTGTGAGACATAAATCTACAGAAGGAAGAACTCAAGCGAAATCGAAACAGCACAGAGGCCGTGCTGTGGCATAGCACGTAAAGCCGCCATGTCTTCAAGATTTGCGTTTATCGGCGTCCAGTTCTTCATAGCTTCTCATGATCCCTTGTGTTTCAGTGGCGGCAGTTGTAATGTCCACTTTTTCATCTCTAGTTCCATTTATTTGAGTTTTTTCTCTTTTTTTCTTTGTCTAGAGGTTTATCTGTTTTATCTTCTCAAAGCAGCTTTTTGTCTTGTTGCTCTTGTATTTTTTAAATTTCAATTTCATTTATTTCTGCTTTGATCTTGTTAAAAACGAAAAAAAAATACTTCTCACTCGCTGTGATTTGGGGTTTGGTTTGTTCTTGTTGGGAAGATGACGTTAAAAATAACATAGGCAGAGATAAAAGGATGGAAGGGGTTAATATAGTGCGGACACAAATGAGGCAAAAAAGCAGAAGTGAGTATATTATTGTCTGATAACCTCCAGAGCAGAGAGAGTTGTTCGGAATAAAAGGGGCACTACATAATGGTAAGGAGGCTATCTTCCAAGATACAGCAGTCCTAACAGGGTTAGGACACAATAGCTGCAAAATACATGAAGCACAATTCTAAAATTCATATGGAATCACAAAAGACCCAGAACAGTCCAGGCAATCCTTAGGGGGGAAAAAAAATCAAACTGGAGGCATCACAATATCTGACTTCAAAGCATACTACAAAGCTATCGTAATTAAAACAGCATGATACTGGCATAAAAACCGACACATGGATCAGTGGAATAGAAGAGAGAACCCGGAAATTAATCCACATCCATACAGCCAACTGATTTTTGACTAACGTGCTCAGATCATACATTGGAGTAAAGATAATCTCTTCAACAAATGGTGCGGGCAAAACAGGATGTATATATGCCGAAGAATGAAATTAGATCCATTCCTCTCATTGTATACAAAAATCAACTCAAGATGGATCAAAGGCCTGCATTTAAGACTATGAAGTTGCTGGAAGAAAATGTAGGGGAAGCACTCCAAGACTTTGGGGTAGGGGAAGATTTCTTGAATAAGGACCCTAAAGCCCCAGGCAACAAAAGCAAAACTAAACAAATGGGGCTAAATCAAATTCAGAGCCTTCTGCACAGCAAAAGAAACAATCAATAGAGTGAAGAGACATTCTAAAGAATGGGACAAAATATTTGCAAATCATCTATCCAACAAAGCATTAGTATCCAGCACTGTGGCATGGAGAGTTAAGCCGCTGTTTACACATAGGCGCCGGTTCCAGTCCCAGATGCTCTGCTTCTGATCCAGCTCCCTGCTAATGTGCCTGGGAAAGCAGCAGAGGATGGCCCAAGGAGTTGGGTCCCTGCCACCCACGTGGGACACCTGGTTGGAGTTCCAGGCTCCTGGTTTCAGCCTGGCCCACTCCCAGCTAATGAGGGCATTTGGGGAGTGAACCAATGAATAGACAATCTCTCTCTCCCTTCTGTCACTCTGCCTTGCAAATAAATAAATGTTTAAATAATAATTAGCCTTGGGCTTCTCCCTTGTTCTAGTGCTGGCGTACTGCCCCCTGGTGCTTCGATTTGCCTCGTCCTGTCCTATATCATGGATTTCTTTATAAATGCTTGTTATGGGCAACACTGTAAAGAGAGTATTTGCCATGATGACTGCAAGTCCACTCACACGTTAATACCTGTGCTCCTTGTCCACGGTTCACACTTGTTCTTGAGTCGATGGTCTTCAGTGTATTCACGGAGTGGTGCGTCCATCCCAACAAGCCACATTCAGCACTTCCCTATCGCTCTGAACACAGCACATCCCTTGTGCAGGTTTCCAGTGAGCCTCATTTGCAGCTGGGAGAGCCGGGGGTGGGGGAGACAGAGACAGACAGAGAGAGAGAGATCTTTTATCTGCTCGTTCACTCCCCAGATGCCTGAACCTGAGCCATCGCCTACTGTCTCTGAGGGTACACATCAATAAGACATTGGGAATAGAGCTGGGACTGGAACCCAGGCACTCTGAAACGCAATGTGAATGTCCCAGGTTGTGTCTTAACTGCTGCACCAAATGCAGCAGATGTTTATTTTATTATGTTTATTTTGGTGCAATTATTTTGAAGACCATGAATTTTAAATAATGCTCAATTTCCATGAACTTTTTGAGGATTCCTATAATCTGCAAATAATTTTTTTAAATATTTATTTTATTTATTTGAAAGAGAGTTACAGAGATAGGTAGAGACAGAGAGAGAAGCCTTCACTCCCCAGATGGCCACCGATCCGAAGCCAGGAGCCAGGAGCTTCTTCTGGGTCTCCCACATGGGTGCAGGGGCCCAAGCACTTGGGCCATCTTCCACTTCTTTCCCAGGCCATGGCAGAGAGCTGGATCGGAAGTGGAGCAGCCAGGACTCAAACCGGCACCCATATGGGATGCTGGCACTGCAGGCAGTGACTTTACCTGCTATGCCACAGCGCTGACCCCTCATTTTAATTGATCATAATCTACTTCAGAGCGACACTAACTTAATTCTGGTAAAATAGAAAACTTTTTTACTCCTCACACCATTGAGCTATATTCGGCTATGTAGGTTTATAACTCTATCACAATCTTACGTATTTTTAAAGAAGTCAATGTATTTGTAGTCTTAAGAAAGTTTATTTACCTTCGCCCATTTTAGAGCTCTTCATTTCTTCTTATAGATTTGACCTACCACCTGGGGCTTTTCATTCCAGGCTGAGTCCTGTGTTAAAAACCTGCTGTGCATAGGAACGTTTTGCTCACTCCAAAAGAGATTCTAAATCCTTCTGTGGGCTTCTTAGCTGTAAATGACTCTGTGGCGAGTGATGAGACTGTGAAACTGAACACGGCTTTGTTTCTGGGCTTGCGATCAGTTCCCGTTGATGAACATTGGCACGTGGTGAATGGTCCCATCATGACGCACACCTGTAACCATTTCTGTACAGGTGCCTTTCTCCTCGAACGTGGTTTCACCTTCTGCAGGGTCAGGGACATGTGGTCAACAGCAGTCCAAACACTTTAGATGAAAAATTCCAGGTGGAAACGTCTGCGTTTTAAGTTGCATGTCATTCTGACTGTGGCAAAATGGAGTCCCATCCTCACTATCTCCTGCACACCCTTGTCCACCACATTCACACTGTATAGACTACTCACACGCTCGTTAGTCATCAGTTGTCAGATGTCTCAGTGACTGTGTTCAAGTCACCCTTTACGGTAGCCTACCTGCCCAATGCTACACCACAATGCCTATTGTCATTCATACTTCATCTCATCAAATGGGCATTGTAGAATGCTCTATCACAGCGGCATGAGTTACTCTATTTTATTGTTAATCTTTTACGATAGCTAATTTGTAAATTAAACTTTATCAGAGGTGTGTATGCACAGAGAAACCACAGTACATATAAGGTTGCAGATTATCTGTTTTTAGGCACCCCTTGGAGCTGTTGGAATGCAACCAGGGTCAAGGCGTGACTACCAAGGTTCTTACTAGGCATGTCTGCTTGCAATGAATTCTCTTTGTTTTCCTAGGAATGCTTATTTTTCATTTTCATTTTAGAAGGATTATTTTGCTGGATATGGAATTCTTGGTTGCCAAGGGTCTTTCTGCCAGCACTTCAAATACGTTTGTTCACTGCATTCTGCTTTCTTACTTCTGATGAAAAAATCATTGTTAATCGTGTGGTCCACATATACAGTGAGTCATTCCTCTCTCCCTTTTAAGATTTTTCTCTTTATCTTTCAACATTTTGACTAAAATGTGCCTAGGTATAAATCTCTGTATGTTTACCCAACTTGTTGTTGTTGAGCCTTTATTTATTTATTTTTTTTAAATCAAGTTTGGGAAGTTCTGGGACTCTATTTTGTTCAAAAATATTTTCTTTGTCTAACTCTGCCTGTCCAAAAAAATATATATATATATTTTCTGCGTTTATCTGCCACCTGCCTTTGCTGTCCCAAATGTGGCGTTGAGCCAGGCACTGCCCACTGGGTCTCGGATGCTCCATTCATGCTTCTTCAGTCATCACACTCTCTCCAGATTGGCTATTTGCTATGGATCTGTCTCCAAGTGCCTTGGTTCTGTGCTGTGTTCCTTTGAGTGAATTTTTCTTTAAGTAATTTCTATCTTGGTTAAGATTATTTGCTGTTGTCACACTTCTAAATTTACTAACAGGGTTTCCTACAGTTGGGGTCATAGTTGGAATAGCTGTTTCAAAAATCTTTTTTTTTTTCTTCCCAAATCCAGTATCTGGTGACAACAGAGAGTTTCCATTGACTTGCTTTCCCCTCCCCTCCTCCGCAAGTTGCACTTTTTCATTTTTGAGAACCAGCTAAGAAACGGATTCATGGGGCTGGTGCCTTAGTGCAGTAGGTTAATCCTCTGCCTGCAGTGCCGGCATCCCATATGGGCGCCGGTTCTAGTCCCGGCTGCTCCTCTTCCGATCCAGCTCTCTGCTGTGGCCTGGGAAAGCAGTAGAAGATGCCCCAAGTCCTTGGACCCCTGCACCCATGTGGGAGACCCGGAAGAAACTCCTGGTTCCTGGCTTCGGATCGGCGTAGCTCCGGCTATAGCGGCCATTTGGGGGAGTGAACCAGCGATGGAAGACCTTTCTCTCTGCCTCACTCTCTCACTGTCTGTAACTCTGCCTCTCAAATAAATAAATAAAATATTAAAAAGAAAAAAGAAACGGATTCATGCTTGCTGTGGACCAGTATCTGTGAAATTCTTAGTTCTGTTCTGTAGTATCTGGGGTGTGTATTGATAAACCACACACACACACCGCACATACACAGGGTAAAAGTTGATCTACTGCCTTGTAATCTTGTTTCATTGCTCATGTCATCTATAGCCCTAAGTATTTTTTGCCCACTTGATTTTTCTGACTACAAGCTCAAACCCCCAAGTGTGCTCTACTTTCCCTTGAATGTGCTGCAGCAGCATTGGGAATGTGAGTTGTTGTGATATTTAGAGCATAACTATTCATAATTGTCACTATTTTGAATCTTGTCCTTTAGAAGTACACGCTTAAGGTCGTCTGGCTTGACTTCTACCTTGTGTGATTCCACTTCAGCTTGCCATTGATTTTGGGTGTCTCTCCTGCTGAACAGAGCAGCTGTCTTTTGCTGTATGAACTGTTATGAAAACTTTTCACTGGAGTAGACATTAGGTGTGTGTACATCTATTTGTGTGATTACTGTGCTTGGTTTCAACTCATGCTATTTTGCTGTATTTTGGTCTTGTTATCCCCTCCCCAGCTCCCAATGCCTCATCAAGGTCTTATTTTGCTTTTTATAAATTTAGGTTGATTAGTATTTGATACACTAGTTATCTTTACAACAAAGGCCCCTCACGACATCCTTAATCCCCCTTTTCTTAGTTAACCTTCCAGCTGACACCCTTACCCTCCACTCCACCTATTCCCTGCACCATAGGTGGGCTTCTTCTGCTCCTCCTCTCTTCTCCCATGTATTAGTAATGTTATGTCAGTGTGTAACATTTTACCTCCTATTTTTCCACTTGTCTCCATATTTTATTCTAATTATTTTCATGCCCCCAATGGTCCTTTTGATGAAATTTTGTTACTTCTTGATTAGATTCAGTCTCTTAAGTAGATTCTTAAGAAGGAGGACTCTGTAAGAAGAGACTGTCGGGCTGGCACCGCGGCTCACTAGGCTAATCCTCTGCCTTGCGGCGCCGGCACACCGGGTTCTAGTCCTGGTCGGGGCGCCGGATTCTGTCCCGGTTGCCCCTCTTCCAGGCCAGCTCTCTGCTGTGGCCCGGGAAGGCAGTGGAGGATGGCCCAAGTGCTTGGGCCCTGCACCCCATGGGAGACCAGGAGAAGCACCTGGCTCCTGGCTTCGGATCAGCGTGGTGCGCTGGCCGCGGTGGCCATTGGAGGGTGAACCAACGGCAAAAGGAAGACCTTTGTCTCTCTCTCTCACTGTCTACTCTGCCTGTCCAAAAAAAAAAAAAGAAGAGACTGTCTAGAGTTCTCACTGTAAACTGCTTTTCTGTAATCTTGTTATTAGAAAGATGGCTTCAGGATAAATTCCTTTATTCGCGTTTTTCCTTTGAATCCTGGAAAATGCTGCTTCCGCGGCTGGCTGCTGTGGCGACGGTGTTTTCCCATTCTGATCGCTCTTCCTCCCCCACGCAGCCAGGAAGGAGACAGCAGCAGTCTTTGAGCAGGAACCCGCCCTGCAGGTGGCAGGTGTGGCGGTTTTGGTTTGATGTCACCAGTAAGGAGACTGTTTCTGGGAAGACGTAGGGAGACAGTCACTGTAGGTGGCTACCGTTAGCCCTGGACATCTCCATCTTCCGGGACTCAAGCTTTCTGTCCACGAGGAAAGACGGCACGAGGCTCACACAGCAGATCAGTCTGTCTGCACAGGTTTTCAGAAGCGCCTTTTGCACACTCTGATACTGCAGTCCATATTACAACTGAGAGCACATCAGAGACAGCAGAGTCTTACCGTGGCACACACAACCAACGGACACAGTACAATCAGTGCAGTTCTGCATTTTTTCTGTTTCAACTTGCCTCAAAGCTCCTGTTTTGCAGAGCTGGAATCTGGCTGTAGATAGTACCGAGCGAGCAGCCATGAGGGTCCTTGCTCCCCGTGGGCAGCTGTGTTGAGTGGAAATGGGTTACACACTGCACACCCCAGACTTCTACCTTTTTACACACGGGGTCGCTGACAGCTCCAGAGCCTTGTCATGCTTTGTAACACAGAAGCGTGGAGCCTGCGTCAGATCTGACAACGGTCCTCAGCACTCTGCCTCAGTTTGATCCAAATGTTATCTTTTAGTGATTTGTGTGTGTGGTCTTTATTACTCGTCTGTGGTCGCTCCAGTTTTTTTTTTTTTTTTGGACAGGCAGAGTGGACAGTGAGAGAGAGAGAGACAGAGAGAAAGGTCTTCCTTTGCCGTTGGTTCACCCTCCAATGACTGCCGCGGCCGGCACATCACGCTGATCCGATGGCAGGAGCCAGGTGCTTATCCTGGTCTCCCATGGGGTGCAGGGCCCAAGCACTTGGGCCATCCTCCACTGCATTCCCGGGCCACAGCAGAGAGCTGGCCTGGAAGAGGGGCAACCGGGACAGAATCCAGCGCCCCGACCGGGACTAGAACCTGGTGTGCCGGCGCCGCAAGGCGGAGGATTAGCCTAGTGAGCCGCGGCACCGGCCTTTTTTTTTTTTTAATTTTAATTTTAATTTTTTTTGATAGGCAGAGTGGACAGTGAGAGAGAGAGACAGAGAGAAAGGGCTCCACAGTTTTAATACACTTACCGAAAGTAAAATAGAGCAGGCTGCTCCATGATCTTCCCCAGAAACTTCTCATGTCCTTAAAAGCAATAATCAACATCTAGATACTACCTGACATTGTAAGTATTATTAAAGAAGCTAAAGTTATTGTCTGTTTATAAAAATAACAGGTATTTATGACTAATGCTTAAGTCAGTAGCAATGCGGGAAACTTCAGATATTTTTTAATTCTTTCTTTAGATATCAAGTAAGGGACTTAAAAAAGTAAATTACTTTCTAAAAAAAACCAAAAAGAACACTGGCCCAGGTTTGCAAAAGTGCTTAAACATTCTGCTGAATATATTACATATGCAAATAGATTGATCATCAGGAATGCAGGTTTATTTCATTAAAAAACAAACACAGATTCACATCCCTAGAGTACTGTATCCTTTAAAGCAGCAGCAATCACAAGGCACATACGAATAAAATAACTCAAGAACAGAAACTGAACATTAAAAAATGATGTTATTTAAAAAGATGGTGACGACCTCTTGTTAATGTGAATACAGATTATAAAAATGACTTCTTTTATAATTTTATTCCTCTATCTTTAATAAAAGAAGGAATAATGGTGTAATATTTATGCAAAATTTTTATAGCACGTATCACAAATCTTCACCCACTCAACTTGATTTGCTAAAGAAAAAACAGATAGCTAAAGCACAGCTTAAACAGTTAACTTTTTAGTGACTTTACATCTTTCTTATATGTTTGGAATTCATAGGCTGAAAAGAAAGTTCTCATTTCTTTTAGCTTAGGCAAAGCCTATGGTTATACATCCTGAGGCAATCCATCTCTCTATAAAAGAAACACCTCTGAGGTACCCTAAGATACCCAGGATATAGTTTCTCTTCTTGGGATCAACATGATAACCTTCTTAAAACAGATTAGAAGTCAACATGTAAGTGCAAAGGTCAATCATATTAAAATAAGATTTGATTTAAATTATTGCTTATGTAGAAATTATAATGAATATTCTCTGGTTAGGAATGCGTAGATTAGAAATGGTGTCACATTAATATTTAGTGTATATAAAAATTCTAGGAATCAAATCTAATGAAAAGTCCGTAGTAATCCCATAGCAAAGTGCTCCTTTACGTGGTTTTCGGTTCACGTGACGCGGCTGGGTCAGATCTTCGGTTCCACCTTCGGCACCAGGAGTGAGCATCCTCCTGGCTCTGCTGCCGCACGGTCACTCCCCTGGGCAGTCTCTGGAGTGCATACAGAATCATTCCCAGCAGGAGGCAGGGAGACAGACTGAGGCTCCAGTTTTAAACAGTGACAGTGAAAAGCATACGAGGGTAATAAAGGTTTTAAACAGTACTAAAGAGCACAATTTACATACATGTTATATGCTGTCATTAGCTGTCCTCTTTAAAAAAAAAAATCAGTTCCTGGGTTTTTAGACGTGTTTTCTTTTTAAAAATAATCAGCTGCTTCTCCTGGGCACACGTTTGGTCCATATGCACTTGTCTGGTGATAATCCTGTCAAACACCCTGGAGTTCTCCTTAGGGCTTTCCTCGGCCTGTGGGAGGTCTCTGTTCTTCTGCATGTCGTGTGGTAAGAGCCACCAGGGCTGCGCTCGGCCTAAAGCAGGACAGCCTGGGCCACCTCCTTGATGGTGGCTGCAGCTCTCTCCAGCTCGTCCTCTGTCTGCTCCACTGTGACCACGACCCTAATGCTGAAAGTGCAAGGCCACAGTTATCAAGTGAGAAGACCACAGCTCAGCCAGCCGTGACTACGAGGAGCTCACCTTGCCCATTAATTCACCCCATGCTGTGGCAGCTTTCTCACCACCGTGGTGGAGGTGAGCAGCTGTCCCAGGCACCTGCTCTGCTGCCTGGCCCCTGCCATGAGCACACTTCTGGTGGCAGTGACCCGTACTGCACCTCTGTTCCTGAGGTTGGAAAGTCAGGTCCTTTCCCCAGTGCCATCTGGGCGTCTGCCAGCAAGCGCTTTGAGGACAGAACCCAGGCTTCCTCACTGCCTTTCACAGCCAGTGCACACCGCCGACTCTAGATCTCCCCAAGCCCGCCTTGTTCGGTGTTTGCACACATGGCCAGCAGAGGTGGTGTGGCAACCACATCTAGGTTGCCATCCCTTTCCTGCACGCTGTCCTCAGGGGCAGAGAGTGAGAGTGCTGGCAAGGGACATGCCTCCCTCAGGACACGGGAGAGGTCAGCTGACGCGACCCTCACTTGTTCCCACTCATTCTTGGGACTCCAGGCATTTCACTGAGCTAACTGGAGGGTGCACAGTGGGTCCTGTGGGGCTGGATGCTAAAATGTGAAAACACTTGGGTTAAGAATGAAAACAGGTAATGTACTATACTTATAGGACATTCTTTCTTATTCTGTGATAGTTTTTCAAAATTGTTCAAAACATAATTTCCTACAGAGTTTAAGGTAGGGAAAAAAGGTAAAGTCCTATTTTAATGTCAACCAACCTCGGAGGAGGGAGGCACTTCTCTTCTTTGTCCAAGTAGCGTGCCTGAGTTAATGCAATACTTCTGTTCATGCACTGTATGAAGAAAAAGGAATACATTGGCAGCAGGAAGTTCAGACACTGCGGTAAGTAAACCAGGAAGCTATGCTGCAGTCCCTCAACAGTCTTCACTCACCTTCCCCAGCATGTATCTGCCAGAAGTCAGAACTACAACACCGTCTCCTAACGCCCGCCAGTGCCCACTCTCCACAAAACATCCTGCAGGGACAGGCACGTCCATGCTGGGCACCCACCAGTCACTGGAAGCCCCACGTGACTGCCCTGGAGACACGGCTGCCCCACTGAGGCTGCACTTAAGACACGTCATTCATTTACTTATTTGAGAGGCAGAGACACAAAGCTAGAGCTCCCTTTTACTGGTTCACTTTCCAAATGACCTCAATGGCTGAGGCTGGCCATGGCCAAGCTACTTGAGCCATCACCACTGGCTCCCAGGGCCTGCAGGAAGCAGGAGTCAGAGCAGGAGCTGGGGACTGACCCGACTGTGGACAGGGTGTCTCAACCTCAAGTACAAACACCCACTCCGCAGCTGCATTTCTAGACACTGGCCACCACTGCGGAGAGACGAGGCTTACAGCACGGGGAAACAGCATGAGCACAGCCCTGCGGGCCAAGCAGGAACTGAACTGGACTTCAGACTCACACCAGCAGCGTCACTTCCGAGGTAAACTGCTGTCTGTCTACCACGTACAGCAACGATGAGTTCCAGGTGTTACATCTGGTCCAAGACTCTGTCCTGATAAATTTCTGCCCATCTTTCTCACACTTAACCACCATTCAACCTTGTTCTTTTTTAAATAAGAACACTCTCTACCTAAAAACAAACAAACAAACAAATAAAGCATAACACCCAGAGCAAGGTAACAGGCTATGTAGGTTTGTTTTGGGGTGATAAAAATGTCTTGGAATTTGTGATGGTTGCACAACCTTGTGAGTATACTGAAAACCACTGAGCTGCACACTTTCCAATAAGCGACTTTTATAGTATGTGAATTATATCTTTAAAAAGAAAAAAAAAGTCAAGGCCAGCGCTGTGGTATAGTAGGTAAACTCACCTCCGGCAGACCTGGCATCCCATGTGGGCACCAGTTCGAGTCCCGGCTGCTCCACTTTCGATTTGGCTCTCTGCTATGGCCTAGGGAAGCAGTGGAAGATGGCCCAAGTGCTTGGGGCCCTGCCACCCATGTGGGAGACCCGGATGGAGCTCCAGGTCTCTGGTTTTAGCTTGGCTGTTGTTACCATTTGGGGCCTGAACCAGCAGATGGAAACTCTCTCTCCCTCTCTCTTCCTGCCTTTCAAATAAATCAATTTAAAAAAAAAAAAAAAAAAAAAAAAAAACAACAATTTTTAGGGGCCAGCACTGTAGTGTAGTAGGCTAAGATTCTGCCTGGGTGCCGTATTCCAAATGGGCACAGGTTTGTGTCCCAGCTGTTCCTCTTCTTTTCCAGCTTTCTGCATATGGCCTAGGACAGCAGGGGACCGCCCAAGTGTCTGGGCCCCTACACCTGTGTAGGAGACCTGGAAGAAGCTCCTGGCTTCGGATCGGCCTAGCTCCACTGCGGCCACATTTTGGGGAGTGAACCAGCGGGTGGAAGACCTTTATCTCTGTCTCTCCTTCTCCCTGTCTGTAACTCTACTTCTCAAAAAAATAAATAAAATTGCTAAAAAGAAATTTTTTTAAAGATGGAAGCTATGATTATGCAAAGCAATGGTGAGATTTTTCTGTTTTCTTTCTACTTTTTTATTTATTTTTAAATTTTTTTAGATTTTTATTTTATTTATTTGAAACAGAGTTACAGAGAGAGGTAGAGACTGAGAGAGAGGTCTTCCATCCACTGATTCACTCCCCAGATGGTCGCAACAGCCAGAGCTACATCAATCCAAAGCTAGAAGCCAGGAGCTTCCTCCAGGTCTCCCACACAGGTGCAGGGGCCCAAGGACCTGGGCCATTTTTCACTGCTTTCCCAGGCCATAGCAGAGAGCTGGATCAGAAGAGGAACAGCCGGGACTAGAACCGGCGCCCATATGGGATGCTGGTGCTTCAGACCAGGGCGTTAACCCGCTGCACCACAGCACCAAGAGTTTCTAGAGTGCTTTGTCCCCGCACTTCCCCACTACCCATCCCCTCCTGCCCATTCTCTCCTTTCTAGACCCTCCAGGTGAATGCCGACAGCCAGCACCCAACTGGGGCCACAGGGAGGGCTCTGGGCTCTGACTGTCCTCATGAATGTGCAACTTCTCTTTTCACTGAGGATGCAAACGTGTGGGTGCTGACTGGTCTCTCGGGAACAACGGAGTTACACTGCTCTCCAATGAAGAGAGGGTACAGTGGATTCCATATGGGACTGACGCATGGTACACAGAGGCGGCCATGTCTCACAACGTGACGTACGTGCAGACCTATTCTGGGGCAATCTGAGGGAGACGGGAGTCTGAGGGAGGAGGATGGAGCCATGGGAAGAATCCAACACAGGACAGAGCTGCAGTTTACCAGTGCCTGCTACCCACACTGCCAGCATGGCCCCAGGGAGTTTCACTCAAAGTCCAAACTACCTGTTACAACATTACACCATGAATCCACTGCTTGTCCATTCAGTTTGTATTGAACTTAGAAGCTTGTTTTGGTTTTACTTTTGTGTAAGAACCCTCATCACAATGATGCTGTATTTACTCATGTGTTTGTGGGTACGTAAGCAACATGGGAATAAAAGCACTGAGGGCAAAGGGAGGAGCGGCACATTTTGGATCTTTAAGGAGGGCCTGCTACCGTCATGCCTGCAGAGCTGGGTCTGAGAAGCACTGTGACATCTCCTCCCACCACAAGCCTAGTCACTGCAGCTTGATTGTTCCTACTCTCCTTAACGAGGACTCTCAGGGTCTGAGTGTTTCCAGCTTTGGTTTTTGGATGTGAGAATAAGAGAGTAAGAGAGTGTAAGAAGGCCACCAGCTGTATACAAGTCTCCATGGATCCATTTTTCCAGATTACGTGGCTCAAACACTGTAGGACAGAGGGAAGCTGAGGCAGGCCATGCAACCAGAGGTCATCTGCACTTAGAGCAGCCATGGTGACAGGAAGTGCCATGGACAGAAACAGGCAAGTCTCTGACACATTCAACAATGACGTTGTCATTAGAAGGAAAACAGTTTTCAGAAGATAAAGAATTCTTTAACAATGTCTCAAGTGAAGCTTCCTTTTCGATTAGGAGTGTCACGACGGCAGGACGACAGTTAACAGGCCATCTCTGAGAACGCTGGAGATTCCCCAACTCGGCCTGCTGTCCAGGAATACAAGCAATTCCCACTGCTTCCCCTCCTGTATGCCCCAAAGCCTGGCCTTGTTTACAGGGAGGGAGCTTTCTGCTAGCTCATGATGTTCAGAGTAGAAGTCAGGTGTATTTAGGTACAATGTGGCACTGGGTGCAGCAACTTCAGTGGGAGCTGAAAACTGACACTGTGGAAAGGCCACAGCCTGTTCCTACGGGGATGCTGTGAGCTCGGCTGCGCAGAGCTGGGCGCCCTGAGGGACCCTGAGCCTCAGGACAGCAACTTCAGTCACACACTATTTCTAAGGACAAAGGTGTGTTTCTTAAAAACGAGGTTAAAAAATGAAGTGCTCAAGGAGGCAGACGTTTGACACGATGGTTAAGGTGCCCTGGTCCCACACTGGAGTACCTGGGTTCAAGCCTTGGCTCCCACTGCTGACTCCAGCTTTCTGCTACTGCAGACCCTGTGAGTCAGTGGAGACGGCTGAAGTGGCTGAGTTCTTACCACCCAGCGGGGAGACCTGGGTTGAGCTCCTGGTTGCTAGGGCTGACTGGACCCAACTGTGGCTGTTGTGGGCATCTGGAGATTGAACCAGCAGATGAAAGTCTGTCTCCCAAATAGACAAATGAAGATTTATAAAACCAACCAACCAACCACTGCTCGGAGTGAGGACAGAAACAGGAAGGTTTCCTGGAGTCACTGATACCTACCTGATTTACGATTTCCTGAAGCAGTTTAACATCCTTCTCTCGAGACCCAGTGCTCTCCTCCAGATGCAGGTGAAACGCAGGAGAAAAGGATTCCCCCATCACTCTCAATCCAGAAATGCTGCGGAAGGAAACACACGCATATCCGTGAATCCCTTCCAGGCCCAGAAATAACTCACAGACAGAAGTCAAGTCTAAGCTGTCAGGGCTTGCTGAATGCTAAAGAAACCTGCGGCTGCGGGAAGCATCGTTCAGTGGAATTCCAACTCCAACAAGAGGGGAAAACAACATCGACGTCTTCTGTGAGTGCAAGACAAGGAGGACACCTGGCCACCTACATGGAGCCTGGACGTCTACACACCCCCTTTGCCTGCCTGGCCAGCCCAGCAAGGTACGCCTCCTTCCCCTCATCTCCCTGCTGGCCCCACCCATCTGCCCTCTAGCTCCCCACTCTATTCTTTCCTTTGCGCACTGCACGTGCCTGGTCCCGGCTCCAGGGCTGCCCTCCTGAGGGGTCTCCCTCACCACCTATGTTAGGGAAAGGTCTAAGGTCCGCTCCATCATTTTCTATTATTTATTCTGTTTGATTCCTTTATGGACTCAACTCCAATTTATAAGATTGTGTTTCCTTGCTTTATCTAACCTTTAGTTGTATTTTGTCTCTCATAAATTAGAAATGATTTCTGATACTGAAAACATTTCGTTTTTGACCACCAGCAGCTGTACACTTAGACTTAAAAATTTCTTTCTTATTTACACGTTTAATTCTACTTGGATTAAGATTACTTTCTTCTTTCTCAGGATCAACAGCACAGAGAGAGGTGGTTTCTCAGGGAGAACGACAGGTTTCTTTACGGTAAAACACTGTATTTTACAATGATTTACAGGTGTCATGAAAACTGTATGCCATCCCACGCAGTCAAGTCTATTTAAACTCCATGTTAGCCTACAATACAAAGTACTGTTTGGTTCTGGCCTCTGTCCTGAGACACAAATGGTGACTGTCTTTCTGAAGTTGAACGTAATGACTGCTCCTCAGGCTTACTCAGAAAGATTTGTCTTTCTCTCAGAACAAAACGACACAGAAAGCACCAGGCGGCACATCTGAGCTGTCCCAGGTTAGGACTCGGCAAGCTTCACAGAACGGCTGCCGCGTGCTATGAACCACGTGCAGTGGGAAGCCAATCTCACCTTGGTGCAAACCGCCCTTAGACTTCGTTAATCAGTGTCTTCTTTCTTTAAGCGTACGCCTCGTGCTAGGATCTCTCATGAACACAGGCTACAGGTCCATTTGAACTGTGGAGTCTCAGAATGTGGGAGAGCCTTCTGGATCAGTTCTTTCACTAACACAGAAACCACGCGATGTGGATTCTGAGGTGTTAAACCCCACACCAAGAATTATCATTCTCTTTCAGGGCATGTACTCTCAGGGCAGAACTTTAAAAACTGCTTTTCAAATAGCACTTCACCTGAATCAAATAGCCTTGATTTTCCTAATATCTACAAGGTACATGAAGCCCAAAGCTATCTCGGGCTTTGATCAAAAGGGCTCATCTCACGTGCTAGGTGGAACAGGCTGCTGGGAATGAAACAGAATGTCTTGTGTCTGACTGCTCACATGTCGAATGTCAGAGGTGCTTAACGTAAAATGGACACAGAATTGTAGCTCAAGTTCAGAAACTTAGAAGCTCTTTACAGAAAAACTTTGGTAAGCATCACTTTATCCACATGAGTAAATAAATACTGAGCACTAGGCTAAGCACCAGGGACAGAGCAATCAAAAAGGCAGCCAGGGGCTGTATGCTCACAATCTGGGGAGACAGCCAGAAACCAACAATTATGTCTGCTGAATCTGGGCCATGTTCAAGTTTCTGATACAGTCAACCTGGCACACGCTGCTGATTCCCTCTCCCACTATTTCAGAGATGAAAGCAGGGAATCACTGATTACAGGAAATCTTAAAAACTTACTAAGAAGTAAACTGCCTCTAAAAATGTTTACCTTTACTATATTGATTGGAAAATAAGAAATAAAATTAAACTAACTCTAAGAAGCTGAAAATAAGATACAATCCAGTGAAATAAAAGTATACAAAAATAAAGAAAAAATAGAAAGAAAACAAACAGATAAGAATGCACAAAACCAAACCTGTCAAAAAAAGAATGTGCTAGGGAAAATTCTGGAAGATTATAATGAAAACAGAAAGAAAAAAGAAAGAAAGAAAGAGAGAGAGAGAGAGGGAGGGAGGGAGGGAGGGAGGGAAAAGAAAGAAAATGGGGAGATAATATACACACAAGAGAGATCATCACAGACTATCACTACCCAAAGGCCCCAAACCTAGAGAGTGGCCCTGCCCAACTTTTAAGAACTAATCAGGGACCAGCACTGTGGCATAGTGGTAAAGCCACCACCTGCAGTGCCAGCATCTCATATGGGCTCTGGGTGGAGTACTGGCTGCTCCACTTCCAATCCAGCTCCCTGTTAATGTGCCTGGGAAAGCAGTGGAGGGCTGAGACGTGAGAGACCCAGAAGAAGTTCCAGGCTCCTGGCTTCAGGTCCGCCCAGCTCTTGACCCTTGGGGAATGAACCAGCGGGTGGAAGACCTCTCTCTCTACCTCTGCCTCTCTGTAACTCTGCCTTTCAATAAAATAAATAAATTTTTAAAAAAAGAAAGAAAAAAGAAATAATCAAACCTGGTCTCAGTGGTTCCACAAAGCAGAGCAGAAATGGCCAAATCATTTTTTGAAGTTCCCATAACACTGATTCCCACATTACTTAACAGTGGTACAGGGGTCAATACTGTGGTGTATGGTTTAAGCTGTGTCTGTGATGCTGGCATCCCACATCTGAGTGCTGGTTCCAGTCTGAGCTGCTCTGCTTCTGATTCAGCTCCCTGTTAATGTGCCTGGGAAAGCAATGAGAGACGGCCCAACTACATAGGAGACCTGATGGAGTCCTAGGCTACTGGCTTTGGCTTGGGCTAGACCTGACACCTGCAGCCATTTAGAACCAGCACATGCAAGATCTCCATCTCTGTCAGTCACATAAATAAATCTTAAAAAACAGAAAACAACTGGGACCGGCGCCGTGGCTCACTTGGTTAATCCTCCGCCTGCAGCACCAGCATCCCATATGGACACTGGGTTCTAGTCCCAGTTGTTCCTCTTCCAGTCCAGCTCTCTGCTGTGGCCAGGGAGTGCAGTGGAGGATGGCCCAAGTGCTTGGGCCCTGCACCCGCATGGGAGACCAGGAGGAAGCACCTGGTTCCTGGCTTCGGATTGGCGTAGCCCCGGCAGAAGCAGGCATTTGGGGGGTGAACCAATGGAAGGAAGATCTTTCTCTCTCTCCCTCTCTCTAACTCTGTCAAATAAATAAAAAAAAAAAAAAACACAAAGACTTAAGAAAAAAAGAAAGAAAAAAGAAAGAGGACTCTTTCGTTAAAAAAAAAAAGAAGAAGAAAACAACCAAAAAACCCTCAAGTTAAAAAAAGGGGTATAGGCTGGCACTGCGGCTCACTAGGCTAATCCTCCGCCTGCGGCGCCAGTACCCCGGGTTCTAGTCCCAGTTGGGGCGCCGGTTCTGTCCCAGTTGCTCCTCTTCCAGTCCAGCTCTCTGCTGTGGCCCAGGAAGGCAGTGGAGGATGGACCAAGTGCTTAGGCCCTGCACCCACATGGGAGACCAGGAGGAAGCACCTGGCTCCTGGCTTCGGATTGGCGCAGCACGGTCGCAGCGGCCATTTGGGGGGTGAACCAACGGAAAGGAAGACCTTTCTCTCTCTCCCTCTCTCTAACTCTGTCAAATAAATAAAAAAAAAACACAAAGACTTATTAAGAAAAAAAGAAAGAAAAAAGAAAGAGGACTCTTTCGTTAAAAAAAAAAAGAAGAAGAAAACAACCAAAAAACCCTCAAGTTAAAAAAAGGGGTATAGGCTGGCACTGCGGCTCACTAGGCTAATCCTCCGCCTGCGGCGCCAGTACCCCGGGTTCTAGTCCCAGTTGGGGCGCCGGTTCTGTCCCGGTTGCTCCTCTTCCAGTCCAGCTCTCTGCTGTGGCCCAGGAAGGCAGTGGAGGATGGATCAAGTGCTTAGGCCCTGCACCCGCATGGGAGACCAGGAGGAAGCACCTGGCTCCTGGCTTCGGATTGGCGCAGCACGGTCGCAGCAGCCATTTGGGGGGTGAACCAACGGAAAGGAAGACCTTTCTCTCTCTCTCTCACTAACTCTGCCTGTCCAAAAAAAAGGGGGGGGGGGTATAATAATATCACAGGTACATATAAGTTATAAATATAGCTACAAAAAGCCCAATTGGGGTGGGCTGGTGGTCCAGAGATTAAGATGCCACTTGGGCTACCATATCCCATATCAGAGTGCCTGGGTTGGGGTCTCTGCTCCCATTCTAGCTTCCTGCTAATGTGCACCCTGGGAAGCAGGAGTGATGGCTCAATTACTTGGGTCCTTGCCACCATGTGGGAGACCTGGATTGAGTTCCAGGCATTTTGTATGGAATTTGGGGAGTGAACAGCAGATAGAAGGTCTCTGTCTCTTTCAAAAAAAATAATTTATAAAAACTTTCAAATTAAAATATTAGCTAAGTAAATCTAACTGTAGAAAGATAAATTGTAATCAAGCAGAGGTTTTCTCAGGAATGTAAGGACAGTTTAACATCAGAAAATCTATTGACGTAATTCAGTCATGAGACAAATGTATGAAATTTCTAAGTTTGAAAATACTCTGATAAAGTTTAAGACCTATCTATGTTTTCTTAAAACCAGGTCTCCAAATCTAGGAATAATCTGGTAAAAGCCATGCACCTAAAACCTAAATAGTGTTCGTACTTAATGAATAAATGCTCTGTATTGGGAATTAGGAAGACAAGTGTATCTGCTGTGGTGGAGGACTTCCCAAAATAGAAACAGAAAAAGAAAAAAAGAAAGTTATCCTAGGAATGGAATGTAGTCATTATCTACTTTCTTGTGATGGTTTCAACTTCTACTTGTCAGCACAGAGCGCTGGTGTTAGCCCATGCCAGACAGCACAGCTTAGTATGTGTTTGGAAGTAATATTAGGTATATTACAGGAAGCTAAACATTATCAATAACTATATATGCATGCACAATATTGTATCAATTCCTATAGCTGCCATGTTATCATTAGAATATCCAATCAAATGTAGGTATGTAATCATATATGGGAGAAAAAGAAACTAAAAAGAAATATACGAAAATACCCCTCTTTGTTCAGGGCTCAGTCTTTCTGAACTTGAATCCAACTGAGCCTTATGCCAGAATAATAATAATAATAATAATAATAATAATAATAGAAGACTGCTTCCTGTTAAAGGCCTTAGTGTCTCATCTCTGTTTATGAATCCAGCTACACTGCTGTTATTAATTAACCCAGCATTATAGAACCAAGTGAAAGTGATAAGAAGAAAAAGAACCAAGATGTTTAAGAACTAGGAAAGAAAGAGAAAAAAGCCATTCTGGCACATAATAGGATTTTTATGTACATCATCATACCTGAAGGAAACCAATACTGAAATTAACAAGAACTTAGAAAGACTGATCGATTTAAGACCAATTTAGAGAAAATTAATATCCTCATAAATCAGCAATAATCAAGAAGAAAATAAGAGAAAAGACAGCCCTATTTATAATAGCAACAAAATCAAAAGGACATCTAGGAATTCTTTAAGGCCACAAGGATTTCAGAGAGAAAATTTAAACTGTACTAGAAGACACAAAAGAAGATTCAAATAAATAAAGCACTCATATTCATGGATGACGATTCCCTTCACATCAATCAAAAACTTTAATGCAATTCTAGTTAAAATTCTAGCAATAATTTTGGGGGAACCTGTACTCTAAAACTCATATAGTGATAAAACAGACAGGTACAAATGGGACATCGCTGCATGAAAGACACAGTACCAGCAATAAGCAGAAGAAAGGAAGTAGAGTTTGGATGTTATTCAAAAACTGAGCTCATTCATCTTAAAATAAACAAGACATCATGCCTTGACCCAGTTCTTCCTCCAGCCACCACACTGTTTCTTGGTTCCTCTTTACAGCAAAACTCCTCCAGTTGTCGAAGCTGTGTTCAATGCATCTCTTCTGAGTCTTTCTTGAGCCAACTTCCATCAGGCATTTTGCCCTTAGCAGCGCTCATTGTCACAGAAAGCTCCACCTTATGAAATCCATCAGCACCCGGCTCAGAGGTGGCAGCACGTCACAGCTGACCTACGTAAACCTTCTTCACTGGGCTCTGGGACTACAGGCTCCCCTGGTCTGTCTCTTCTTCACTGGCCATTCCTTCTCCTTGGCCGAATCTGACCTCTTCATGCTGAAATGCTATCACAAGCAAAAGACTCAAAAATTTATCTCTAGCTCAGAACTTGCAAGTGCTCTCTCATGCTTAAATCTGCACATCCAAATGCTGCTTTCCACAAGGCATCTGACAGTTCAAGCTAAACACACCCGGCACTGAAATGTTCCCACGAGCGCTTCTTCCACAGGTGTGTCCTCCCCCTTGCAATTCTACCTAGTCACCCAGACCAAAGACCCTAGGGTGAACGCTAAGTGTTCTTCAGCTGGCTCTCTCTTAAAAAAATAACCAGAATCCAAATACTTCTCATTGTCACTAAGAAGATCACCACACCATCTTTTGCCTGTATCAAAAAACTAACTTTTTTTTTCCACATCATGTGAGTAAATTCATTTAGACCGAAGTTCATGGGTTCCAGGCTACTTCTCTGCTCAGAACTATGCCATGGCTTCCTACCTGAGTCAAGGGTCATGTCATGGATGGCCTGCAAGACACTGCAAGGGGTTCGTGTCACCTGGCCCTCACTTTCCGCCAGGTTCCCCACTTGTCACATTGGCTTCCTGGCTGCTTTGTTTGGTTTATATCATTTTCTCTTATTTTGGTGTGTGGTTGGTGTGAGATAGTGACCAAGTAGGAATTGCACATGAGACCTAAAGCCTTAGACAATACATAGAGGAAACACAAACCTGCAAGTTATCCACACACAGGTGTCATGAAACCATCTGAAGCTCAGGTATGGGAGAAGGTAATTCTCCAACAAAATAATGAGAACAGAGAACCATGGGATGCCGGCTCTGTGGCGCAGTGGGTTAAAGCCCTGGCCTGAAGTGCCAGCATCCCATATGGGTGCTGGTTCGAGTCCCAGGTGCTCTACTTCCGATCCAGCTCTCTGCTATGGCCTGGGAAAGCAGTAGAAGATGGCCCAAGTCCTTGGGCCCTGGCACCTATATGGGAGACCCTGGTAGAGAAGAATCCAAGGAAGGAAAGAATGGCCACCCATGCTGAAAGCTTGTGACACATAAACAAGCTGCACTCTGACGACGGCCCACCATCAGAGCACCAGGGCGGTCGCTGCTCCTACCCACAGGAACAGTCTGGGTGGAAGTCAGATCTCAGTAGTTTCCAGGGTAAATGGGAGATGAGGATGTGTAAAAAGCCTAACAATTCTTGAGAGTAGCTACAAAGAGAAACAAAGAAATGGCATAGTTCCTAGAAGGGAATGTAGAGTCAGGGGCAAGAGGAGTACAAAGGCAAGAGAGGGCAAGTGAACTTGAACACTAATGAAACGGCGTAGGAGAAAGGGAGAAGAGACTGATGGCAACACAGAGGGAACAACCAAAGGCACCTGGTCTTTAAGAAAGAAGGGTCCATAACGGCTATAGGAACACTTCTTTGGTTACAACAGGAAGAAAGAATGATTCAGATACCTATAGGTATATAGATTTTTTTTATAAAAAAAATGAGGGGGTTCCCAAGTGACAGTATGAGGCCAGGATGTCAACTGAAGGTGGGTGGAGTGAAGATTCATGGTCAGGGATTTCCAAAACAGCTGGGGAAGGTGTAGGATCAGACTTACAGCATTTGAGGTTGTGTTCATGAACTTGAAGTGACTCCATTGTGCTGGCATATTAATATTTCACAAACCAATGTACCTGGAGCCAATCTATCATAAATCATGCAAAACTTGTTACTATCAGATAGACACACCCAGAATTTTAACTGTCCTTGCTCCTATTTTATCTGGAACAGCTGTGATATACTCATTTCTCAATTCTCCTTTTCTTTTAGCAGTCTCCAGTTTCCGTATCTGGAAATAGAGACGTAGGACTTTCACAATTGAAAAGGCAATGCTCACCTTAGGAAAGGCAAAAGAAACAGCTTGGGCCACGTGAGAAAATCTGCTTGAAGACATCACCAATCTCACGTTTCTTCTCAACTCTGAAGGAAGTTTACAGAACTACCTCTGTGGTTTTTTGCTTTTGCTATTTAAAGAAATACTCATAAGAGTCCCTTCAATTTCTTTTATGTCCTTAATTTAAATAAAACTCACTTACTAAAAATGAACATGGACATGAGAAGCTGGTGTCATCTACTTACTAATGCGTAACTGTATCCTTTCATCTGCACAGGTGTGAGGAGATGCTCTGAGATTTAACCTGGTTAATCCTGGGGTAAGATGCTGGATTACTATAATTTTTATACCTTCCATACTATAATATTTTATTAAGAGTTTGATTCATGTTTAGAATAACAAAGGCATGACTCTAAAACAGAGACAAAGTGGTTGCTCTGGCTTTATATAAATAAACCAATTGGTGTGAACTAAGTTTTTGGTTTCTTAGTTGCAAATTCAGTCAAACTGACCCAAGTCTACCATATTTAAAATTACTGACTTGTTGTTTAAGGGTGGTATAGATAAACAATATGCTGACTGAAAATACCTAAAACTTACCCTTGTAAAGCTTTATGAATTTTTTGGCACTTTTCCTTCAAAACTGCAAAAATACCTGAATGAAAAAAATAACATATGATATGGAACATCTGATAGCACTAATTTAAAAAATATTTTTGCAAACTAACATGTGACAGCACTAACTCAAAATTGTTCCAGCAAAATCTGGGACAATGCCTCTGAGCAAAATGGTAGCTTGTATTCTTATCAAGATTCCACAGATAAAATGGCTAAGAATAAAAGTGTACAGATCTATTACTTATTCTTGTTTCTAAACAATTTGGTAAAAAACAGAACAAACAAAATTGTACCAAAGTAATTCTTTGGTCATCTCTTGATATTTTCCTTTTATTCAAAGAAATTTAAAATCTAAAGAATTCACCAGGAGGCAGGAGTGCCAGACCACACGAACAGTGTGCACGGTTTTGCACCTGCTGATTCTCTGAATTATCATCCACCTTTAGGATCCAGGACCCCTGGGTAAAGCCTGCTTCTCCCTTCCTGTTTTAAGCTTTGGTAAGATAGTGCTGTAGCAGACAAAGACCACATGTTAAATTCTTAGCTGACTTTTTATCTTGCTCACTAAGTTCTTTGTTGGCAAATTTGTTTTGGCTTTAGTACCAAATGATGATTAGTTGTGTAGATAAAAAGGCAGTACATTTCAGTTAACCCATGTCCCCAAGGCACAGTTTCCTTACTGCCACTATTTCTACAATGCCAAATAATACCATTTAGAGCCAGAGTTTTGCCTGGCAAATAATTTCTTCTGGATAATTCCTCCAAAAGCAGACCAGTCACATGGGTAATGTAGCTTGAGATCTCTGACTACCTGGGTTTAAAAGGTTGTACCTGGGTTCTCTTCCATGATGTTGAGGGCTTCAATGGCAGCAGCAGCTAACAGGGGAGGTAACGAAGCTGAAAAGCAGTATCCCTGGCCAGAGAGTCGCTGAGAAACAAGCACATCAAAAACATGCACATGGATTTTCTCCATCTTTTTGGGTAAAACATTTGAAAGTTACTGATTCTCCTCTACACTACCCACTGAAGTATGCACACATGGTAAGGGGGTAAAATCCAGCCATTATACATGTAAGAAAAAAAGACCTTTTGTTAAGAGGGCGATAATTTCTAAATATAAATGTTTCATTTGCAGCAGTTTTGGTTTTTGCTTTTGTTTTCAAATAGAGCCTACCTGGGGGCCGGTGTTGTGGTACAGTAGGTTAAGCGGCCACCTATGATGCTGGCATCACGTACGGCAGTGCCAATTTGAATCTGTTTCTGATCCACTTCCCTGCTAATGTGCCTGGGAGAGCAGCGAATGATGGTCCAAGTACTTGGGCCCCCACCACCCAAGTAGGGCACCCAGGTGGAATTCCAGGTTCTTGGCCATTATGGTCATTTGGGAAGTGAACTAGCAGATGGAAGACCTCTTTCCTTCGCTTGTGTGTCACTCTGCCTTTCATATAAATAGTAAATCTTCAAAAAGAAAAAAAAAAAAGCTCACCTGATGGTCAATGACAAAGGACCTGCCACAGCAGAAACCTCCCACAGAAGCCAGGGCATTCTCCATATTGGCACTAATCAGATCAATGTCATCAATCTGCCAGAAAAGCGGGAGACAGTCAGCTACCCCTTGATTGAAAGGGAAACAACGGCAAAGTCAAGCCTGGAGAGAAAAAAGCTTAGCATTTAGCATCAGCATTTATTGTAACATCTGAATTTCTTAAAGAGACGACCTACATGAGAACAAAGGATATATCACAGAGAATCTATGGCTAAAAGGACGGTAGTCTCACGGCCCATCTCTGAAAAGTATGTCAGTTTATATACTTTTCAGCCATTTCATCATACACCGACATTGTTCTCAAAGTGAAAAAGATAATAAACGATAAAACCCCAAGCTGTTTGGTATTAAAAAGTCAGAGATCCCCCCAAAGATTATCTCGTTGTTAAAACAATACTCTAACAAGTCTTCATTACTGAAAGCAATGGAGATAAACAGAAATAAATCTATCCAAGTTTTGAGCACTTGAATCCTACATTCAATTTACCTTCTGTTGTTTCAAAAATCCCAACAACATCACAACAGAATCTGAACCAACTGTACCACCCCAAGTGCCTCATGGGCTTCTGGGTTCCCACATCTTCTTAAGTCCTCCCTTGCTGCCCTGGCCTGCACAAGCTCCAATCATCCTTAGTAGGCACTGAATAAATTCTTATTAAGAGCCAGGATGATGGCTCCTCAGATCATATCAATCAGGTGTATTACTGTTTCCCAGATCCAACAGAGAAACCCCTGTAGACTCTTCCTTTTCTTAAAAAAAAAAAAAAAAAAAGAAAAGAAAAGAAAAAAGTTCTTACCTGTTATGATAAAAAATTTCAAGCACACACCAAAACAGAAAAATAAATAATCCCTACCACCCAGATTCAATCAGCAGTAACTCAAAGACAATCTTGTTTCATCTATGGTAACTCCTGCCTTCAGCATTTCTTTGGAGCAAATCCTAACTTCATGGGGTTCCCTCTCTAATTATTTCAGCAGATAAAATGATCAAACACAATCATAGGGGCATATTTGGCCTATGGGTCTAGACACCAGTCAGGGTATCCATGTCCCACATTGGAAAGCCTAGGTTAGATAACAGCCCCTGATTCTAGCTTCCTGCTAATGTGGACTCTGGGAGAGAGTGGTGATGGCTCAAGTTACTGGGTTCCTGACACTCACACAGGAGACCTGGACTGAGTTCCCAATTTAAGCCGGGGCTGCAGGCCATTGTGGAGATTTGGGGAGTGAACTTGTGGATGGAAATTCTTTCTCTGTGTCCCTCAAATAAATTTTAAAAATGTATGATTTCAAGACTATTATCACACCCAATAAGTTAACAACTCCTTAATATCATCAAATATTCAGTATTCAAATATACTTGATTGTTTCACAAAGTTTGTTTAATAGCATTTGTTTGAATCAGGATCCAAGTAAGGCCCATAAATTCTGCACTCTAAGACCTTCATAAATATTATACCTCAATAACAACCACTGAAAGCATTTAGAAAACTACAAAAGTGAAGTTAACATTTTTCCTATTTACAAAATTTTCATAATGGCTCTTCTGCATTGATTAAACTTGCTTGGATCATATTTCCATTTATCCTGAATTCCTCAGTGCACTGAACTGCCAAGTATCAGTCGGCCTTAGAGGAGTGTGCTTCTACCTACCTTCACACTGACATTCACTGTGCTGTTTTTCCCTGGGACTATATGGGTGGTAGGCTACAGTTAACTTAAGGCAATTTTGTATTTTATAGCTTAATTCTGTAATACAGGTTGCAGAGCTTTTATGAATATGATTTAGAGAACAAGCTTCCTGTAGCTCTCTCCATGGTGGATGATAAAGGCAGCTGCCCACCACTGAGGTTCCAGAAACAGAACCCACTAAGCACTCTGGGCCTGGGGCCAGTTCTCTCCAGCTAAAAGAAATATGATAAACAACTCCAGCTTTTTGGGACCTCCAGGGGCTTTGCTGAATCCATTCCAGTGGTGTTTCTGACAGTCTCTCTCTATTTAAAAAGGTGGCATAACTATATCTACTGTCTACCACCCCCAAATCACACAGAATATTAAATGCTAGAAATTCCTTCACTGACACCATAAATACCTTTAAAAGGACGACTAAAGGAACTCTTAATTATTTTAAGAAATAAATGGAAAGCAAAATTGGTCTCTAGAAATATTAAAATCCTGATCAAATGCTCCCATGTGAACAGAATATAAATGTCAGGACTGGCCCTTCTGTGATTACAGGTAGGCAGGGAAGATGGCTCTAGGTCTGAGATAGTAGATAAAAGCATGCTTAGCAGAATGAACTTCCTATTTCCAAGATGAGGGGAAATTCTACAAAAAAGAACTCACATTGATTCCATAGTGTTCAGTGACACCTCGGCCATGCTCCCCAAGGACTCCAAATGAAAGGCTTTCTTCCAGAAAGATCCTTGCTTTGTATTTGTATTTTAATTTAACCTAGGTGTTAAATAAAACACAATTTTATCAAATTGATGATTAGCAGCACAAGAGAGCACCAGCATACCATATGGGTGCCAGTTTGTGTCCTGGCTACTCCTCTTCCAATCCAGCTCTCTGCTATGGCCTGGTAAAGCAGGCAAATGGCCCAAGTGCTTGGGGCACATTAACAGGGAGCTGGATCAGAAGTGGAGCAGCCAGGACTTCAATTGAAAGAAGCTCCTGGCTCCTGGCTTCAGATCAGCCCATATCCAGCCATTGTGGCTATTTGAGGAATGAACCAGTGGATAGCGGACCTCTCTGTCTGTAAGCCTACCTCTCAAATAAATAAATAAATCTTTTTAAAAAAAAGTAAGGACATTTAAGGATTCTGTAATATCTGCTCATTTAGCTTTAAGACAGTTTGTAGAAACTTATACTTTCCAGTGTTAAAGAAGCAATCTTCATGCCATCACACTTGTGTTGTATCTCTGCTTGTGTATTATTAAATATGACCTATTTTTAAAAATTTTTTATTTTTTTTAAGAATTATTTTTATTTATTTGAAAGATACAGTTAAAGAGAGAGGTAGAGCCGGAGACAGAGAGAGAGGTCTTCCATCTGCTGCTTCACTCCCTAAATAACCACAATGGGCAGAGCTGAGCTGATCCAAAGCCAGGAGCCAGGAGCTTTTTCTGGGTCTCCCATGTGGGTGTAGGGGCCCAAGGACTTGAGCCATCCTCTACTGCTTTTCCAGGCCATAGCAGAGAGCTGGATTGGAAGAGGAGAAGCTGGGACTTGAACTGGCACCCATATGGGATGCCGGCGCTGCAGGCTGTGGCTTTAACCCACTGCACCACAGCGCCAGCCCCAATATGTGCCCTAGTCTGACAGGCAAAACTCCTTGTTTAGTTTCCTTGTAAAGGAGTATCACAGCAGCACTACACATGGTACACTAAAGGTAGAGTAATGCAAATATCCATCAGTGGATGGATAGGGAAACAAAATATAGTATATTGATAATAGAACAGAACTTTGCAATTAAAAAGGAATGAAGCATTGACACAAGGTACAATGCAGATGAACTTTGGAAAATATAGTAAGTGAATGAATCTAGACACAAAAGTCAAACAGTGCATGATACTATCTACAGAAAATATTCAGAACAGGTAAATCTAAGAAAATCTAAGAGACATACATAAGACTGGTGGACTGCAGAGAGCTGGCCAGGTGGGGTCGGGAGGGGGTGGGAGGAATGGGCAGATGGGCAGGGACTGCTCAGTGGGTATGAAGTCTTCTGTTTTGTTGGAACTAGAGTTGAAGGATGTACAACATGGTGAATTTATTCAATTCCACAGACCTATACATTTTAAAAAATGGTCAATTTTGTTTTATATGTGAATTTTACCTTCATAAAGAAAATCTCAAAGATTACAGTTTCCAAAATCTATACATAGTACACAGTTTTCACCATTAAAAGGTGACTTCTACAGAATAGAGTTTATTTACATAAAATTCTCCAAAAGGGCAAAACTACTCTATAGTCTTTACATGGGTACCATGAAGACAGAGGTCTGAGGGAACTTTCTGGAGTGAGGGAAATATTCTACATTTTGACTATGGTGTAAGTAGTGACAGGGTTGTATGCATCTGTCAAAACTCACTAGGCTGGTGCCACGGCTCACTTGGCTAATCCAACACCTATGGCACCGGCACCCCAGGTTCTAGTCCCGGTTGGGGCACCGGATTCTGTCCCGGTTGCTCCTCTTCCAGTCCAGCTCTCTGTTGTGGCCTGGGAAGGCAGTAGAGGATGGCCCAAGTGCTTGGGCCCTGCACCCACATGGGAGACCAGGAAGCACCTAGCTCCTGGCTTCGGATCAGCGCAGTGCACCAGCCATAGCGGCCATTTGGTGGTGAACCAACGGAAGGAAGACCTTTCTCTCACTGACTAACTCTGCCTGTCAAAAAAAAACCTCACTGAATTTATATAGTGCATTTTATATGGTAATTTTACTGCAATAAAGTTGGTTGTTAAAAGCTAATTAAGTCTTGATTACTCCTTAAAGGCTGACATTGGCATTTAATATCATTTCCCTTATATGATCATAAGATGTTTATGATACCTACTGTATAAAGCAGTATGAATGTTATACATTAAAAGTGAGAACTTTCAACATAGACAAAAGGTATTTCTACCAAATAGTCTAAATACTGAAATAACTACCCATGGTTGCTTACCAATTCTGGAAGAGGACAAATAGTTCCAGTGTTCATGTATATTCCTTCCACTACAATGAAACGTCGAGTTACACGAGCCTTGCGAGGATTCTTTAAAAGAAAAAAATAGACGAGTTAAATTTCAGTAGCTGCAAATACCACTCTGTTACATACTCCCTAGCACTTTACCTTCCAAGATCTATTCATTAACAAATTCAAAACCCAATCTGAATAAACAGTGACAACGTTTCCATGTCACAACACCAACTACAAGGGGGAAACCCAAAAAGCTCATAAAAATGGAATTAAGAGAGTACAAAAGAATTTTGAGATCCACACAACAAAGTTTTTTCATAATATGCATTTTCCATGAACTTTTTTGAAGACCATAATAGGCACCCTCCCGCCCCCACCACTGCTGAGGAATTCTAGAATACTAAAACACAAATAAACCCTCCAACTCCAGAATGATTGGGAAGGGATCTGAGGGAATTTTCTGGGAATCTGAGAGTGTTGTATATCATAACAAAGTGGTGAGACCTAGTTTACATTTTAGTCAAAGCTGTATGGCTGGGATTTATGCATTTAAATGTCTCTCTATTTTTATCTAAAAGACCTATAATGAAGATTAGCATCATCACCATGATGGAGATGGGGAGGGGGCTGAGCAGGTGGACACTAACTGGACAATGGCAGATTGCTGGTAACAATTCCAGGGGAGGGCAGGTACATGGACCTTCATTGTACACAGTTTCCTTATATGTGCTGGCAGATTTCTAGAACCAAAAAGTCACAAAGCAGAACAAATCCCATTCTCCTTCACCCGCCCAAACCATGAAGCTCTTCCTTTCCTACTCCTGACTGACCCATCACTGAGTCAAGTAAAAGTACGCTCTGACCTTGCCCAGTGAGGTTCCAAGGCAGTCAGGCAGAAGGGCCTTTCCAAACAATACACACACCTCCCTACCCTGCTCCAAAGACCCCTCACACATATAAATCTGTAGATGTTCAGGTGTGCTGGACTGAAAAAGTACCGAGTTCCACCAAGAGTTTGCTAATATCTTCCTATACAAAGATTTCTTGCCTCTAAGCTTCTGCTCCAATGAGCTATTAGAAACTCAAGTATCATCACACAGTACCCCCTACATATGTAAAAATAATTTTATGTGCCTGTTAACTTCTTTTTTTTAAGTGAGACAAATAAAATCAAAAAGCAGGCACTGTGGCGCCGTGATGAAGATGCTTCTCAGGACACCAGCATCGTCTATCAGAGAGCCAGTTCAAGTCCCATCTGCTCTGCTTTCCATCCACCTTCCTACTACTGTGCCAGGGATGGCAGTAGATGATGCCCAAGTACTTGGGCCCCTTCCAACATGCGGGAGACTAGGACAGAGCTTCTGTCTCCTGGTTTCAGCTTGGCCCAGACCAGAATGTTGCAGCCATTTGGGAATGAACCAGTGGATGGAGTATCTCTCTTTCACTTTCTCTCTGTTGCTCTGCCTTTCAGATGAAAAAAAAAAAAAAAAGCCCTTAAAAATTAGCTCTTCATATCAAAAATAGTATTTTTTGTTTTTCCTGTATATTCATATAAGAGCACTTCAAAAAGCCTGTGAAAAAATGGAATTAAAGCATAAAAGTGGGGCCAGCGCTGTGGCATAGTAGGCTAAGCCTCCACTTGTGGTGCCGGCATCTCATATGGGCAGCAGTTTGTGTCCCAGCTGCTCCTCTTCCAATCCAGCTCTCTACTGAAGGCCTGGGAAAGCAGTAGAAGATGGCCCAAGTGCTTGGGGCCCCTGCCCCCAACACGGCAGACCCGTAAGAAGCTCCTGGCTCCTGGCTTCAGATCAGCCCATATCCAGCTGTTGTGGCCATTTGGGGAGTGAACCAGTGGACAGAGGACCTCTCTCTCTGTCTCTCCGTTTGTAACCCTGCCTCTCAAATAAATAAATAAATAAATAAATCTTAAAAAAAAAAAAAAAAGGACATTTAAGGATTCTGGACTATCTGCTCATTTACCTTCATGACAGTTTGTACCAATTTATACTTCCCAGTGTTACAGAAGTAGTCTTCATGCCATCACACTTGTGTTGTGAGTATAATCTCTGTATATTAACTATGTGCCCTATTTTGACAGGCAAAAGTCCTAGTTCAGTTTCCTTAATTGTTGGTGAGGTGAAGTTAGTTTTCACTTATCCATAGTAATGTATACATTTTATATGAACACTATTCATAGCTACTGCCTATTCTTTTGTTTAGAAGAATTAACATGGGACAAGAAAACACGTACGAAAAGGGATGAAAAAACCTCTCAGCTGACAAAGCTTGACTCAAACCTGGATTAAACTGCAATATTTTAATTTGTTTTCAAGTAAAGGTATGTTCAAGTAGAAAACATTCAAAATAGCTATTCAAATTTATTATTTATATGAAAATGGAAAAATATTTCTAAAATTCAAAATGTGAAGTTATTTAGAAATCTTACTCTTGGCAGGAAAATATGGTATAATTTAACTTGTAAAAAAGTAAAACTCACAGAATATAAATAAATTTCAAGATAATTAATTTTACTTATTATTCACAAAAAGGCAGTTCCATGGATTATAAATCTTAAGGGGCCAGCGCTGTGGCATAGTGGGCTAAGCTGCTGCCTGCAATGCCAGCATCCCATTTGGTTGCCAGTTCTAGTCCCGGCTGCTCCTCTTCTGATCCAGCTCTCTGCTATGACCTGGGAAAGCAGTGGAAGATGGCCCAGTGCTTGGGCCCCTGCACCCTCAAGGGAGACCAGGCTGGAGCTCCTTGATCCTGGCTCCGGATCAGCCCAGCTCTGGCCATTGTGGTCATTTGGGGAGTGAACCAGTAGATGGAAGATTTCTGTCTTTGTCTTTCTTTCTCTCTGTCTGTAACTTGACCACTCAAATAAATAAAATTTTTCCAAAAAAACTTACTAAAACACACATGAAAAACTTGAATATTTCTCCAAAAATTGTACAATACTAATTTAGCCAAATAAACTACAAGAGACTGATTCCCTGTCATTCTTTTCAAGGCTGTGTTCTTCAACCTGGTGGGCTGTATTCTATTACTGAATCAGAATAAGGAACATATTTTTCTAATTTGTAGGAAGAAATCAACCAGTAGAATGGTCTCAATTTTAAGATTTTTTTCCTCCTGTAGATTTTTCTAAATTGAATAAATAAAAACTACTGGCCTAGTACAGACCTAGCATAAAATGGTAAATCTACGCATGTTCATCACATGAATTGTATATTCAGGAAGTACTGCACTGAAGATGACATCTAAACAAAGACAACAGGATCCTAAATGAATAATGCAAGTATTTGGGAAAATGGAAAATTAATTAATGTGATGAGCATTTTTATGGGTTCTGAATTACACTGGCAGAGTCCTCTTGAAAGTGGTATTTGAGACAATACCTAGATGGCCAGGCTCCCATATCCCAGGGCAGTCTGCACCACACTGTCCTGCTGCTGAGCCACAGAACACCGCTACCTTTTCCATGCATGTCATCAGGGGAAAATAAACTATAATCTATAATCCTAACAGTGGGGCTTTGAACACAACTTCCTCTGTTTCACTCTCTAATCAGAACCCTACGGAGCTGCTTCCAAACCACCACTGCCAGCAGCAGGAGCCAAGTGGCCTAAGAGGAAGAACTGAAAACCAGGCTGTAGGTGAGGAACTCTGTTGGGGCAGGTGTTTCCCACAAGCAGTAGCTGCTCAGAGCTCCAAAATGAAAGTGGGGTGGGAAGAAAGGGTCTTCCTTTGTTCATAAATTAATGTTAAAATCTGCTGCCATGATTTATACTGAAATAAAGAAGCCTATTATGAGATGAATAGGTGCATCTCATTAAAACCCTAATGAGTGAGGTGTTATTACGCAGAGCTTAGATCACACATCCCTCACCTACCAGTGCCCCAGTACATGTTGCTATTTCTCTGTCTGCCTCCCCCTGCCCCTTCTGCCTTAGAAAGCTGCCTGGATTACTTCCCTGCAAATTTGCTATATGTAATTATGGCAATGACAAGGCAATTACAATCAGACTTGGCTCACCAACATGAAGTACATTTAATAAGCAAGAACACCCTTCCTTAATATCCAAATGTGATCCGCAGGCAAGTTTTCAATGACAAATTACCATTTCATATATAATTTAGCTGGTTAGAAAGTACAAAAGAACTGTATAATTTTCTTCAAAGGACTCATACCTTTTGATCTTCAATCTCTTGTTCTTTTAGTAGTCGCTCCAGGTCAGCCATATCATTATGTTTAAATATCTTAATGTCACTACGTGATGCCTGTAATCCTTTCTGAATAGCAAAGCAGGCAGCTCTATCTCTGCAAGGAAGAGAGACCCACAAAATTGGGGCTTAAAGACCTTGTCAACATTCTCAAAAAAAGAATGCTTGCTTTTGGAAACTGATCAATCTCCGGCTGTTCATATGAACACGGCAAATAAATAAAACATGCTTGAACATTAATATGTCCTGTCTGCGCTTTTCAAGTCCTTTCCATACAACTACAATGTTTAGCCTATTCTAAGAAGCACACGCTCACCTCGCTTTAGCCTCTCTCAAATCAGCATGCATTTTACCATGGATGTCTTATCAGTAAACTCATAGACTTACCTCTGAGAAATACATAAAATACAGGTGCATCTTACCATCAGTAGCATCTCTGATCTGACTGCCACACTACTCTGCTATTATCATGCCATGAGAAACAACTGGCAGCCCAGCTCAACAGACAACTTGTGGACAATAACCACTCTGAAGCCAAACAACGCAGAAAAAAAAAAAAAAAAAAAAAAAACACCCTCACCAGCAAAAGCTGAATGGGGAACCTGATAAAGTAGCGTCTGAGAGGGCCAAGCAGGGAGCAGGGATTTTCATTCCAGCCAGCTGCTATCAAGTGGACCCTTCACCCTCTAGTGTGGAATGCATGAAGACCACATGGACAGACTGACCTCCCACCCTCATCTGATGGAACAGGACACCCTACCCACTTCCATTTGGACAATGCAGAGGAGACCTAGCAGAGATTCAGCACTGTCACCATCAATCTGCAGCAAGGAACTCCCACCTGGGGTATCAATCACAGAGGCCAAACACGGACCCTGGTCTGAAACCCCTACTTCCCAGTGCTGGCAGTAATGAGGCAACCGTTCCTGACCCTTTTCCCTGTTGGAACAGTGTCAGAGAAAGCCAATTAAAACAGATGACTTAAATAAGCTATAGGCTTATTATATGGAGATATCTAGGTTATAATCAAATATCACTTATACCAAGAATCAGAAGCTATCAGAAGATATCAACTAGCATGAAAAAAACATGATAAATGTCAATAACTGAGATTATAGCTCCAGCAAAGAAAAATATACAGAGAAGAATCCTACGGAGATACTAGTAGAAGGAAAAAATAAGAAAAACTCATTAGCAACATGGAAATGACAGCGGAAAGGACCAGTGAACTCAGAACAAGAGAAATCATTCACTGTGTACAACAGACAGAAGACAGACTCTCAGACATGAGCAGAGTGGGAGTAAGAGAAAAGATTCAGATTATTGGAGTTCCAGAAAGAGAAGAAAACAAGGGTGGGGCTAAAAAAGTACTCAAAGAAACAACTGCTAAGAACTCCCCAAATCTGGCCAGTGGGTTAAGCCCACAAATTATAGAGGCTGAGTGAAATCTAAACAGGGAAAACCAAACAAACAGATGACAAGACACATCACAGTCAAACTTCTGAAAGCTAAGGGGAAAGCAAAATTCTTGAAAATAGCCAGAGAAAAACAGACTTGGGAAAGAATACACAGAAGGGGCCGGCGCTGTGGCGTAGTAGGTAAAGGCATCGCCTGCAGTGCCGGCATCCCATATGGGCACCGGTTTGAGTCCTGGCTGCTCCACTTCTGATCCAGCTCTCTGCTATGGCCTGGGAAAGCAGTGGAAGATGGCCCAAGTGCTTGGGCCCCTGCACCGACATAGGAGACCTAGAGGAAGCCCTTGGCTTCTGGCTTCGGATCAGCTCAGCTCTGGCTGTTGCGGTCATGTGGGGAGTGAACCAGTCGGTGGAAGACCTCTCTCTCTCTGACTCTACCTCTCTCTCCATAACTCTTTCAAATAAATAAAATAGATATAAAAAAAAGAATACACACAAGTCCTGTATGTTTTCTTAAAATACTTGTGAATCTATAATTACTGCAATATAAACAGGTTAATTTAAAAAGGTATACGATATAACATGGACATAGACTTGGCAATCACAGGACAGACCAGCACATGATTGACCAGTGTGCTGAAACCTACTACAAGCAAAGCACTGTCATTATTTACCCAAAGGAAAGAAATGAGGCCTCCAATATAGTACCTATGTCTAATGTGATTTTTCAAAATCAGTTTCCTAAACACCATATTTACCTTTAGCACTTTTGCATTCAAACCAATTTAATGCATGAATAATTGAGTTTCTAATAACTCACTGGTAACTGAAGTTTTAAGACCCTGGGCATAATACCTGGAACTGAATTTAGCTTAGGCATCCTAGCAATAAAAATAAAAAAGAAAATATATAATTTATTGTCTGACAAAGGAAGCATAAAATTCACCTGCAACAACAAACTTTTTCAGGACTTAAACTTAAAAGGGAATTTACAATGGGGTGCTTGCATAAAGTGATACTGAATGACATGGCAATTCTAACTGCTTTTACAAAACCCTAGAAACTTATTTCTATCAGTGAGTCTCAAGCTTGCAATAAGTTAGTCATAACTGATTTTTTACACTGCAGCAGTCAGCTAAATGCTATAAAAGACGAATACAGTGAGACTGATGCAAGTGAAGAGAGCAGGGGAGAGTGAGTGTGTGTGACTGCCTGTGGAAGGGAGGTCTGAGACAGAGTGATCTTGACAGGTAGCGAGAGCCCCTTTGGGCACAGACTCATGAGGACACCAAATTCTCTCTGTCTTGAGCTGTTCTCAGAGCCTGAGGAGGGCTTCCCTACAGAGGAGCTGCATGTAGAAGATGAGCAAGTATCAAGTAGAAGAGGAGAAACAGTAGAGTAGGCCATAGGGCCTGGCAAGTGCAAAGGCCTTGAGGAGAGGGGGGAGCTAGCCTACAAAGCTGCGGAGCCTCCAGCCCTTCTCATTGAGGGAAGGTGGTGCAAAAGGCGTCTGAAAAGGCACTCACAAGATCCCAATAAGGACTTGGGTCTTTATTTTGGAGAACACGGAAATTCTTAAATATATTAAATGGAATGTGACATAATCAGATTTGTATATTTTTAAAAAATTACTCAGTAGTGTTAAAACACTCTATAGTGTTAAAAAGGAAAACAGGAAACAAAAGTAATTTTGAGACTTAAAACTAAGAGACCTTTAACAGCCGCCTCATAAGATGGCAGAGGCTCGGGCTAGAGGGGCAGACGCTTCTGGCCGGCACAATCAGCTGCTTGCTGCCCCTTCCTTGTACCACACATTCAGGCTGCACATGTGCCAGTTTGCAGATCTGCCTGTGGGCGGCCAAGGACATTCCTGACTCCTGACTCACGACTCCCAAATCCCTAATAAGCTATGAAGCAAGGTCTGCAGACACCAGAGGCTGGGAGATGGGTGATGAAGAGTGCAGTGACTCTGCCAGGCAATGGGAGTGACCTCATGAAGTTGTGACCATGGGCTTACAAGGGCCAGCAGATGATAGGTCTCAAGCGGACATCAAAAAATAAACTCATACTGGTAGAGAGGTGACTACTGACACTATTAAGTATCCTTTGAGTGGGAGACTCACATCCCTTAGCAGGGGCTATCATGTATTTCTTTAAAAACAAATGAAAAGTCAGTATTATGTTGGGCCATCAGTTTCTAATAAACGAATTCTCTAACAAGTCAGTGTTACTTCCAGAGGGATTCTGTAAAGGCTGCTTACACAAACACAATATCTCCTCTCTTAGAGTAAGCAGGAATAGCGCTGGCTATGGTGGCAAATCCATACGAGTATATGATGGCCTCTTCTGTCTTCATAAATTTGGCCAGGCGGTCTTCCAAATCCAAATGAACATCTATTTTAATAAAGAAAGTTAAGCAGTTAAACCATCTTATAATTCTTTTTCCTCTACTAAAGAACAAAGAAAAGAACATATGCAGTTTAATTATTAAAACTTCTACCTTATGGCCAAAGTGAAATTGCTTTTAAATAATAAGTTATACAATATCTATTAAAATAATTCTAGGCCAAAATTACTTCTAAAATAGATGAACTAAATCAGTTACTCATCTGTCTGTAAAATGTGCTACTGGGGCAGCTTTGCATTTGTATTATTTTACAATAGCATTCAAGGTCCACTGACCACCTCTTTAACTTCCCTCATTCAAAAACACCGAGGCTTTACCATGGTTGATTTTAACTTATCAATACATTAAAAAAAAAAAAAAGCCCTGTGTACTCTGCATCAAAATAGTGACACCTCTCAGATCGCCAGCAATCTCTCTCCTAACAATCTAAGTCACAAATCAGTGTGGTGCCTGTCATCCCGTTATAGGACACAGCTTCATCTGAACTCCCAAAAAGTATACTGGAAATTCAAATTTATGTACCAAAAATAAATATGACAGGGTGGTATATGGTACAGCAGATAAGACGCCACTTGTTATGCCAGCCTCCCACGTCAGGAAGCCTGGGTCTAAGTCCTGGTCCTGGCACCATTCCCAACTCTAGCCCCCTGCTAATGCACACCCTGCAAGGCAGCAGGTGATGGCTCAAGTACTTTGGTCCCTGACACCCTCATGGGAGACCAGATTGAGTTCCATGTTCTTGGCTTTGACGTGGCCTAGTCCTGGCTATTGTGAGCACCTGAGGAATGAAACATGGAATATCTCTCTTTCTTTCTAGATCAACTTTTTTTTTTTAATTTTAAAAATAGCCCTTTAATAGAAGTAGCTTAAGAAGAGTGCGAATATAATGGTGGGGATAAATTATACTTCATGGTTCTTGTAGCCTTTCCCCTTCCAGGCTGAGCCAAAAGGAGTCACGCCCTAGTAGGGAAGGCCCAATGAGGCTCAGAGAAAACGGGTTACGGACTGGCTCTGAATCTTAAAACTTCAACATGGCCTTAAACAGAGCATTACTGAGGCAAGAGATGGGTTTATAAACATCCCTTTAGCTCCTCTACTTCAGGAGAATTTACGAGTGGAGAGCTAGATCAGAGCTTCAGCTTGTGGCCTCTGGAAGAGTACGGAGATTCTGAAACCGGCCCCGGAGCTCTATGGGAGGAAGGGAGGGTCAGCGGTCACAGAGGCGATTTTTGAGATGGTGGAAGAGGGAGCTATCATGTGTCCTCTCAGAGAACTCACTGTGTACGAAAGGCAAGGGGTCTGGAAAGTACTAAGTAAAGGATGGGCAGAAGGTGCTGCCCGGCAGAGTCCGGTTTGTTTACAGACTTCCTACAGAGTATTATAAAACTGTTAAAATTAACTATCCCACTCCAGTCAAGTAGTGATAAAATATTAAACATGCTTCTTCCCATTTACAAGTTAAAATGAACACAAACATAGTCTGGAAGTATCATTAGATTTCCATTAACAATCAGTTAACAGTAATTTTATTGAAAGGATATTTTTCATTATGTCAACATTAAATAAATATAGGATTTTTATTTTATTTTATTTTTTGACAGAGTTAGAGAGAGAGAGAGACAGAGAGACAGAGAGAGAGAAAGGTCTTCCTTCTGTTGGTTCACCCCCCAAATGGCCGCTACGGCTGGCAAGCTGCGCTGATCCAAAGCCAGGAGCCTGGTGCTTCTTCCTGGTCTCCCATGTAGGTGCAGGGCCCAAACATTTGGGCCATCCTCTACTGCCTTCCCAGGCCACAGAAGAGAGCTGGACAGGAAGAGGAGCAACCGGGACAGAACAGGCGCCCCAACTAGGACTAGAACCCGGGGTACCAGCGCCACAGGCGGAGGATTAGCCTCGTGAGCTGCGGCGCCGGCCGAATATAGGATTTTAATCACACAACATTTAGGTAAGTATGTCCCTGCAGACCTGTAAGTACTGGATCTGTGACATTAAAAGCACACAACGTCCAACACCTTGAACTGCTGCCGCCTTCTAGAAGAGATGCTATCAGTGAAAGGTTTCAGGCAAAATCCAGCAAGAAAGAGGAAAGCGGTGAAGCAGTTAAGGGAGCAGGTCCCCTCCCAGGTAGCTGAGCAGGGGTTAGTCTCTTTAGTGTTTCCCGAGCATCACCACCTGCTGTCTCTCACTTCCATGGCAGGCAGGTTGAGGGCAGAACTTCAGATGACAACTCTGCCTCCAGTGGGGGAAAATCTACCACAAACTCCCACAATTTATTCAGTAGACAGATAACCAAGGCCAGGGTAAATTGCTTTCACTTGGTATCTCCCTTCCAAAGAGAGAAACATGCTATGGATACAGGTGAACTATTTTTGTTAACTACAAAAGGGACTTTAAATCACTGCAGGTTTCTCAGCTCTAAAGGACTCTTTTTATTGATGAGTGATGAGACTCCAGAACTGAATATGGCTTTGGTTCAGGGCTGAGTGAGCACCAAGCTGATGTACAATGGGCAAATATTCCCATCACCATGCACCCATAACTGCTCACACACAGACCCTAAAGTGCTAAGAAGAATCTCTCAGAAATAATACTTCAATGACTCACTGGTTCTTGCCTCATCTCAAAAGCTTCAAAAAGATGGGCCTTTTCCTCCTATCCGAGAGACACTGGGTTTCAGCGGATGTCAGCCTTGCAAAGCAGGTTTTCTGACAGGTAAACGTGGATGCCTGCAGAACTCGTTTCTCTTCATGCTACTTTGTACAATGAAGAAACTCAACCTCGGGCAGGGAAGGCAGCAGGGAGGAAAACTACCAGGGCACAGTTCTTCCACCTCTGACGTTCCTGTCTCTGTGTGGGATGCCTTTCACCCACTGGTGCCAGAGATCTGTGTGAACAAAGCCAAGCGCTGTATTCTCCCGCTCACAGCAGCAGAGACGAGGCGCCCCCAGTGAGCCTCTGCCCGTCCTGAAGCACTCGCCTCTGATTTCCTAACCAGAAGCTCACAGATGGGAGGCCTGGCCTCGGTGGTAATCACAAGCTCCGACTGCAGCTAGGCCTGGGGTTCAAGATCTGGGCTTCCGCTCATCACCAGGTGTGTACCTGGACAAGCCTGGAAATGCTCTGTGCCTCCCTGTACCTTTCTTTGCCAACCAGAAGTAAGAGCAGGACCTTCCTTAGGGAGTTGGTGGAAGAGCAATATGGGTAATGCTGAAGAAACACAACAGTGCCCAGCACACAGCAAGTAGCACACTCCAGAACAGGGCTTCCTTTTTCTGCCACAGGCCATTCATAACATTAGTTGTGGGCTATAAACATTCAAAATAGCCTATTAGGGGTCAGTGCTGTGGTGCAGCGGGTTAATACCCTGGCCTGAAGTGCTGGCATCCCATATGGGTGCCAATTCTAGCCCCAGCTGCTCCACTTCCAATCCAGCTCTCTGCTGTGGCCTGGGAAAGCAGTAGAAGATGGCCCAAGTCCTTGAGCCCCTGCACCCATGTGGGAGACCCGGAAGAAGCTCCTGGCTTCTGGCCTCAGATCGGCGTTGCAGCCATCTGGGGAGTGAACCAGTGGATAGAAGACCTGTCTCTCTGTCTCTACCTCTCTGTAACTTTGTCTTTCAAATAAATAAAATAAAATAAATCTTTAAAAAAATAGCCTATTATATAATTATTCAATTTCGGGACTTGTGTCTATTGCTGCCTTGGATGGACCAGACCAAATGATTTTGCAGGCCTTATACAGCCCATGGGTTGGATGTTCCCCACCTCTGATCTAAAGTATATTCAAATAAAACCATGTTTGTAGAGTAAAAGAAAACGTGGCATTTTAAAAGGGAGAATCCAGTTACACTTTAAGTTATCCTCTAATTAAGTTATCTGAACCCCAAGTGAAGAGTCCCTTCTATTCAGAGCTGCTTGTTCAGCTTCTCACTGACAAGAAGGGGCAATGATGATCTTCCTGGTGGGTTTCCAGAGGAGAGACCACAAAAGTCAGTCTTAGAACAATTTAGAAACAACTGACCAACCTCATTTTCTCTTACAGCCTTCTTACTTTTTCACAGGTATTGTTCTTTTAAAAAGAAAAAAAAAAACCCCAGGGACACAATTTTTTTTAAGTACAAGTACAGCACATACAAATTCATTAGAAATTATAGTGCTGAATGTTTTTCAGAATGTGTTCACAGGCAGAATCTTACAAGGATCTTAGCAACGTGCTATAAGCTGTGCAAGCAAAGACTGTTCCATCCTACACCTGAGAAAACTATGACCTCAAGTCTGGTAGGAAGAAGCGGCAGATCTGGGAATTTCTGACTAGATGTTCTTCCAACTAAAACATGAAGTCATGGTTCAGCTGACTGCTCTAAAACAAAAAAAGGAAAAAGTTTTAAAAACTACCCAAATGAACAACTACTTACTAGTGGCTCTAGAACAGAATTAAATGCCATAATTCAGACTATTAACTCTGTCACACGATTCTCTTTTGATGTAGTTTTAAGACCAAGAACTAGGCTGGCATTAAATACACATAACAGGTTCTAGGGCAGGGGGTGTGAGGAGCATGGTGGTGGAAATCACAGATAAGATTTGAATGCATTAAAAAAGAAATATAGAGGACAAGTGCAAAAATCTGACTGTTCAATGTGCCTTTAAGAACACTACTGAAAAGCTCATTCAGACACCTGTGGGAGAGTGAGACCCAGAATAAAGGCATCAGACTGACACACAGGGAAGGCTAGAGAGCAGGCACCTGCAGCAGTTACTGTTCTGTTTTGTAAACTCTGGGAAAGTCCATCTCTTGCCTATTTCATCAGATAGTGACATTGTTTTGTATTTATACTCTTTAATATCTGGGGGACCTTGCTGCTTTGCACATAATGTTTTTTTTTTATTTTTTTTATTTATTTATTTATTTTTTTTTTGGACAGGCAGAGTGGACAGTGAGAGAGAGAGAGACAGAGAGAAAGGTCTTCCTTTGCCGTTGGTTCACCCTCCAATGGCCACCGCTGCAGCCGGCGCACCGCGCTGATCCGATGGCAGGAGCCAGGATCCAGGTGCTTTTCCTGGTCTCCCATGGGGTGCAGGGCCCAAGCACCTGGGCCATCCTCCACTGCACTCCCTGGCCATAGCAGAGAGCTGGCCTGGAAGAGGGGCAACCGGGACAGAATCCGGCGCCCCGACCGGGACTAGAACCCGGTGTGCCGGCGCCGCAAGGTGGAGGATTAGTGCACATAATGTTTTTGCAAGTAATTGCAAGAAATCCCACTCATTGACTTTCCCACGTAGACTATTATAGTAAGCATGCAGTTTGCAGTCTGTAATTTTTTATGTAACATAAAACAGGTATACCTTTATGAATGCATTTGATTTTATCATTTACATGTATCATGTAATTTTCAAAGAATCCATTTATCTAATATATGTTGATACAAGGTCTGCTTTTGGTCTCTTCCTTTGTGCCTAGATCCTCTCCACTACCAGATCACTTGGTATGCAGAACTCCAGAACCCTGGGGAGGTATCCAGGCATCATCAGACCTGCCAAGTTTCCTTTCAGGAATGACAACGACTATGATTTCACAGCTTTCCTGGGATGTTCCAGATTCTCTTCTAGCGCTAAGCAAAACCCACACTACAGAATGTAGCCCAGGCCAGTTTATTATTAAGTATCTTTCTGTCTTGATGATGCTTCTAAAATAGTATTGACATGTTACAGAAATTTGATATTAATTTTTAATTTCCTTCAGTGATTAGTTCAGTTGCTTAAGTAGAATTTTAATCTTGAGATATGTGTACTGGACTCATGGTCCTCTATAGCATATTGAGCAAATGTGGTTATTGGAAGAACAGCAGTAAGGTTTCCCCTCATTTTGGTTTCAGAACATATATAATGTGTTTATTTTAACTTCTGTCATATTTATCACCTTTAAAACCAAAAATTTTTTTCATCATATATGCTGTAGCATCTATTCAAGTTCTTCTGTTGTAACTTGTATAATGTTGACGAATATCAATTTCTTATGGCTTCTATAAATAGCAGCCGGCACTGTGGCTCAGCAGGTTAACGCCCTGGCCTGAAGCACTGGCATCCCATATGGGCAAAGGTTTGAGACCCAGCTGCTCCACTTCTGATCCAGCTCTCTGCTATGGCCTGGGATAGCAGCAGCAGAAGGCCCAAGTCCTTGGGCCCCTGTACCCGCGTGGGAGACCTGGAAGAAGCTCCTGGCTCCTGGCTTCCGATCAGAGCAGTTCCAGCCATTGCGGCCAATTAGGGAGTAAACCATCGGATGGAAGACCTCTCTCTCTCTCTGCCTCTCCTCTCACTGTGTAACTTTGACTTTCAAATAAATAAATAAATCTTTTTTAAAAAATAGCAGCTGATACTCAAAACCTGTTTCTGTGTTTTGAGGGGTAGGACAAAGACACTAGATGACAATTTGAGACAGGCATTTTGCTTCCAAATTCTGATGTATGTAGGAAAGTACTATTCCAATGAAAATCTTGACAATTTATTCTAATAAGTAATCAACAGTTTATCAAAACCAACTTGTACAGACTAATGAATATTTTTCACAGTATTCAGTTTTCTGAAAAAGAAAAAATGGTGCGCATTACAGTACAGCAGGTCAACTGGGTATGTCCAAATCTCCTACCAGAGTGTCTGGTTCAAGTTCCAGCTACTCTGCTTCTAATCCAGCTTCATGTTAAGACAGGCAGCAGGTGATGGCTCAAGTACTTAGGTCCCTGTTATCCATGAGACTCAAATGGAGTTCTGGGCTCCTGGCTTCAGCCTGAGCCAGTCCTGGTTGTTGTGGGCATTTGGGGATGTGAACCAGTGGATGGGAGCTCTGTCTCCACCTCTTAAATAAGTAAACTTTTAAAATGCCTTTCCTAGCTTCTCGTACCTAAATTCTAGGAAATAATTCCCTACCAATAAAAACCAGGCAGCCAATCCATGTTTGCATTAGGCCAGAGTAAGTGGGAGATTGATCTGAGCTCTATACTTTTGAGTTTGCCAACAAAACTGAGGTCAGGATATGGGCTTTCCAAGTTTTGGGTTGAAATTTATGAGCTGTAACTGTGAGGAAGACATTATCCTCTCTGGACATCTCAAAACTGGGATGATGGAACACGAGATTCTTGAGATCATTTCCACTTGCAGGATTCTTAGACACTAACTGTCCTCATCTATTTTCAATACCAATAATGTAATCACCATATTACCTGAAGAGTAAAGACGGGTGCCCCTTACATAACATCCCGTTAAAATAAAAACAATACAAAAAGGTCCAGAAATGGATACAAAGAGAAGACAGAACGTATTTCCCTTGCTCTGCTTTCACCACACTATGACACTGTGTAAGCCAAAATTGTTATTTCCAGAATATATGCACTGGAATAATGATTTAATGACATGTTTAGAAGCAAAGAATAACACAGACAATAAAAACAATCATTGATGACTGTGAGTTAGGGAGTTCACGGTACTCAACATCTGAATGTTTAGTTAGCTTGCCTTCAGGGCATCCACACCCGAGGAAATCAGTGATTTTTCACCTTCAGGTCCTTTCTTCATTTCCAAAAAGAAAAACGGCTACAAGTTTATCTCCACCCAACCCTTGCAAGAATATGTTATTGCCTTTCTCCCTGGTATAGTGCTGCCCAGCTAATGCTGTTTCCCAGCCCCCCGGTGGTTAGGATTGCCTGGGATTGGTTCTCACTTGTGGACTGTGGGCATTAGTGATGTGCAAGGGTCTCCTTCCCTGCAAGAAGGCACTGCTATTCTCTTTCACTGTGACATGGCATCTGCAACACAGGCAATGCCAGGACACCTTTCAGTGGAGCAGTGAGATGGGAAGATTCAGGACCTTGTACGGCTAGGAAATGCAGAGTCACTTGAGCTAGATCTTCACCTCCAGTAGTCATGAACAACAGAAACAATCTGTCTTCTCACACCAGAGTTCCCTGGGGGTGGGCCACGGACACCACCTGACCCTCCTGATGCAGCAGAACCCTAGAACCTGCAGCTCTCCCCTCCACAGGTCACCTCAGCCCCAGACCAATGTGTTTCCCACCAGTGCTTCCAAACCACAGGGTGTCCTAGAAAGTTAGGTAAAAATCACACACACCAGCTTTACGTGGCAACTAATTAAGGATATGTAATCTGAGGTCTTCTGAAATAAAACTGAATCTTAACTCTTCGAAGTAATAGTCTGAACAAGAATATGACAAAAACTTACCAAATGTGCCATAAAATCCTCTAGGTCCACAGGTCCCCACACCGTACTTTTTCAGAGAGGCTAAGGCTGCTGCCTTTATTGAAGTAAAAATTATTTTTTAATCATTTATCTTTTAAGAGTGTAAAACTGAAACTTCAGACTGTTTAACCCACACAGCTCCTTCCTCTCTCCCCCAATTTTCTTTGCTTCTTAGAATGATGAAACACTGATATAAAGACTTATATAACTTTGGGCCGGCGCTGTGGTGCAGTAGGTTAATATTCCGCCTGTGGCACAGGCATCCCATATGGGCGCCGGTTCTAGTCCCAGCTGTTCCTCTTCCCATCCAGCTCTCTGCTGTGGCCTGGGAAAGCAGAAGATGGCCCAAGTGTTTGGGATCCTGCACTAGCGTGGGAGACCCGGAAGAAGCTCCTAGCTCCTGGTTCCTGGTTTTGGATAGGCGCAGCTCTGGCCGTTGCAGCTATCTGGAGAGTGAACCAGGGGACGGAAGACCTTTCTCTCTCTCTCCCTCTCACTGTAACTCTACCTCTCATATAAATAAATAAAATCTTAAAAAAAAATACTTATATAACTTAAACCATGGACAAGTTCCAATACCTTGATTTTCAACGCCTGATTAACATAATGACTCTATACTTTTGTGTTTATGGGCCTGAGTCTGTCTTGAAAAATGCTTGTTAGTCCACAATCCCAAAAGGAGATGGAACAATTTCCTAGAAACTTTTCTGACCTTGTTCTGGCTTATTTAGTTCTCTGGCTGTCACCAACATGAAGCCCCATTCACACTCTGCCACCTTTTGCCCAAGTCCAAATGACAACTCTGTCAGACAAAGGGTAATGGGCAACACCTAAATGGGCCTGAGTGTCTGCATCTGTCTTTACTTCATGTGTGGTTTCGTAAGTCAGTGATGTTCCCTGTCCACGTCAGCATCAGATGCCACTCACCTTCACCCTAGGGTTATCCAGCAATCCAAGAAAATTAAATGAGGCGAAGTTTATACATTCTTTTCCATTCACCACAATGTTGTGGCTCGGAGGGCTAGGGAAGACAGAGAGTGGAACTCTTCAACACATTAATAGTACACAGTGTCACATCACTCTGGTGACTGGCATTAACAATAGTGCTGTCATTCTACGCTATTTGAATACCACTCTTTGCTTTAAGTAATTAAAATCAGAGAATGGCACATTAAAACTCACAAACCTTTTCCTTAATTGTATTTTTAATAAGTTACCCTTGTGCTACTTGAAAAAAAAAAAAGGTAGACTTCTGCTACGGTTTGAATTTCTGACCTATGAACTCATTGGTTTGGACTGCAAAGTCTTATATTAGCAGCACCTAGATGGAGGAAACTTAATCCAATTATGGCATTCAGAGGTGGTGACTGGGTGGGGAGTGATTGATGGATTGGATTAGGTCATTATGGTAGAGTCTCAATGATCAGATGACAGATGTGTATGCTGCCTCTCACCATCTTGGCACTCTGCCAGCAAGAACACCAATAACAGAGGTTAACCCAGTGGCACTCGCCCAATCTTGGACTGTGCATCTCCAAAACCATGAACCAAAAAAACCTCTTTTCTTTATAAAATCAGGATGCCTCAGGTACTTCATTGCAGTAACAAAAAAAGCTGACCAATATAAATTCCAAGATGGATGAATGGAAACTTTTGTTTTGGTTTTAAAGTTCATTTAAGAAAGTAACTAAGATCTCAGGAAGCATCTGGAATCAGATGAACAGGAAGGAAATGTCAAAGACAAGAATAAGAAAATTGAGTTATGGTCTTACAGAGTTGAGTGGCTTAAAAATAAATGTCATTGGGGTCTGCACTGTGGTATAATGGGCTAAGCAACCGCCTGCAATGCCAGCATCCCACATGGGTGCTGGTTCGAGTCCCTGCTCTACTTCTGATCCAGCTCCCCGCTCATAAGCCTGGGAGAGCAGCAGAGGCTGGCCTGGGTCCTTGGGCCCCTGTACCCATGTGGCAGATCCAGATGGAGCTTCTGCCTCCTGGCTTTGGCCCGTCCCAGCCCCAGCTATTGCATTCATCTGGGGAGTAAACCAGCAGATGGAGGATCTCTCTCTCTCTACCACCCCCCCCAACTTTGCCTTTCAAATAAATTATATATATAAATATGTAGATGTTATCTATAGGAAGACACTAAAAGAATATGTGTGATATGCTATTTCTCAAGTTAATGCTTGGAGCCAGTAATGTGGTATAGTGGGTAAAGCTGTCATCTATAGCGTCAGCATTCCATTTGGGTGACAGTTCAAGTTCCAGCTGCTCCACTTCCAATCCAGCTCCTGCTCACGTGCCTGGGAAACCAGCAGAAGGCCCAGGTGCTTGCGCCCTATATCCCTGAAGGAGACCCCTCTGGCCACTTTGGCCATTTTGGGGGTGAACCAGTGGGTGAAAGATCTCTCTCTTTCTTTAACTCTGCCTTTCAAAAAAATAAATCTTTAAAAAAAGTTAATGCTGGTTGTTACTTAAGGTGAAACTCCATGTTTTCAGAGGAGGAAAAAATGAGGGTAGCTAGCTACACAGGAGCTGGATCTTAGCACAGCATCGATAGGAGAATGGGCATGCATGGAGGCAACCTGTAAACCCTCTGCTGACACATTCTTAAACTGCAAGCCATGCTTCAAAACCCAGTTTCGAATATGATTCATGAATCATTAATGGGCTGTGAGGACAAATAGCCCACAGCAGCCTATTTTAACTAAAGAAACTGCAAGACACAGTTGAATGGTAAAGACAAGAGCCACCGCAGACTGAAGCAAAGGATGGTACCAGCAAAGTTTGGTTTCAGTTATGTCTCTGAATTGCTCTGTATACTACTGGTTGCTCTAGAAAATGCATGGCAGCCATGAAGGACTGAAAATACTGCACTCGTCCCTACCTTTATACAGAGTTGGTAATTTATAAGAAAAGTAACCTAAGGGACGGTGCCGTGGCTCAATAGGCTAATCCTCTGCCTGTGGCGCCAGCACACCGGGTTCTATTCCCAGTTGGGGTGCCAGATTCTGTCCCGGTTGCCCCTCTTCCAGGCCAGCTCTCTGCTGTGGCCCGGGAAGGCAGTGGAAGATGGCCCAAGTGCTTGGGCCCTGCACCCCATGGGAGACCAGGAGAAGCACCTGGCTCCTGCCTCTGGATCAGCGCGGTGCGCCAGCTGCAGTGCGCTGGCTGCGGCAGCCATTGGAAGGTGAATCAACGGCAAAAGACCTTTCTCTCTGTCTCTCTCTCTCACTGTCCACTCTGCCTGTCCAAAAAGAAAAAGAAAAAAAAAAAAAGAAAAAAAGAAAAGTAACATAAGGGGAAATGCAAATCAAAACCACAATGAGGTTTCACCTCACTCCGGTTAGAATGGCTCACTACAGAAATCTACCAACAACAGATGCTGGCGAGGATGCGGAGAAAAAGGGTCACTAATCCACTGTTGGTGGGAATGCAAACTGGTAAAGCCACTATGGAAGTCCGTTTGGAGATTCCTCAGAAACCTGAATATAATCCTACCATACAACCCAGCCATCCCACTCCTTGGAATTTACCCAAAGGAAATTAAATTGGCAAATAAAAGAGCTGTCTGCACCTCAATGTTTATTGTAGCTCAATTCACAATAGTTAAGACATGGAATCAACCTAAATGCCCATCAATAGTAGACTGGATAAAGAAATTATAGGATATGTACTCTATAGAATACTATACAGCAGTCAAAAAAAATGAAATCCAGTCACTTGCAACAAAATGGAGGAATCTGAAAAACATCATACTGAGTGAAATAAGCCAGTCCCAAAGGGACAAATATCCTATGTTGTCCCTGATTAGTGACAACTGAGCACCTAAAAGGAAACCTGTTGAAGTGAAATGGACACTAGGAGAAACAATCACTTGATCAGCCCTTGTCCTGACTGTCGAGGAACAACTTACTACTTTATTCCTTTTATTATTTTTTTGTTCTACTTAATACCATTGGTTGAACTCTTTAATTAACACACAATTATTCTTAGGTGTTTAAATTTAACTGAAAAGTGATCCCTGTTAAATATAAGAGTGGGAATAAGAGAGGGAGCAGATGTACAGTTTGGCACATGCTCAATTGGACTTACCCCTAATGGCAGAGTTAGAAACGTGCCAGGGGATTCCAATTCAATCCCATCAAGGTGGCATGTACCAATGCCATCTCACTAGTCAAAGTGATCAGTTTCAGTTCATAATTGATCATAATGATAGGATTAAGAGTCAAAGGGATCACATAAACAAAACTAGTATCTGCTAATACTAACTGATAGAATTAAAAAGGAGAGAACAATCCAACATGGGAAGCGGGATACACAGCAGACTCAGAATGGCAGATGTCCTAAACAGCACTCTGGCCTCAGAATCAGCCCTTAAAGCATTCAGATCCAGCTAACAAGCCCATAAGAGTATTTCAGGCATGGCAAGCCAAGACACTGTGGCACAAAAAACAAACAAACAAACAAACAAACAAAACCTAAATGAAAGATCTCTGTGAGTGAGATCCCAGTGGAAAGAACAGGCTGTCAAAGAAGGAGGTACCTTTCTCTGAAGGGAGGAAGAACTTCCACTTTGACGATGGCCTTGTCTAAATAAGATCACAGTTATCCAACTCAAGAGGTTTCCATAGCCTTGGCAGCTCATGACAAGAGCCTCGAGTGATTACTGACATCATAAATAAGAGTGTCAACTGTTAAATCAACAACAGGCGTCACCATACACTTACTCCCCATGTAGCATCTCTGTCCTTAATACGTTGTACTCAAATAGTACTTTATACTTTGTGTTTCTGTGTGGGTGCAACCTGTTGAAAGCTTTACTTAGTATATACTAAATTGATCTTCTGTATATAAAGATAATTGAAAATGAATCTTGATGTGAATGGGATGGGAGAGGGAGTGGGAGATGGGATGGTTGCAGGTGGGAGGGAGTTTATGGGGGGAAAAAGCCACTATAATCCAACAGTTTTACTTTTGAAATTTATATTTATTAAATAAAAGTTAAAAAAAGAAAAGTAACATAAGAAGCTGGGAAATCATGGAAGGTTTCAAGTGAATTCACAAATGCAAACCAACTCATAACAAAGGCAGGAAGACTCAGTGAGAAGACCCTGTGTCGTAGAGCTATTCAACAGACCCCATGCGTTACAGCTACTGAGGACTTTGGAAACTCAGAGACATCATCTGGCCTCTGCAGCCCTCTGTTTCTTCATCTATAAAGTAGGGTGAGAACCTACCTCGGAGAGTAATTGTCATTGTAAAGTGCCTGGCCCTAAGAAGAACTCTGTCAAAATTTCTTCCTTTTCCCCCAGTGTCTTCAGGAGCTTCTCTTTAAAATCAAGCACCACTTGCTTACTCAACCACTGTGATTCTGAATCCATCATGTTAATTAATTCCCAACTTCCTAGGGCTTTATTTCCTAAGTCCTCCCTGATTATAGAGGTACAGGAAGCCTTCTAACAAAGAAAACACAAAATTCCTAGGGAAATAGGCCTGTACTAAAAGTTGCTGCTATGAAGAGTTAAGGCCATTCTACAGACACTGTAACACAAGTAGGAAACAATTAGAATAAGTACATCTGCAGTCCCTAATCACAGCCCATCTACTGTCAGATGACAGCATGAGGTGATGCAGGGGTGTTCTCTCTGTCCAGCACTTCGAGTATCAAAGGAAACAAAGGATTTGGTAAGAAATGGAAGTCTCACACCTGTGCCTCATATGGGGGAGCAGCACTTCTTCAGAATGAGTGTTTGACACAGGAATTGTAGAGCTTAAAACCCAACAGGGTATCTCCCAGAAGCCAATAAAACCAATCTAGAAAGATACCTCAAGAATCAAAGCTTCAGAGTACTCAAAGGATGGGAAACAAAACCCTGCCCACTCAAAAGCCATAACCTACCATAAGCAAGAACATGCAAGCAAAACAGAAGGACCAGCATTCAGGAGATGGATACACCTGAACACTGACAACTGCTAAGGACCAAAAGCACAAACAGAAGAGAAAGTTAAGGCACTGTGAGGAAAGGACAGGAAGATTTGTAAAATAATGACATACAGTTTCTAGAAACAAGACTGTCAAAAAAAATCAGAAATCTAACAGAGGCATCAAATGTCGAATGAGACACAGTAGAAAAGCAAAAGAGCTGAGAAAGTTATAGAGATGCAAATATATGAAAGGGTGCATATGGACATGGAGGACACAAAGAAGTTAAAATCACATTAACAGAAACTCCAGAAAGAATGGAGGAAAAAGGAAGAGATAACAACTATTTTCTAGATCTCATACAAGACAGGAACCCACAGACTGAAAAGGGAAAATGAATCCCAAGCAAGATAAATAAGAACTATGGTAAGACATTATAGTGAAATTGCAGCACTGCATAGATAGCTGTGAAAACCATCAGAAAATATAACAGACAAACTGATATAATCACATAAGAAAGCCTGGGACAGAAAATACTTTAGGAAAAAAGGAGTTTTAAGCCCAAAGACATTGATGGATAAAGCAATAAATACCTAATGGTCAGCAAATAAACCGGTAAGTAAGTTATGTAAATGGTGATTCTCAAATAATAATCCTGGGGAATGTAAAATAAGGAAGAACTCTCAAATACACAGACCAAGACATCCAGGAAGGTGGGGATGGGGAATGAAGTTGAAAGAAGCTGGTAAGTCCCTGTGCTGCTCAGTATGGCGGAGAGAAACATTAAGTAAAACCTAGGCAGGAGATACTTAAGGTTAACCACACGTGGTATTTAGAAAGGGTGACAAACAATATCTATGACAAGCATATTTCCTAGTTATGCCTGCAGTAATAGGGAGTAGCCACGTAGGTGAGTTTTCGGTCTCTCCCACCATGGGGCACTCCTGCAATTACACTGTGCTGTTTGTGTGAGGCGTGCAGCAGAGATCAGCAGCTGCCAACCTAACATGTAGTCTCTTGTTCCCACGCTGCCACCTGGAACAAAGACCACATTTTCCAGTTGTTCCTACGACTAGGTGTGGCCAGTGGTGCCCTAACCAAGCTGACAAGCAAGAAGGTGCCTCTTTTCTGCAAACCTGGCTGCCATGCTGTCATATGGGGCCTTATGACTGGGGCCACAGTACCCATGGGTGGAGCCGCGGGAGGGGAAACCTGGGTCACTGGTCATCTGTGGAGCCTCTCTCCACACTCACGGGTGAGGGAAAACAAACTTCCACCTTCCTTAAGCCATGGACGTTTGGGTTTTCTACTACGTGAGGCTGTGCAGCTTCAGACAGAAGTGATCTCTATGAATGCTAACCTTAGGTATTTTGACAAAATCAGTTTTTGCCCCCTATAGAGAGGCAGAATAACAACACATACTACATCTTCTAGCATGTAAAAAAGCGTACATATTGACAGTACGTATTCTTAGGAGTGGATTTAACTATACCATGCAAAGCACCACAGAAACAAACTTTTTAAAGACCATACAAAAATAGTAATTGAGATTATTGGGGGTGGTATTGTGGCACAGCAGGTTAGGCCTTTGATGTTGGCATCCCATAAGCGTCAGTGCAAATCCCTGTTGCTCCACTTCTGATCCAGCTCCCTGCTAACATGTCTGGGAAAGCAGCAGAAGATGGTCTGAGAGCTTGAGCCCCTGCTACCTATGTGGAAGACCAGGACAGAGCTCCAAGCTCCTGGCTTCAACCTGGCCCAGCTCTGGCTGTTGCAGTCACTTAGGGAGTGAACCAGTGGATGGAAGATCTCCCTCTCTCCATGTAATTCTTTCTAATAAACACACAAATAAATTTCAAGTAAGATTATTTTTGATTATTTCTTGTATATCCCTTTAAGTTTACATACCAAACTAGCCAAAATCTGTTGTAAATTTTACTGGGTAAATTGTCCATCATCTCATATTTCAGCAGATATTAGCATTTATTATACAAATAAATTAAGAATCACAATACATGTAAACAGATTAAAATCCTCAGTTAAAAGACTATGTACAATTAGGTACAAAAGAAACAACTGCAAATAACAGCACAGTAAAACTGAAAAGAGAGCAACAATCAAATTAATCACTTACTGAACTAAATGGAAACTGGTGTAGCTATGCTGCTAACATAAATAATTTCAAGACAAAAAAAGATAAGGAATGTTGTTATATAATGACACAAGAACATTAAAAAGAGGTAAAAATGCTGAACCCATACATACTCAACAACATACCCTCAAACTAAACAATATAAAAAACAGAGAATAGGACTAGGCTAATCCTCCGCCTATGGCGCCGGCACACCAGGTTCTAGTCCCAGTTGGGGTGCCGGGTTCTGTCTGGGTTGCTCCTCTTCCAGTCCAGCTCTCTGCTGTGGCCCGGAAGTGCAGTGGAGGATGGCCCAGGTCCTTGGGCCCTGCACCCGCATGGGAGACCAGGAGGAAGCACCTGGCTCCTGGCTTTGGATCAGCGCAGTGCGCAGCCACAATGCGCCGGCCGTAGCAGCCACTTGGGGGGTGAACCAATGGAAAAAGGAAGACCTTTCTCTGTGTCTCTCTCTCTCACTGTCTAACTCTGCCTGTCAAAAAAAAAAAAAAAAAAAAAAAAAAAACACACACACAGAGAATAAATCCATATGGTGAGTAACACTGATCTCTATCATCTTTCTCATTTATTTATAGATGGCTAAGACTAAATTAATTGAACAATTAAAATATTTGATGCAATGGACACAAAATATCTTGAAATTAAGCAAGTATGGAACATAAACCTATAGAACTTTGCAAAAATTTAGAATAAAGTAAGATTTTTTATAAAGCAAGGCTCAGCAACAGCATTATTATTAAGATGCTTTCTAATCACATGGCAAAGAAAGTCCCATGAAAACATTATGCTTCAAAGAAAAAAAGCAAATAAAAATTAGAAAACACTTAGGTATGAGTAACACGTATTTAAGTATGTACTAGAACAGCACTTAGAAGGGCATTTACAGCCTTAGACCTGATATTAAAAGTTCCTTATTCCTTTCTCACATTTTTTAAAGCTTGCAATAAATTTATTTGGCAACAAAACCTGTCTTATACTGATGGGGAACTATTTATAGCTTTTATTTACCCCACTGGAATGAAAATATTTAGATGAGATGTTGCCCTTCATGAGAGTGGTTTTACATACATACATATATATATATATATATATATATAAAATAAGGATGATATACTTTATTATCTTTTTAAAACTAAAAAAATTCTCAGTTTTGGAAAAGAGATTATGAATCATTACTAAGACAGTTAGAAAAAAGCTGTTTAAAATGTTCAACTAAATTTGAAAAAGAACTGAGTCAACCTAAATGATACAGAGAGAAGTTAAATAACAACAAGCAGGATTTATTTTCAGATTGAAAACATTATGCTAAGTAAAATAAGCCAGACACAAAGTGTCCAGCATAGGCAAACTGAATGAGAAAGTGGATCAGTGGTGCTAATGCCCGGGGGAAAACGCCCTGGGGAGTGACTGCTAATAAGTGTGGAATTTCTTTTGTGAGTGATGAAAATGCTCTGGAATTAGATGGTGGTGATGATTGTATAACTCTGTGAATATACTAATAACAACTTAATTGTGTATTTTAAAAGAATGAATTTTATGGGCTACGGGTTATATCTCAATAAGGCTATTATTTAAAGAAAAAAATCCAACTTAAGTAGATTCAATTATTTGTGCGTCAGCTCAGTAATGAATGTAAATAGTCATTGCATTAATTGAAGAAAAATGACACTCAATACATCAAAATCAACAAAATACCCTTCAATTTTTTCTTGAGGTTTTCACAAAATAACAGTGTTAAAAATGAAATACCGCAATAGACACATTGTGCATATTTAAAAAATGAATAGATGCTAAAGAACACTAGATATTATCATCAGGTATAGGTCAAGGTCATTCCTGGTCAACACTGAATGGAAGGTTTCCTAGCCAGTGCATTAAGACAAGGAACAGGAAGAAAGAGATTCTTATAGAAAAAATAAAAACTACCTGATATAAGACAAAACTCTATTAAAATATATGCAATACCAATTTCCTGGTTGATTCTGTACTATAGTTAAATACGACATTACCACTACTGGAGGCAAACGGAAAAGGGTATAAGGATCTCTCTGTATTCTTTTTTATGACTGTACACAAAAGTACAAACATTTCAAAATAAGAGTTGAAGAAAAGACAAGTAAAGCATTTAAGACAGAAAATACATACATTTTGTATAGGAAATAAATGACTGAAATATACAAGTGATACAACATGTTCCTGGGTGATGAGATTCAGTATCAGAAAGATACCAGTTCTCTACAAATTAACCCATAAATTTAATGCATTTCTAATAAAAAAATGCATTTCTGGGTCAAAGTTAACCAGCTAAACCTAAACTCGAGGTCCAGAATAAAGAGTCAAGAACAGTCTAGACAATTTTGAGAAATAAAGAGGTAGAAAGACTCACTGTAGTAAGATTATTATAAATCTGTGGTATTATCAAGAGTGAGATTCTGGCACAGAGAGACAAATATACCAAAAGAACAGAAATAAAGTCTTTAATATGGATCCTTTACAAGGGAATCTGGCATAGAAACAAAGGCAAATTTCTAATCAAAGTTAAGACTCGACTATTCAATTAATAAAGCTGGGATGATCAGCCATAAGACATGAAAAAAGCAAATTAGATGTCTAGAGTAAGACAGGATTTCTTAAATGCTTAAAAAACCAAACAGCAAGATAAAACATTAGTTAAGTCTTATTTTAGAACATGGAAAATTTCTATAAGACTAAAAAGATCCACAGAAATGAGGAATAAAGTTTCTTTTGTGTCAGATCAGAAGTAGGAAAATATATTCAGAATAACCTGTATCACATTTTAACAAACACTAAATATTTTCACAGTAACAGGCATATGGGTAAAATTATAAATATCGGCAAAAGAAAAACATCTACTAACTTCAACTTATTTTGTATGGGAGGTAAAAGTAAGGAATGGATGAGAAAAAATTTCTTAAGTTGTACTTGTAATGGGGCCTAGTGGGAGGTGTTCTGGTCATGGGGTTGAGCCTTCATATACAGATTAACAACCTTATTGCATTAGTGAGTTGCAGGGCCAACTTAGTTATTGCAAGAACAGTTTGTCATAAGGTCAGGCTGTCCCTCGGGTTGGGTCTCCTTGCTTTTCCGCCATAAGATGAAACCAAAGATGAGCAAATGCCAACACCACGCTCTTTGACATCCCAGCCCTCAGAACTGTGAGCCAAAATAAGTTCCTTTTCTTATTTATTTACTTATTTATTTGACAGGCAGAGTGGACAGTGAGAGAGAGAGACAGAGAGAAAGGTCTTCCTTTGCCGTTGGTTCACCCTCCAATGGCCACCGCGGCCGGCGCATCGCGCTGATCCAATGGCAGGAGCCGGGTGCTTCTCCTGGTCTCCCATGGGGTGCAGGGCCCAAGCACTTGGGCCATCCTCCACTGCCTTCCCAGGCCACAGCAGAGAGCTGGCCTGGAAGAGGGGCAACTGGGACAGAATCCGGCGCCCCGACCGGGACTAGAACCCGGTGTGCCAGCGCCGCAAGGCGGAGGATTAGCCTGGTGAGCCGCGGCGCCAGCCTCCTTTTCTTTATAAACTATCCACACTTGGGTATTCTGTTATAACACCAACTACAACTTCTTAATTTAAAAAATAGAATAAAATAATCAGCAGAAAAACTAAAAAAATAAAAATAGATCAGACATTGGAAGCAATGAGAGAGGTGGCATAAGTGAGACAAGTTTTATAACTCATAATGTGTGGAGGGTCAACAGGAGTTGTTTGTAGTCAATGAATCAAGAAAGAGCAATGTAATCACAGTGTTAATATTTAGAGTTATGAAGGTAAATTATGACCAATCTAAACATCACAAACACACAAGGGAAAAAGGAGTCTGTCACTTTTCATTTTAAAGGTGTCTGACCATCTGAAATATTACTATGTGCATGCATTAGTGTGAAAAGAACATTTTTTTTGAAAAAAAGTTTTCATTCTCAAATTTGAGACTTAAAAAAATGATCATATCATCCCTAAAAGAAAATTTATAGTGCCAACTAAAGCAGTTAGTTATTTCAGTTGAAAAAAGAATACTATGTAAACCAAAATACATTTTAACAAAATACATTTTAACAAATCACCTACAGAAAACCAAACACAAGTTCTTTGAGTAGCAAAACTGATTTACCCTGAAACAATGTTATAGTTGAGAGCTGGGTGGTCTTTGGAGACAGGAGGAACCAGAGGTTCTGGCTGCCACTCCTCAATCAATTCTTCCTTTTCCTACAGGAGAAAAGAATTTAAAATACAGCAACTCCAGAAATATACAAACTGTTTGTTATAATGGAAAATCTTAGTAAATGTACTATGAGAAATGCCACATATAGTTATAGCTAGACAGAAAGAAATCACTCTTGAGTTGTGTGCATGTTCTACTCTCACCTTGTTCCTTAGCACAAGCTAAAAGTTCTTTTTCATATAGTTTTATGGGTGACACAACAATTTAAGAAAGTTTTATTTCCATGTTCAGAGTTTTTTTTTTTCCTTTACCATATACAACAAATCAAAAGTCAAGCTGGGGTGGGGTGGACAGGATTATTTCCAACTCCAAATCTTTATGAAGACCAGAGAAAGCCCACCTTTAGGATTTAGAAACAGGTGTACTTTTTCTGAGTAACTCATGTAACCATGTTATGGTCATTCAAAATCTAGTAATTGCCACGTTTCCTTCAAATCATCTATTTGTCAGACTACTGTTCAATCCTAGCAAACTATACAGAACCATAATAGGGTAATCTGTTGGATACTGACTTTATCCCTAACTTTTCCTGTATTTTGCCTACCCTCATAATATCTCATTCCTCTTGATTTATTTACATTACAGAAAACATTTTAAGAAATATAGTAAGCTGAAATTGATCACTTGGAATAGTGAGATGGCATTGGTACATGCCACCCTGATGGGATTGAATTGGAATCCCCTGTTATGTTTTTAACTCTACCATTTGGGGCAAGTCAGCTTGAGCATGTCCCAAATTATACATCTCTTCCCTCTCTTATTCCCACTCTTATGTTTAACAGGGATCACATTTCAGTTAATTTTTAACACTTAAGAATAACTGTGTATTAATTACAGAATTAAACCAGTCATATTAAGTAGAAAAGACAAAAAAACTACTAAGAGGGATAATGTATTAAGTTGTTCATTAACAATCACAATTGATCATAATGAAAGGACTAAGAGTCAAAGGGAGCACATAAACAAGTCTAGTACCTGCTAACACTAACCGATGGAATAAATAAAGGGGAGAGTGATCCAACATGGGAAGTGAGATACTCAGCAGACTCATAGAATGGCAGATGTCCTAAATAGCACTCTGGCCTCAGAATCAGCCCTAAAGGCATTCGGATCTGGCTGAAAAGCCCATGAGAGTATTTCAGGCATGGAAAGGCAAGACACTCTGGCAAAAAGATCTCTGCGAGTGAGATCCCAGTGGAAAGAACAGGTCTTCAAAGAAGGAGGTACCTTTCTCTGAAGGGAGGAGAGAACCTCCACTTTGACTATGACCTTGTCTAAACAAGATAAGAGTCGGAGAACTCAGAGGGCTTCCATAGCCTCGGAAACTCATGACTGGAGCATAGGGAGACTACTGATGCCATAGACAGGAGTGTCAATTGGTAAAGTCAACAACAGGAGTCACTGTGCACTTACTCCTCATGTAGGATCTCTGTCCTTAATTGTGCTGTGTATTGAGATTTAATGCTATAATGAGTACTCAAACAATATATTTCACTTTGTGTTTCTATGGGGGTGCAAACTGTTGAAAATCTTTACTTAATGTATACTAAACTGATCCTCTGTAAAAAAAAAAAAAAAAAAGAAAAAAAGAAATTATCAACTCCCAACTTGACTCTCACTGGGATTAAACATGACAATAGGTCTGATCTGATTTCATCATCATTTAAAAAAAATCATCTATTATTTTTCACTTTATGTTTCTGTGTGGGAGCAAACTGTTGAAATCCTTACTTAATGTATACTAAGCTGATCTTCTGTATATTAAGATAATCGAAAATGAATCTTGATGTGAATGGAAGGGGAGAGGGAGTGGGAAAGGGAAGGGTAGTGGGTGGGAGGGACGGTATGTGGGGGAAGCCATTGTAATCCATAAATCGTACTTTGGAAATTTATATTCATTAAATAAAAGTTAAAAAAAAAAAAAGAAATATAGTAAGCTAGTTTCGGCATTATGGTGTAGCAGACAAAGCCACCACCTGCAATGCCAGCATCCCATATGGGTGCTGGTTCGAGTCCTGGCTGCTCCACTTCCAATCCAGCTCCATGCTAATGCGCCTGGGAAAGCAGTAGAGGACGGCCCAGGGCCTTGGGCCCCTGTACCAGCGTGGGAGACCCAGAAGAGGCTCCTGGCTTTAGATCACCCCTGCTCCAGCCTTTGCAGCCATTTGGGGAGTGAAACCAGTGGACGGAAGACTTTCTCTCTCTCTCTCTCTCTCTCTCCTCTCTCCTCTCTGCCTCTGCTCCTCTGTAACTCTGCCTTTCGAATAAATAAACAAATCTTTGGGGGAAAAAAAAATATAGTGAGCCACCACACACTCTTTTTGTAAAGATATAGCAGCTAAATCTTATGTCAAAAAATAAAATAGGAATTTAATTTCTTACCTTGAGTGTAAGATCAGATCGTTCTTGTAATTTATAAGTTTTTGAGAAAAGAAGTCTGATTATCCAGAGTATTAAAATTCCTTCCAAAATAAGATGGTAAGCTGGAGCCTAAGAGTGAAAAACAAAAAGGAAATGCACATCAAATTTAGCACACTTATATATACCCCCCAAGACAGTTAATCTACTATTTACTGCAACTTACTTTAAAAGCCCTCTTCATTTCTACTCACTCTTTTTCCTGTTTCTAACAGTAGGCAATTTCTTTTTCATATGAAAAATCTCTAATATTTCAGCTTTTTGAAACCTCTTTAGGAATAAAAGATAAATTTAAAAAAATAAAATCTGACAGCAGAGAATCCCATTATTTAAAAATAATTATCACTACCAGCTACCTCTGGTAACTTAAAAAAAAAAAAAGTTTGCTTTTTATCCAATTTGAAAGAGAGAAAGAGAGCAACATAAAGAAGGTGCCTCTATCTACAGTCTCCTCCCCAAAATGCCTGCAAAGTCTGGGCTGGGGTCCAGAAGCCCGGAGTTAGGAGTGGGATCCAGGTCTCCCATGGCAGTGGCAGGAATCTCTTTACTGGTGCCATCACTGCTGCCACACAGGGTCTGCATTAGCAGGAAGCTGGAGTTAGGAGCCAGACCTGGGAATCCAGCCCAGGTAATTCTATGTGGGAACTGGGCAGTAATTTTAAAATTTTGCCAGTAGGAAATGATGTAACAAAACATTTCACAGCTTAACAAGTCTTCTACTATTTCCATCCAGCCATGGATGTGTTAACAGAGTTATGTGGAAACCAATTTCCACAATTTTAATGTTTTGCGCATCTTACTATATTTTCTGTATCCTGATAAACCTCTTTGAATTCTTCTTGGATTGAGGCAGAGGAAAAAAAGATTACAAATGGTCAAAGGAAGATCAGGCAGAGGGAAAAACGACTGTAAATGGTAAAAGTAATAGCAGGTCTCTCTCTCTCTCTCTTAACCACAGTTCTCCAAAAGCAGCCAGTGTTTTCTAAGCCAGGAGGCATAAAAATACCTTGTCAAAATTATTTGTCTCAAGTCTTCTTTTCAACTTTATTTTCATGATAAGGTCAGGCTTTCATTGGAAAAATCATTTAAAAAGCCATTTAAAAACTTAAACACAAACTATTTTCAAATATTAGAAAGTGATGGGGATATGCTATTGTTTAAAAAACAAAACTAGAATTTGGCAACTGGAAAACTTCTGATTAAATTCATGTGTAGACTTTCAAAACAATGCACAAACAATGTAAAACTGTACACATAGGCTATATGCTCACACGTTATGGTTAATGGAGTAAGCCAGACAAGAGTCATTAAATTCTACATGCAAAGTACACAAAAACTGGAAATAATACTCTTCGAATAATCTGATCTCATTTAAAATTAAAGGACTCTTTTAATTTTCTCAGTCACAACCAACTCCACAAAGAAATTATCCTAAGAACAGTTGAGGCTGGCCCCGCGGCTCACTAGGCTAATCCTCCGCCTAGCGGCGCCGGCACACCGGGTTCTAGTCCCGGTCAGGGCGCCGGATTCTGTCCCGGTTGCCCCTCTTCCAGGCCAGCTCTCTGCTGTGGCCAGGGAGGGCAGTGGAGGATGGCCCAAGTGCTTGGGCCCTGCACCCCATGGGAGACCAGGAGAAGCACCTGGCTCCTGCCATAGGATCAGCGCGGTGCGCCAGCCATGGCGGCCATTGGAGGGTGAACCAACGGCAAAAGGAAGACCTCTCTCTCTCTCTCTCACTGTCCACTCTGCCTGTCAAAAAAAAAAAAAAAAAAAAGTTGAAAAACTACTGGTCCAGCAAATTAATAAACACAACAATGTCACTTCTTTTCTTTGCCAGAAAATGCACCATAGAGTCGTCTTCCCAAGACTCACTGTTGATCAATTTCAGGGTAAGAGAAATTATTTAAAAATCGGTTTAAGCATCAGAGAAAATTACTCATTTCTTTAAAAATTTTAGTGGTTCTTATCTTGTTGCTATCCTAACCCGATGACGACCATCGCTTACACAAAATAGGCAAGAGCCACATGCTCTCTCAAATATTAAAAAAAAAAAAAAAATCCCGAGATATCTCGCAATGGAAAACACCACCACTACCGGTGCCAGCAACAGCAATATTAAATTCTGAAAAATCACCAAAGAAGAGTGAATTTCTGTTTAAGTAAATATAAACTCTGTAAGCACAGGGATTGGCTTGTTTGTCCACTGCACTAATCCTAGCTTCTGACTTTTGCACGGTCCAATACGTAACCGCTAGTCCACGTGTGGCTATTTACAATTAAGTTCAATTAAAAATTGAACTCCTCGGTGCCTAATACACACAACGTGGTTAGACACTACTGTATCGAGTGCCTCAGGGACAAAAGGCTCACAACGTTCTATAGGAGAAAGAGACGAAGACAACAGATGAAGGAACATTCCCTAAGACAGGCATTTGGATCACCTATTGCCTTCCGCATCTGAAATAGCCAGCTTTTCAAAAGAACTCGCTCACCTACTTTCTCGTCAAAATCCACCCCCCTCCCCAGTCTCTTTATAAAAAATGGGACTTGGGCGGAAGACTGACAAGCTATTTCGCATTCGCACACCCTGTATCGATCCTTTCCTAACCCGCGCTCCCCACCCGGACAAACACTGGGCAAGTCCAGTTTACAACAAGGCTTACACCGAGGCACTGTTCAGACGTCCAGGGGCTTCACTTCCCCAGGACCTCCCGAGACAGAAATTTCCACTCGACTTTCCCAACTCCGTTTTACTATCAGTCCCAGCCGCAGGAGTGGAAAGACCCATCTGCTGGAGAGCGGGACCTCAGAGACTCTGGGTCCCGGCGCCCCCTGCCCCGTCCCTTCACCACAGTCTGCCGCGGGGACTAGAACGCCCAGGAACCAGTGCAGGCAGGGCACCGAGTCAGGGCGTGACCGAACCCGAGGCAGACTCAGACCACAGATCTACGCGCGGCGTCCCACCCGCCCCAGAGCCAGGTGGGTCGTGCGTCGCTCGGGCCGCGGAGCCCACCTCGTAGAGCGCCTGTACCATCTCCACCAGCACCCACTGCTCCGCGGCGTTCGCCATGGTCAGGCGCTGGGCTTCCTTCCGGAAGGCCACAGGTACGTCAACTCGCGCGTGGCGCGGTACAGTGACGTCCCGTGCCCTCGGGGGCGGGGCCTGGGCCGGAGCGGCCGCGCGCTGGTCACCGCCTCCTCGCGCTTGCGCAGTGAGTGACGGGGAAAGGCCGGTGCGCGCGGGGCCAGAGGCGCACCGGGGAAGACAGATTCCTTAAACAGGTGGTCGCCATGTGTCCATTAATTGCCGGACCCTTGCTGGACTCGCAATAGGCGAAGTAACACCAATTAGTCCTTGCCCTTGGGCGCAGAGACTGAAGATAATGGCAGCAAATTCCTTTTAAATTGTGTAGATAATCCAGGGGTGCATCATGGAAAAGCAGAAGTTCGTGCAAAACTAGCCAACTCCTAGGTAACACTGTGTGTTTGGAGTAGAGACTGCACGAGAGACAGTATGCCCACATGCACACTTAATTAGATTGCATTTCTTAAATATAATGTGGCTCATGGGGACAATATTTTTCTGTAACTTACTTTTACCTTGTCTGTTTTCTCCAGTAGTTTTTTTTTTTTTTTTTTCCTTTCAGTTTAACTTGTTTTGTAATGGCTGAATTCTATTTCTTGGAGTAATTTGTGTATTTCTTGATCTGTTTTCCCCACTGGTGGGCATTTGGTTGTTGCAGCTTTTTTTCTGGTTTATAGACAGTGCTGGCTGAAGTTAACTTGGATGTTCCACGTGCCTATCTGTCAGTCTGTCTGTGCGTGTTGGAGCATTTCTTCTGACTGGTTTCCTCAAAGTGGATGGAATTATTCATTTGGTAAGGTACTGCCAGGAAAAAAAAAAAAGATATGGCCAGAAGTCTCTCCAAAATAGCTCCACCAACTGACAGTGTGTCCACACCGTAGTCCATGATGGACATTATGAATCTCTTTGAAAATCTTTATCAATTTAATGGATATAAAATGAAAACTCAGAGCCAGCGCTGTGGTATAGGGGGTAAAGCTGCTGCCTGCGGTGCCGGCATCTCATATAGATACTGGTTCGAGTCCTGGCTGCTCCTCTTCTGATCCAGCTCTCTGCTATGGCCTGGGAAAGCAGTAGAAGATGGCCCAAGTCCTTGGGCCCCTGCACCTGTGTGGGAGACCCGGAAGAAGCTTCTGGCTCCTGACTTTGGATTAGCCCAGCTCCAGAATGAACCAGTGGATGGAAGACACTCTGTCTCTCTCTCTCTCTCTCTCTCTCTCTCTCTCTCTCTCTTTGCCTCTGCCTTCCTGTAACTCTGCCTTCCAAATAAATAAATAAATATTTTAAAATGGTACCTCATTGAGCTTTATTCTTCATGCTTCTGGCTACTCATGAGCTTGAGCAACTTCGATATTTATTGGCATCAGTAGACCTCCTGTGAAACACCAATTCATGTTCCTTGCCCATTTTTCAATTGATTATTTTTGTTTCCTCATGAATTTGTAGCACTCTTTATTATGCACCCTGAATATCTTACACTTTCCATTTTTTTGCCCAATTCTTGTTGTCTTTTGTGCTACCTGCATTTTACATGTCTTTGCAATGTGTTAATCTATTCCTTTATTGCTTCTGTGTGTCTGCTTAGAAAAGATAGGTTGGGGGCCGACGCCGTGGCTCACTTGGTTAATCCTCCTCCTGTGGTGCTGGCATCCCATATGGGCACCAGGTTCTAGTCCCGGTTGCTCCTCTTCTGGTCCAGCTCTCTGCGGTGGCCCGGGAAGGCAGTGGAGGATGGCCCAAATGCTTGGGCCCCTGCACCTGCATGGGAGACCAGGAAGAAGCACCTGGCTCCTGGCTTCTGACCAGTGCAGCACAGGTCATAACAGCCACTTGGGGAGTGAACCAACAGAAGGAAGACCTTTCTCTCTGTCTTTCTCTCTCACTGTCTATGACTCTACCTGTCAAAAAAAAAAAAAAAAAAAAAAAGTCCACGTCCTAGTCTCCATGTGATGATTCGTTTTACTGGGCTAAGATATGTAAATTGTTATTTCTGGATATGTTTGTGATAGTGTTTCCAGAAGAGATTGGCATTCGGATCAATGGACTGAATAAAGAAAACCCACCCTGTGCAAGTTAGCTCACATAATCTATTGAAGACCTGAGTAGAACAGAAAGGCCAAGGAAGGGTGAATTTGGCTTCTATGTAAGCCTGCCAGCCTATGACATTGTGTTACAGCAGCCTCAAACACACTAAGACTAGTGGTTTGCACCATGTGGGTTTTTTCCCCACTACAATGATCAAAAATACATGACAAAATTTCCATCTTAATCATTCTGAAGTGTACGGTATAGCAGTGCTATCTATCCATACATTGTTACACAATTGATCTCCAGATCGTTTTCATCTTGCAAGACTGAAACTGTAGCTATTGAACAAGTTTCCTCTTCTGCCTTTTCCTAGCCCCTGGCAACCTCTATTCTAGGTGGATCATTTCAGCTTCTCAGCTATTACCAATAATGTTATGAATATTTATGGACAAGTTCTTGAAGTTTACAGTCGTGTGATGTATTTTTAATTTTAATGACACAAAATTACACATTTTTATGGGTATCTTAAAATGTTTCTATAAATGTATGCTCTGCAGTGTCCATCAGAGTAAACATATCTATCTCTTTAAACATTTAACATTCCTTTAGGGTGATAACTTTAAAAATAATTTCTTCTAGTTCTTTTTCAAGGAAATATGCAATATTATCATTATCTGTAATTCCCGTAAGATTACTGTAAGGCCGGCGCCGCGGCTCACTAGGCTAATCCTCCGCCTTGCGGCGCCGGCACACCGGGTTCTAGTCCCGGTCGGGGCGCCGGATTCTGTCCCGGTTGCCCCTCTTCCAGGCCAGCTCTCTACTGTGGCCCGGAAGTGCAGTGGAGGATGGCCCAAGTCTTTGGGCCCTGCACCCCATGGGAGACCAGGAGAAGCACCTGGCTCCTGCCATCAGATCAGCGCGGTGTGCCGGTCAAAGCGCGCCAGCCGCAGCGGCCATTGGAAGGTGAACCAACAGCAAAGGAAGACCTTTCTCTGTCTCTCTCTCTCACTCTCCACTCTGCCTGTCAAAATAAATTAATTAATTAATTAATTAAAAAAAGAAAGATTACTGTAAGATAACTCAGTACCCTTATCCCACCCCACCATCACTGCTGTCCCCAGCTTCTAGTAATCACCATTATCTTTTCTTGAGATAAACTTTTCTAGGTTCCACATATGAGTGAGATAATTCAGTCCTTGTGTTTCTTTGTGTTTCTGTGCTTGGTTTATTTCACTTACTGTAACAAGATCCAGTTCTATCCATGTTGTTACAAATGACAAGATTTCATCATCTTATTATTTTTTTTTAAATATCTAGTTATTTATTTGAAGGGCAGAGTGACAGAGAGAGGGAGAGAAAGAAAGATCTTCCACCTGCTGGTTCATTTGGCTGCAATGGCCAAGTCTGGGCTAGTCTGAAACTGAGTTAGGAGTCAGAATCCTGGTCTCCCACATGGGTGGCAAGGGCCGAGGCACTTGGGCCATCTTCCCCTGCATTCCCAGGTGACTAACAGAGCTGGACCAGAACTGGAGCAGCCAGGACTTGAAGCAATGCTCTGATATGGAGTGCCAGCTTGAGCCCCTGCTCCATAATACTGGCCCCAATTTCATAATTTTAATGGCTGAACAGTATTCTATTATAATTCTGTAGCTCATTGTCTATCCATTCATCAATTTATGGATGCTTAGGTTGTTCCTGTCTCTTGACTGCTGTGAATAGTGCTGCAATAAATGTGGAAGTGCAGTTGTCTCTGACAAACTGACTTCATTTTCCTTGGGTATGTACCCAGTAGGAAGGTTGATGGGTAATATGGTAGCTCTATATTTAGTATTTTAAGGAAACATCACATTGCTCCCACAATGGCTGTACTAATTTTTGTTCCCACCAACAATGTATGTACCACTTGCTTTCTTTTTAAAATTTTTTAAAAGATGTGTTTATTTATTTGAAAGAGCAACACAGAGAGAAGAGACAAGAAGAGAGAAAGGTCTTTCATCTGCCAGTTCACTCCCCAACACTGGCTCCAGCAGCCAGGGCTGGGTCAGGCTGGAGGCGCTCCATCTGTTTCTCCTACAAGGATGCCAGTGGCCTACGCCTTCGGGCTATCATCCGCTGCATTCCAAGGCACATCAGAAGGAAGCTGTATCTGAAACAGAGTAGCCAGGACTTCATCAAGCACTGTGATATGGGATACCACTGTCACAACTGACAGCCACAACACTGGCCTCTGCATGTACAAGTTTTTGTGTGAACATCTGTTTTTCTCTCTCTTGGGCATATACCTAGGAGTGAAATTGCTGGCTTCCATGGTAACCGTATGTATAGCATTTTGAAAAAAATGCCCAATTATTTCAGAGCTACTGAATCATTGTATATTCCTACCCACGGAATAGGAGGTGGACATATATTATACATGTCATGTGTTTTGTGAAACATGCATGTGCAGCCACCTTAGCATTGTATCTACTCAATTGAAATAATGCTCTTTACAACCAAGCCTCTAGCCCACATGGTAAGAAATATGTTGGCAGCTGTATGTTCTAACAGTTCATTAAATAGCTTACTGATTGTTAAACATCTAAATTCACTGAGTTAAAACAATTTACAACACATCTTTTATTTATTTATTAATAGCTATTACTTTCTTTTTTAAAAGATTTTATTTATTTATTTGAGAGGTAGAGTTACAGACAGTGAGAGGGAGAGACAGAGAGAGAGGTCTTCCATCTTCTGGTTCACCCCCTAGATGGCCGCAACAGCCAGAGCTGCGCCAATCCAAAGCCAGGAGCCAGGTGCTTCTTCCCAGTCTCCCATGTGGGTGCAGGGGCCCAAGGACTTGGGCCATCTTGTACTGCTTTCCCAAGTCATAGCAGAGAGCTGGATCAGAAGTGGAGCAGCCGGGACTTGAACAGGTGTCCATATGGGATGCCAGCGCTGCAGGCGGAGGATTAACCTACTGTGCCATGGCACTGGCCCCAACAACACATCTTTTAAACGAATCCTTAGAATAATATTTCCAATATGTGTTCCCAAATGCATTTTGATCAACACTTTTTACTGTCTTTTTTTTTTTTTAAGATTTATATATTTATTTGAAAGTCAGAGCTACGCACAGAGAGAAGCTGAGGCAGAGAGAGAGAGAGAGAGAGAGAGATCTCCCATCCGCTGGTTCACTCCCCAATTAGCCACAACAGCCAGAGCTGCACCAATCCAAAGTTAGGAGCCAGGAGCTTCTTCTGGGTCTCTCACGCAGGTGCAGGGCCCCAAAGATTTGGACCATCTTCTACTGCTTTCCCAGGCCATAGCAGAGAGCTGGATGGGAAGTGGCGCAGCTGGGACTTGAAAGGGTGCCCATATGGGATGCAGGCATTACCTGCTACACCACAGCGCCGGCCCCATATTGTCTATGTTATTGGTTGTAACCATCCTGGTGTGTGTGGGGTGCCTCTCATTGTGGTTTTGATTTGTATTTCCCTAGTGACCAAGGATACTGAACATCTTTTCATGCGTTTGTTGACCATTTGTGCTCTCTTTGAAGAAATGTCTATTCAAATCCTTTACAGCTTTGAGCTGTTATTTCTGTTTTTGCTATTGTGTTATATCTGCTTTGTGAGAAGTTATACAACTTTTTTCATCATTGTCATCATTATCATTCTTAGTGACATATTTGGTTCATTTATACTTTTTGTTCCTTTTGAAACTCCTATGAGTATTAAACAGATATCAGATCTTCCAAATCAACTTGCCTGTTTCTGCAGTGTGCTGTTCTCCCCTTGCTTCCTTTCGCTTTATTCTTTTGTACTACGCACTGAAAAAATTTCCAGATTGATCTTTCAGCTCAGTAATTCATTTTAAGTCAAGACTATTATCTTGCTCAACCTTCTGTTTTTTGAAAATTGAGGCTTGGAGTGGGTAGGTTTTTTCAAGTTGAAGAATTAATGTCTTCAGTTCTACAAAAATTTCAAGTAGTTCTTTAACTATTTTATTCTCAGCATTTCTATTCTCATGTTTTTAAATACTCCCGTTTTGGGGAGAAAATATTTGCAAAGTATATACAAGGGTACTTCAGTGTTCAACTTCCATGTTCATGGAAAAATGGAGTTAAAAGATAATATGAATTTTCTATGAACATTTTTCAGACTCCATTAAATCTGATAAGGAGTTAACATTCAGAATAGATAAAGAACTCTGATGACTTAACAACAACAAACAACTCAGTCAAAAATTGGGAAAGAACTTGAATAGACATTTTTCCAAAGAAGATAAACAAATGGCCAGCAAATTCATGAAATGATGCTTAATGCTACAGAATTATAGAAATATCCTGAAAAGTGGTTGAAATGTAAATTTTTGCATATATATTTTATCAATGAAAAATGTTTTCTTTATGTATATCATATATATACACACACACATACATACACTTACCTTTTCTATTGCAAAAGCAATGTGGAACTTGTTGAAATGCAAACGGAGTTAGTTGTGTCAGTCTTAACTGATAACTAACTGACTAAATAAGGAAAGGGTTCTTATTCTTACCTATGAGTGCCTAATAGTATCACAAGAGAATGTCAGAATCATAGGCTTGTATAGAGGCCACCAAACCTTATACAAAAAATACTTTTACAAGGACATCTACCTGGCAACTGTTTGTCCTCAGATTAATTTCACCCTATTAATAATCACTGTGTTCAGATATTATTGTTGTAAAATATCTGATGTAACCCTCCTCGTTTTTGCCTTTAAAAACTTCCCCTTGCCTCAATCTCTTTGAATATACCCATAGTTTACTATGCATGTGTATTTCCATTGCAATTCTCTGTCCTTCCCAAATAAATATCAGTGTTCTTGAGAGAATCTTCCTACCTGGTTGTTGTTTGTGTTTATTTTAGTTGACACTACAAATTAATGTTTTTTTTTTTTTCAAAATTTCCAATTTTTGTCCTTTTACATTTAACTTTGGCAAACTCCTGCTGTCAGCAGTCTAGTACATCGTTTTTTTTCCTCAGTTGCGAGCATTCTCCCTAACACACAATGGTCTGATTTAGAATTTAATTTCAGCTTTAATGTCATTTCATGCCATTTACATTTGATTGGTCAGAACTAGGTCACATGCGCACCTCCTAATTGGTCACTGGAAAAGGAGGGGGGGAGTGTATTAGCCAGCCAACCATAAGTTGTCTCCTAGGTCTATGCACTGGCCCATCTGCAGCAGACTAAAGGGTCTCTGATGCTGCTTGAATCAAACGGGAAGGGGGGAATTAGAGGTGCTACCTTTCCCTTGGTTCTGCGGTCTCGCCCCACTGACCTTCCCCTTCTTTTGCCTGTGCATTTCACCGGCATTCTCCAAACCTGGGAGTCCTCTCTTCTTGGCCGACGTTCTCATTCCCCAGGTCTCAGCTCAGATGCTGCTCTCCAGGGAGGAAGCCCCTCCTGAGTTGTTTTTTTTTCCCCCACAGGCAGAGTGGACAGTGAGAGAGAGAGACAGAGAGAAAGGTCTTCCTTTTTGCCGTTGGTTCACCCTCCAATGGCTGCCGCGGCTGGCGCACTGCACTGATTCAAAGCCAGGAGCCAGGTGCTTCTCCTGGTCTCCAAGCACTTGGGCCATCCTCCACTGCACTCCCTGGCCACAGCAGAGAGCTGGCCTGGAAGACTGGCAACTGGGACAGATTCCAGTGCCCCGACTGGGACTAGAACCCGGTGTGCCAGCGCCGGTAGGCGGAGGAATAGCCTAGTGAGCCGCAGCACCGGCCCCCTCCTGAGTTGTATGTACTCTTGTGACCCTGCATTTCTTGGTTTATCGTAATAAAACCCAAATACGTAATTGTGTTATGTACAGATTAACTTCTGTCCTCCACAGACCAGAGATTGAACTGTGACATCTCCATCACTGTATTCTCAAGTGTCTGGTGCTCAGAAAATAATCACTCTGTAAGTGAACGATTGTGTTTGACCCCTCAGCATCACCCACACCTCTCTAGCTGATGTTGTGTAAACACAGAAGTCATCGGTAAGTGTTGTTCAGAGCCTTAAACAGTGAAAAAATTTAACAGGATGGTCTTAGATTGTCCCCACAATAGCTTCCATTTTGCTTAAATGAGAGCTCACTTTACGCTTGGAGAAATTTTTAAGTTTCAGTTCAGGATACTACAAGTAAGCAATTTATAATGACACATGATCTTACTTATTTTTCAAATCTTGAATAACTATGTCACATGTGTGGGGGTAAAAAGTCCAGACTAACACGATTAGGAGACCTCTGCTTGAAGATGGACCAGACTGATTGCTCAAGAAACTGATGTCTTTCACTAACCTGCCCAGCTCATAGAGCTCACGGGTGAGCCTGTGACTTCATTTGTCGGGGAATTAAATCTTAAAATTAGAGGATATCTTGAAAAGTATTCTCTTAGATAATGGTCAAATTTCTGGGCCAAGATTCTATTGAGAAATGTTAGAAGTAATGTTTTCATACATTATTACAAAGAAAGTGGAAACATTGTTCTATGTCATAGTTTGTTCTTAATTCCTCCTACACTTATTTTTTTAAAAAAAGATTTATTTATTTATTTGAAAGTCAGAGTTACACAGAGAGAGGAGAGGCGGGGTTGAGGGGGGGAGAGAGAGAGAGAGAGAGGGAGAGAGAGAGAGAGAGATCCTCTCCATCCGATGGTTCATTCCTCAATTGGCCGCCACGGCTGGAGCTGCACTGATCCGAAGCCAGGAACCAGGAGCTTCCTCCGGGTCTCCCATGTGGGAGCAGCGGCCCAAGGACTTGGGCCATCTTCCACTGCTTTCCCAGGCCACAGCAGAGAGCTGGATCAGAAGTGGAGCAGCCAGGTCTCAAACTAGTGCCCATATGGGATGCCAGCGCCTCAGGCCAGGGCGTTAACCTGCTGCACCACAGCGCCAGCCCCTCTCCTACACTTTTGACTTGTGTGACCTTGGGCAAGTTAACTTGTCTGGCCTCAGTTTCCCCAGTTGTCAAGTAGGCCTAAGATTGTTGTGAGGACTTGGGGAGTTAGTACCAAGTGAGGACAGTGGCTGGCCCCTGGTCACTGCTGTCTCCCTGCTGGTTATTATTCCATGTCCAGCACAGCAGCAGGTCTCTAAGGGTGTGGGTGTTCAAGGTTTGAAACCAGACCCTACCGCTTAACTAAGACCTTTGGTCAATTAGTTAACCTCTGTTGGAGGGGCACCAATACCCACCTGATGAAATGAGGATTAAATGAAGTTGAGGTATGGCTGGAAGCACCTGACATACCACATTGCTCTCCCACACAGCTCTGGAATTATCTCCACCACCAAGAAGCTATCATCCACCCACGCTGGCCAGGGCCCCTGGGAATGTTGGGCGGGAAGGACATGTGGAGGCCATTGAGTTCAAGTTCAATATTTTTTTTTTTCCAGAGGAAACAAGCTAGGGCTTGAGGAAGAGGGGGATAAAATGAGTTATTCAAAGGTAGCCAGCTAGTTAGAGATAGGGAGAGCAAAACCCATATTGTGAAAGAAAAACAATTGTATGTCTTCGTGATTCATGGTAACATCTGTACAGTCGGCTCCCCACATCCATGGCTTCTCCATTCAAAGACTCAAACAAAATATTAAGGAAATAAAGTGCATCTGTACTGAACATGTTCGAGTTTTTTTTCTTGTCATTATTCCCTACACAGTACAGTATACCAACTATTTGTCTAGCATGTATATTATATTACATACTATAAGTAATCTAGACACGATTTAATGTGTATAATTTCTTTTTTTTAAGATTTATTTTATTTATTTGAAAGACAAAGTTACAAAGAGAGGTAGAGACAGAGAGAGAGAGGTCTTCCATCCAATGGTTCACTCCCCAGATGGCCACAATGGCCAGAGCTGAGCTGATCAGAGTCAGGAGCCAGGAGTTCCTCTGGGTTCCCACGTGGGTGCAGGGGCCCAAGGACTTGGGCCATCTTCCACTGCTTTCCCAGGCCATAGCAGAGAGCTGGATCGGAAGAGGAGCAGCCAAGACCACAACCGGCGCCCAGATGGGATGCTGGCACTTCAGGCCAGGACTTTAACCGGCTGTGCCGCAGCGCTGGCCCCATAATGTGCATAGTTTCTGTGTAAACACTATACATCTTATATAACAAAATACGGCAAGAATGCTTGTAAGAGAAAACTCCACTGACTCTGTTCACTGTTGGTGACGTGTCATTGCATAAGATAAGAACATGGGGTAGGAAATGTGCTGTTTTCAGAAGGGCTAGTCATATGAGAGTATTTGAAAAAAGAAAATGGAATTAAAAATACATTTATTGTAGTAAAAAAAATCTGAAATCTATGCATATCGTTTGGTGCTGTGTCTTTTCCATGAACTTTAAAAAAAGATTCATTTATTTATATTTGGAAGTCAGAGGTACAGAAAGTGAAAGTGAGATCTTCTATCAGTTTGTTCACTCCCCAAATGGCCACAATGGCCAGCGCTGGGCCAAGCCAAAGCCAGGAGCCAGGAGCTTCTTCTGGGTCTCCCAGCTGGGTACAGGGGCCCAAGCACTTTCCCAGGCACATTAGCAGGGAGTGGATGGGAGGTGGAACAGCTGGGACTCGAACTGGTACCTATATGGAATGCTGGCATCACAGGTGGTAACTTTACCCACTATGCCACAATGCTGGCCCCTCTCCATGAACTTTTTTTAAAAAAAGATTTATTTATTTATTTGGAAGTCAGAGTTACAGAGAGGCAGAGGCAGATGCAGAGAGAGAAAGGTCCTCCAACCACTGGTTCACTCCCCAGATGGCCACAAAGGCTAGAACTGTATCTATCTGAAGCCAGGAACTTTTTCCTGGTCTCCCATGTGGGTGCAGAGGCCCAAGGACTAGGGCCATCCCCCACTGCTTTCCCAGGCCATTGCAGAGAGCTGGATCAGAAGTGGAGCAGCTGGGAATCGAACTGGCGCCCATCTGGAATGTCGACACCGCAGACTGAGACTCTAACCCACTGCACCACAGCACTGCCCCCTCCACAAGCTTTTTAAGGAACCCCCTCTTATGCATAGATTTCAAAAGATTTTTTTCACCAAAATAAATTTATCTTCTAATTCCATTTTCCATCAACTTTTGGAAATATCTCTGGACAGCCACTTCTGTTTTCAACTCTTATGGCCATACCAGATGCAACAGTAGTGTCATAGGTTAAGCTCTCGCCTGCAAGGCCAGCATCCCATTTGGCCACCAGTTCAGGTCTCAGCTGCTCCATTTCCCACCCGGCTCCCTGCTAATGTACCTGGGAAAGCAGCAGAAGATGACCCAAATGCTTGGGTCCGTGCACTTATGTGGGAGACCTGGATGAAATTCCTGGCTCCTGGCTTTGGCCTGGCCCAGCTGTTGCCATTGCAACCATCTGGGGAGTGAACCAGTGGATGGAAGACCTCTCTCTCTCTCTCTCTCTCTCTCTCTCTAACTCTGCCCTTCAAATAAATAAAATAAATCTTAAAAAAAAGAGAAAGGACTATGTCCTAGGGTTTAGACGAAGGTAAAATTCATCATGACGGTGAACTCAATGGGAAGCAAGGGGGGTGCGGGAGTGTTGGGAAGATGGATTTAAATCTTACAGCCCCTTTTCATCACTGGACTTGGCTAGTCTTCAAAATCCATGCACCCTGTGTCCTCCTCAACAAACAGAGACAGTGACAGAACTCGGCCCTCAGGACACTGTGGGGGAGTACACGACCTGGTCCCTCCTAAGTTCTAAGTTCTTAGGAGCCTGCCTGGCACATGGCCAATGTTCACTAGGCCTTTGCTAATATTGTTATGCTGAGGAAAAAAATCTAAATGTTTTAAAATGAAACATTTATATAGAAAAATCCCCAGACACTTTGTACCTTTGTTTTGCTTCCTGTTTTATGTGATTTCCAATAGAGCTATAATTGTTTTCATCTTTGAGTCCCTAACATGTTTTGAATGTGGAACTTTTACACACTTCTCCCAAATAACTTCTCTTAACAACCTCAACAATAGCACGAAAGAATTTATAACTTTACAGTGTTTGTAGGGTTTCAGACAAGAAGTAGAACTATGGAAAACATGGAATTTAAAGATAAGATGATTCAGGTACAAAAATATTAAAATTCACGCATCTGAGCAATCTTCGAATAGTTCATAGAAATGCATATTATGAAAAAATGCATAGATACAAACTTTTTTGCATCAAAGAAAACTTATTTTTAAAAGATTTATTCATTTTATTTATTTGAAAAACACAGTGAGAGAGAGAGAGAGAGAGAGAGAAACGGATAAACTGATATCTTCTGTCAACTGGTTTAATCCCCAAATGCCCACGGCAGCCAGAGCTGGGCCAGGCTAAAGCCAGAATCTTGGGACTCAGTCTAGGCCTCCCTCGTGTGATCCACACACTTGGACCGTCATCTTCTGCCTGCCAGGTATGTTAACAGGAAGCTGGATCAGAAGCAGAGACAAAACTCAACCCCAGGCACTCCAGATGGGAGGCAGGGGTCCCAAGTGATGACTTAATCCACTGTACCACAATGGCTGCCCCTAAATTCACCTTTCAATCCTGTTTTCCACAGACTCTCTGAAGTATCTATATCTATATCTATACATATATATATTTATATATATATATACACACACACACACATTTCTAACCATCTCAATAGTCTGTTTATGCTCTTCTGCGAGTAAATTCAGGGTAACGAAATAGCCCAATAAAAGGAGGTTTTGCTTTAGCATCTTTTTCCTTCTCTCCCTTTCCTCTTATTTCTTTTTCCTTTTCCATCTACTGCATTTCTTTGTTAGATGGATACTCTGTGGCATAAAATAGTTGACTCAATTCTCCCTGTTAGGTTACTGAGGATCAGCTTGGGTTCCAGGTATGGTGTGAGTATGGAGGATCAAAGAACTGAAGTTGGGTTCTCAAAGAAGACGCCCTTTTTGGACAGAGCCAGATTGGGAATGTAGGCTACAGAACAGGGAAGAACCAAAGTTATTCAAACCCAATTAGATGGATCTAGCCTCAAACCTTAGCGTTAATGCCCTTCGCACATTAAAGACAAAGAAATAAACAAACACCTCTGTGCTGTTTTGGTTTTCTCCTCTGTACTATGGGGATGGAGAATCAGGAAGACGAAATAATTTAACAAATAGGAAGCCCCCAGCAGCACCATCATAGACAGCAGTAACTGGCAGTTGCTTCAGCTTGCTGGGGACAGAAGGGCTGGAATTCCTTACTAGACTGCCAGAGGAGGAGTCCAGACCGGTTCAGGGAGCCACTCCCTCCTGGTGACCCAACGAGATCTCCAGCTGGGATGGGATCAGGCATGCCTGCACTGGCTTCATCTGAGTTATCTAGGATGAAGAAAACCTTCACACCCAGCCTGAACAAAACATCCAATCCACCAGCGATAAGACAAAGGGAACCCAGGACCTGCTTTGATTTCACTTCTCCTCTTGCTCCCCCATGACAGCCAGCCAGTGTGTAAAGGAAGGAGTTTTGCACTTGGGCATGACCCATCTTGATGCAATGAATGAATGTGTTCCATGGCTGAATCCTTAGTGCCTAACCATCCCTGTGTGCCTGGTGCTCACTCCCTCAGTACCTGAGATGAGTCATTCTACTTTTCGTGGCCCAGCTTTCTGTTCAGGACCCAGAGGAGGGTTCACCGAATGCTCACTAAGACTCCCCACCACTCACTCACCTCTGTGGCCTTGGTCTCTGTGAGTGAGCTTCAGAATTGGCTGAAATGAACTGAATCTACCTGCTGAGATAATATAGTCAGTCAAATGTGTAGTAGGCAGAGGGCAATAGAACAGCCCGTAACGGGATGCCATGTCGGTGGGGTCTGGTAGATTCGAGCTCACAGAGGGCTCAAAGAAGACGTCACGGGACCGTGGATGAGCGAAAGAGAGCCCACTCCCCACCAGCACTTGATCTGGAGCTGCACACACTTGGTCCAGCCCCTCCCAGACACAGCCCTAAAATCCCCGCTTCACCCAGAACTTGGATGAATTGGATTTGAGTAGACTGTTATCATAAAACTCTATTAGAGCTTTGTGTCTGAGACATTCAGCACTCAAAATTACTGGGTTTTTGTGTCAGAGACTGGAAGAAATGAGTGACTACTTCGTCATTGGACATAGGCGAATGCTCAAGCATGTTGTAATTTTCTTAGTCCTGAACCCAGGCGGTATCTGGTTTGGGTGGGAATCGGGGGAGGAACCCAGGAGAGAGGGAGTGCCGTGCCATGCTGTCCCAAATACCTCGATTAGATCCAAGGGACAGGCTTTGGAGGAAAAGCATCGGGATGCACAAGGAGGACGAGTTTGACAACATCACCGTCTTCTCTGCTGGGTTTCCCAACAGCAGGCTTGCACAGAGCACCGAGCAGCTCCCACGTCCCTCATTACAACTCCATGTTCCCTTTTCATCCTTGTGCTTAGATGTGGATCTAAACTCTGGAGCTGAATGTCTAGGGGCAGCAGGTAGTTTTCCCCAATCCAAAGCATTGCTGTGCACACGTAAGCTCCTAAACTGCCCAGAATTCCTGAGGGAGTGAGCAAGTGATTAGAAATGTGCTGACTAAAGAAAGCACCTGACACACTTCCTCGCTCTCTATCAGGAAAATCAGCAGCGCAATTACTACAAGATTAGTCACAGGTACAATTGTTCAGGTCTTGGCTCCTGTGGTTATTATTTTATTTTATAACTTTATTGCATACATATGCATTATAAAAGAACTCAAAGAATAATTAAGGTCATAGAATTAACTACAAAAGACCTTTTGTACCCACACATCCTTCTCACTCTCCTTCTTAACAGAGGTAAACATCTGTAATTTGGTGGGTATATTCTATAATCTTTTTAAAAGCACTTAATTCATTCTTATGAATACATTCACACAATCTTTTATAAAGCTTTAGCTTTATCTTACCAGGATTTTACATTTATTCACTCATTCATTCAAATATATGTGCTGTGAGGAAGGTACAATGGTGAGAAAGACCAGACCTGGTCCTCCCAGAACCGCCTTGAGCAGGAGACGGACAGATCGCAAATCCCACAGGTGCACGTAGGCCCTCAGCTCTGGCAGATGCTGATCAAGAGCAGAGGGAGTACTGCAGAGACTGGAACAGTGGAACCACAGGCCTTGAGAGGAGACAAGTACGAGTGGGGCGGAGGGTATAAGACAAGGAGAGGCCGAAATCTGCTGTGGCTTCCTTTTCAAAGGTTAAAATGTCTTGGAGACATTTCCCCGTCAACATCTACATTGAAGAGCATCTGGGTAGCTTCCTTTTCTCAGACAAAATCTGCACGTGGAGATTTTGCAAGAAATGAGTCAGACTGGGAAATCAGACAAATGCATGCATTGAGACACACACACACACACACACACACACAGCCCAGCAGGTCCTGCAGGGTGATGCTGGATGGAGGCAGGGAGTGCTTTCATTCATTCAGTACATACAGTATTTATTAAACCCTACTACACACATTGTTTTACCACCTGAACATTCAGCAATAAAGAAAGCAGCTGAGCTTCCTGCCTCCTGCAGGTGGGGTTTCGGAAGCAGGAGACAATCAGCCGAGGAATCAGGATTCATGGCCAGAGAAACTACAGTCTGAACAAGCAGTGCTGGAGTTCATTGCTATTCCCAGACTTCCTGAATATATATATATTTTTGGCAACCTAAATCTAGGCTAAGGAAAGAGGTATATGGATGTACTGACCATAGGGAGTTGGGGAAAAAAACACACAAAATTTAAGCAAGAAATTCTGGATGAGGTCATTGCTATGGGCTGCAGTGTGTCCCTCAAAATTCCTACGCTGAGGTCCTAACCTCCAGTATGGAGGAATGTGACAATAATTGGAGACAGGACCTTCAAAGGGCTGATTAAATTAAGATAAGGTCATCAGGGTGAGGCACTAATCCAATACTTTTAGTGTCCTAAGGAGAAGACGGAATGTGCAGGCGGGAACCGTGGTTCACAATGCTGTATCATACTCTGTGTGAAAGGCTGGGAGAGGAGCTGCCAGGCTGGCAACACAAGGGACAGGTAAGGGAGGAGGTGGGAAGGCTGCTTGCCTGATTCGGTTGGTTTACACTGGTGCAGATGTGCTGCAATGTTGCACCATACCCCATAAAATACGTAATTATTACAAGGTAATCAACACTTCAATGAATAAAACAATGTAAGAAAAAATGGAAGAAGAGCTTTTTCTCCTTTCCCCTGCCATCTTCACGTCTTCCTTCTCCCAAGACCTTCAGAATCAAGATATTCCTGGCCAAAAAAAAACACAAACAAAACTGCCCGTTCCCCAGAAGATTCGGATGAAAACTGGTCATCAAATCAGGTGTAACGCCAAGAGGAGATACTGGAGAAGAACCAAGCTGGGTCTATGTGAGACCTTTTAAAGGCAGACATTTAGGCACGCATGTGTGTCCCTGTGAGGACACAAGGAGTAGACTCTTTCCACCAGCCAGGGAGAGAGGCTGCAGAGAAAAGAACCTGCTGACATTTCCACCTGCGGCTTCCAGCCTCCAGGGTTGTGAGGGATGCGGTCCTGTTGCTGAAGCCACTCTGCCTGGGGCTGTCTGTGAGCAAAGGAACACAGGCAGCAAAGCCGAGTTTCCCCGACACTGTAGTAGAGTGGGGTCAGCATCCGCGTAAGAAGACACAGCCTAGTACAATAGACTTTAGCCTAGTAGTTCAGACACCTGCCTCCCACATCAGAATGCCTGCATTTGACACCCGCCTCTGCCTTCTGACTCCATGGTTCTGCTGATGCAGACCTTAGAGGCGCAGGTGATGGGCTGTGTTTTAGGAAGTAGTATTGTGCCGATGTGAGATTCCTAGGGTTTATCCTTTTTCTGTGTATCTACAGATGTCCTTGTTCTCAAGTATTTAGGAAAGGATGAGGCACAGTGTCTGAAATTTACTCTCCAGTTGTTTTGGGGGAAAAAGTACATATTACATATACAGGATGGGAAGAGAATGGTAAAATAAACAGGGCAACATTCAGGAGCACTTCGTACTATTCTTGTACTTTTCCACAAATTTGAAAATAGATCAAAAACAAAGGTTACTAGAAGGAAATATCTCAACAAAAGAAAACTCACAAAAACTTGTTAAAAATCCTTGTCTTTTATACATATATAAATGTATGTTTAACACATAGTTTAGCATGTAGTCTAATATGTAGGGTCTAATATATAATATGCAGTATTGTTATATATATCCTACTTTCTTGGAATGTATACATGTAAAGAAAATTGAACTCCATGATAAGAGGGGTCTTTAAAAATTCATAGGAGGGGCTGGCGCTGTGGCATAGCTGGTTGGGCCTCCACCTACAGTGCTGACATCCCATATGGGCGCCGGTTCGAGTCCCAGCTGCTCCACTTCCAATCTATCTCCCTGCTGGTGTGCCTAGGAAAGCAGTGGAGGACGGCCCGGGTCCTTGGGCTTCTGTGCCCACACGGGGACCCAGATGAGGCTCCCCAATCTGGGGATGAAACATTTCTCTGACTCTCCCTCTCGCTCTCTCTCTCTCTCTCTAACTCTGCCTTTCAAATAAATAATCTTTTTAAAAAAAATTAATAGGAAATGTATATGATGAACACACAATGCATGGATTTGAAAAGCTTTTCACCAAAATAAGCTTAAAAAGATTTAATTGACTTATTTTTTATTTGAAAGGCAGAATGACAAAGAGTGAGGGAGAGAGAGAGAGAGAGAGCGAGAGAGAGAGAGAGATAATTCATCCTTTCATTCATTCCCCAAATGTCCAAAATAGCCAGGGCTGGGCCAGGCTGAAGCCAAAGAGCCAGGAACTCCATCTGGGTTGCCCACATTTGTGGCAGGGGCTCAAGTACCTGAGCCATCATCCACTGCCACGCAGGCACATTTAGCAGGGAGCTGGATCAGAAGTGGAGTAGTCAAGACTTGAACCAGGCCCTCCAGTATGGCATATAAGTATCCCAAGCCCTGGCTTGATCTGCTGTGCCACAGCACCTGCCCCTAAACTCATCTTTTAATTTCATACTGCCCCGCAGGGTAGCAGACAGCCACACACGTCTGAAAGTTTATACTCATGTTATGCTCAGATCATTGGATCCCCAAACGCCGCCAGAAACTCGAACACACGGAAGTGCAAAAGCAAGGTCTAGGTTTTATTTCAGAAGTACACGCTGCGCAATGGGTACCCGGCCCATCAGATGGAAGACCTCTCTCTGCCTTTCCTTCCCTCTCTGCCTTTCAAACAAATAAATAAATAAATCTTTTTAAAAATGTATAATAAGGGCCGGCGCTGTGGCTCAATAGGCTAATCCTCCGCCTTGTGGCGCCGGCACACCAGGTTCTAGTCCCGGTCAGGGCACAGGACTCTCCCAGTTGCCCCTCTTCCAGGCCAGCTCTCTGCTGTGGCCAGGGAGTGCAGTGGAGGATGGCCCAAGTACTTGGGCCCTGCACCTGCTTGGGAGACCAGGATAAGTACCTGGCTCCTGCCATCGGATCAGCGCGGTGCGCCGGCTGCAGCGGCCATTGGAGGGTGAACCAACGGCAAAAGGAAGTCCTTTCTTTCTGTCTCTCTCTCTCACTGTCCACTCTGCCTGTCAAAAAAAAAAAAAGTATAATAAGCAGCCTCTATGTTAATCCAGGAGCTGGGTTTCAGGGCTTCTGTGTTCAAAGAGATATTTCTTTTGGTTAGATAAATTTCTATTTTCTCTTATAAAAATTGTACAAGGAAATGGCACTATGAAATATAAGTAGGACTGTGTTTAAAATACATCACAAAAATGGCAAATTAGGAAATTAACTAGAATTATGATACTTAAACACTCTTCAGACCACTTTCTTGATTTATTAATTCTAAGGTTTTGACTGATTAAAACTGATGTGTCGGCTGGTGCTGCGGCTCACTAAGCTAATCCTCCACCTGCGGCGCCGGCACACCAGGTTCTAGTCCCGGTCGGGGCACCGGATTCTGTCCCGGTTGCCCCTCTTCCAGGCCAGCTCTCTGCTGTGGCCAGGGAGTGCAGTGGAGGATGGCCCAAGTGCTTGGGCCCTGCACCCCATGGGAGACCAGGAGAAGCACCTGGCTCCTGCCATCGGTTCAGCGCGGTGCGCTGTCTGCGGCGGCCATTGAAGGGTGAACCAACGGCAAAGGAAGACCTTTCTCTCTGTCTCTCTCTCTCTCACTGTCCACTCTGCCTGTAAAAAAAAAAAACAAAAACAAAAAACAAAAAACAAAAAACAAAAAACAAAAAACAAAAAAAGCACCTGATGTGTGTATACATCTATTGTGCTTGTATGTATTTGTATATCTCTATTTACACATGCATTTATAAACACAGGGTTTTTTTGTTTGTTTGTTTTATAACATGTAGATGCTCACAAACTCTGAGGAGCTGTTTTCTAACTTACTTCCAGAACTATAAGATCCCAATGTATGCATTATTTTCACTGTTGTTTTTTTTCCCTGCACATATTTTGATGTGTGTCTGTCTTGTCTAACCTCTACTGGTTGTGATTTGTCCAATGACAATGATTTCCTTTTAATTCCTGTAAGAATGCATTCAGAGCCCTGCAGCCCAGTTTACCTCTTCGATAATTTTTTTTAAAAAAACAGGTGCAAGGTTTTTTTGTTTTTGTTTTATTTATTTATTTATTTGACAGGTAGAGTTATAGACAGTGAGAGAGAGAGAAAGGTGTTCCTTCCGTTGGTTTACTCCCCAAATGGCCACTACGGCCGGTGCGCTGCACCGATCTGAAGCCAGGAGCCAGGTGCTTCCTCCTGGTCTCCCATGAGGGGGCAGGGACCCAAGCCCTTGGGCCATCCTCCACTACCTTCCCAGGCCACAGCAGAGAGCTGGACTGGAAGAGGAGCAATCGGGTCTAGAACCCGGCACCCATATGGAATGCCAGCACCGCAGGCGGAGGATTAACTAAGTGAGCCATGGTGCTGGCCCCTAACTCTTTGATTATTAGCACGCAGGAAAACCCAACCTGGAAAATATTTTTTCTTCTTTTTTTAAAAAGATTTATTTACATACTTGAAAGTCAGAGTTACACAGAGAGAGAAGGAAAGGCAGAGAGAGAGAGAGGTCTTCCATCTGATGGTTCACTCTGCAATTGGCCACAATGGCCGATCTGAAGCCAGGAGCCAGGAGCTTCTTCCAGGTCTCCTACATGGGTGCAGGGGCCCAAGGGTTTGGGCCATCTTCCACTGCTTTCCCAGGCCATAGCAGAGCTGGATCGGAAGTGGAGCAGCTGGGTCTCGAACCAGCGCCCATATGGGATGTCAGCACTTCAGGCCAGGGCATTAACCCACTGAGCCACAGTGCCTGCCCCTATTTTTTCTTCTAAAAGCCAATCGTATTGTGCATCACAGGTAAGTATAGTTGAGACCCCGCCTTAGTTTCAAGTTCCATTATAATTGCATGTAATATAAAAGCATCATAATTTAACTCAACAGAATCTCTGTAGATCAAGTTCAAAGATATATATTTTCTAAGAACATCAAATTCAGTTGTAAGAGAATTTGTAGTATTTTCAGCATTTAAGTTTTCATTTTAGCAATGAAAGTATTCCAAATTTTATAAGTGATTTCTATAAAGATACTCCAAGGAGCCAGCGCAATGACACACAGGTTAAGCCACCACCTCCAGTTCCGGCATCCCATATGGGCACTGGTTCAAGTCCTGGCTGCTCCACTTCCAATCCAGCTCTCAGCTGATGTGCCTTGGAAAGCTGTGAAGGATGGCCCAGTTCCCTGGGCCCCTGCTACCCACATGGGAGACCCAAAAGAAGCTCCTGGCTCCTGGCTTCAGCCTGGCCCAGGCCTGGTCATTGTGGCCATTTAGGGAGTGAACCAACAGCTGGAAGATCTCTCTTTCCCTCTCTCTGTAATTCTGACTTTCAAATAAATAAAACACATTTTTAAAAAAGATATTCCAAAAAGTTCTGGAAATATTCTGGAATTAAAAGATAAGATAAAATGTTTTTAAAAATTTGTTTATTTGAAAAAGATATATATATCATATACATATATATACATATATACATACATATATACATATACACATATACACATATATATGTACATAAACATATATAATATACATATATATATACATATATGTGTGTGTGTGCGTATATATATATATATAGAGAGAGAGAGAGAGAGAGAGATAGAGGGAGAGAGAGAATCTTCTATCTGCTAGTTCACTCCCCAAATGTCTGCAACAGCCAGGCCTGGGCCGGGCCAAAGTAAGGATTTCCCAAGTGATTGGCAGGGTCCAAGTATTGGGCTATCTTCTCTTGACTTCCCAGGAACGTCAGCAGGAAGCTGGATTGGAAATGGAGCAGCCAGAACTTGGACAAGCACTGCAATGTGGGATGTTGGTGTCTCAGGAAGTGGCTTAATCCACTGTACTGCAACACAGGTCCCAAGGTAAGTTTTTTTTTTTAAGTATCTATTTATTCATTTGAAAAGCAGAGTTACAAAGAGACAGGAAGAGAGAGAGAGAGAGAGTCATCTTCCATCTACTGGTTCACTCCAGAAATGGTCATAACATGCAGGGCTGGGCCAGGTGGAGACCAGGAACCAGGAGCTGCTCCCAGGTCTCCCACGTGGGTGGCATGAGCCCAAGCACTTGGACCATACTCTACTGCTTTTCTGGGCCATTAGCAGGGAGCTGGATCAGAAGTGGAGCAGCCAGAACTTGAACTGGTGCTCATATGGGATACTGGCATCACAGACGGCCACTTAATTTGCTACTGCACAATGCCAGCTTTCTCTCCCGCCTCGACCCTCAAGATAAGTTCTTGATGCAAAAATTTTTTTGAAACTCAAGAATGGGTTTTCCATCAAAGTCATGAATTTCAAAGTTCTTTGTACTGAAATAAACTTAGCTTTCAGTTCTATTTTCAATAACCTTTTTGAAGTATCTTCTATATGGTACATCTTTTGTAAGCTATTTAAGACATTTGTATATTTCCCGGAAGATGTTGATTTTGGTAAGAAGAAAGTCAACACTCATTCTGAAAGACTAGAGTCAGTGTTGTAGAACAATTACAACGTTCAAATAAAGGCTGGTGGCAGAATTGAGAACAGAGTTCTTATGTTCTATTTGATTGTAGAGTTCTGGTAGTTCAACGTGAGTCACGAGCTGGTGTGACTTGGCATTTTAACTCAAGACTGTTAATATCTACTGGCAGTATTTTATGTAATTATGTTTGAAATCTTACAAATTTATTTCAGAGGCAGAGAAAGAGGGGAGGGGGGAGCATGTCCCCATCTGATGGTTGACTCCCCAAAGGCCCACAGTGACTGGAGTCAGGCCAGGGCCAAATCTGCAAGCCAGAAACTCAATCCAGGTCTTCCCTGCAGGTGGCAGGAGCCCAATTACTTGAGCCATCGCCTGCTTCCTCCTAACTTCTGTATTAGAAGGAAGATGGAGTCAAGAGCCTGAGTTAGAGGGTGGTATGGAACATAAGCAGTTCAATATGGGATGCAGGCCTCTTCCTTGCTAGGCTAACCGTCTGCCTGTACTCATGGTATTTAAACTGAAGCATATGTTGCTAGTTATGTTGCTACTATTCATGTGTCCTATGTTCTCCTCTTCCTTTTCTTCATTTTTAGTTTTTAAATGCATTGTATTTATTTGAAAGGGAGAGAGACAGAGGCAGACAGACAGATCATACACCCACTGATTCACTCCCTAAATGTGTACACCAGCCAGTGTGGGCAGGCTGAAGCCAGGAGCCTGGAACTCAAGCCAGGTTTCTGGTATGGGTGGCAGGGATCCAAGTACCTGGACCTTCACCTGCTGTCACTCAGGGTGCACATTAGCCGGAAGCTGGGATCAGGAGTGGAGTCAGCACAGCTCCAGCCATTGTGACCATTTGGGGAATGAACCAGCTGATGGAAGACCTCTCTCTGTGTCTCTCCCTCTCTGTCTGTAACTCTGCCTCTCAAATAAATAAATAAATACATAAATCTTTAAAAAGAAAGACAAGAGACAAGATGAAACAGACCGTGGATATATGGATGTTAAGGGCCATTCAATTGAAGACTCAGAACCAAGGGGCAGGTTAAGGGAAATTGGAAGAAAGATGATTTTTAATACAAAGTAGCAAAAGATTTGGCTGAACTGTGTCCAAATGTTTTGTGCATATGGAACTTGGGAGCAATGAGACTGGGCATTTAGCACAGGATATTTCTAAGCAAAATACTGAAAGTGCAGTTTGGGTTCTTCGTACTGCTTCTATTAAATGCAAACGCAGACAGATGAATTGAGGGATGAATTATGAAACAAACAGAATACACTGAAGGCTTGGAAAATTCTCCCCCCTTGACCCTTTTATAGAAAATAAGAAAGATTATTCCCAAGAGCACACCAAGAGCACGGCTGAGCAACCATTTGATAACGAGACCATGGGCGACTAATGGACTTCATCATTCATCAGCAGAAACAAAGAATAGAGATGCAATTACATCAGCAGAAATATTGAATTTGGACTAAAAAGACAGGGGAAGTGGGATGGGATAAAGTAAAGGTGTAGGATTTTGTGGACTCTACAGGACTAGGTCCTAGGCTGTGACCGCGTGCTATCTTCAAGAACAGACAAGGATGGCTGAATTTGGTTCAGAGATCCTTCAGAGAGGGAGGGCTGTCTCTCTCACCACAAGCCCAGGGCTTAAGTCTGGGTCCTTTTAGTGAACCATGGAGCTGCTGCCCCTCAGAGCTGTGGGAGCTTGGACTAGAACCGGTGCCCATATGGGATACTAGCTCTGCAGGTGGTAGCTTTACCCACTAAACCACAGTGCCGGCCCCATGAGGGTGGTTTTTAAAGTCCATGGAGTCCCAACTGCTCCACTTCCAATCCAGCTCTCTGCTATGGCCTGGGAAAGCAGTAAAAGATGGCCCAAGCTCTTGAGCCCCTGCACCCACATGGGAGACCCAGAGGAAGCTCCTGGCTCCTGACTTCAGATCGACACAGCTCCAGCCATTGCAGCCATCTGTGGAGTGAACCAGCAGATGGGAGACCACTCTCTCTCTCTCTCTCTGCCTCTGCCTCTCTGTAACTACGATGTTCAAATAAATAAATCTTTGTTTTTAAAAGCACCCTCACATGATTTATGCCATTTACCACTGTAGTTGCTGCCTTTCACACTCACGAACAGATTTATGAAAGGAAAAAAATGAGGAGAGAAAGTGTGGAAACAGGGAGGGAAGCAGAGGGGAGTCAGAGTAAATGCTGTAGGCTGAGGTCAGGGGTTGGAGGGTGGAGTATAGAGATAGGTGGGCAGCTAACAGAGGCAGAAAGATGAGTTTCAGTTGTGCCAGGCAACGTGGAGAGCTGCCTTTGCAATGACAAGGCCTTGTCCCAGTGAGGCTTATGGCTCTGCCCTCATAGAGCAAATCTGTCAGCAACAAGTGACAGATAGTATTGCTTTTCAGTCCCAACCTTCAGCGTAAGGCTTTATTATTTTATTGGAAAACTTACAACTTTCTAAAATGTTAGCTGCATAGAATTTAGTACCAGGAGTTAGTTGACAAATAGACTTTTCAGTACTCCACACCAAAGAAGCATCAATTAAATATTATATGAACAGTGGATCCTAATTCCATGACAGTGGTCAGATGAATTAACAAATACTATCCTCAACTTCAGAAAATGAACAAGGCACTTGGGGATTGAAGCCACGTGTTCAATGTTGTCTTAAACTGAAAACAAACTTAGTAAGTAATCTATGAGGCAGAGCTCCCCTCCACATGTCATCAATGATTTCTATGACTTATTTTGGCTGATTCTGTAGACGAATTTTGTTCTGGCAGCCCAAGACATGATTATACAAACCCACAGTGGTGACTCGAGATGAAGGGGTATGTGGGACTACTTGTGTAGGACTTTCCATCTTCTCCTCCAGCTCCCTCAATCCCTAAATCCCAAATTACACCTGCCATCACCATCCCCACCACCCCTACTACCATCATCTTCTGCATACTAAATATGAGACTTAGGGACCCGTGTTGTGGTGCAGTTGGTTAAATAGCAGTTTGCAATACTGGCATCCTGTATCAGAGAGGTGGTTTGAGTCCTGGCTGCTCTGCTTCCAATCCAGCTTCCTGCTAATGCATCCCTGGTGGCAGTAGAAGATGGCCAAAGTACCTGGGCCCATGCCACCCCTGTGGGAGACCAGGATGGAGTTCTTCAAGCAAGTATTTTTATTCTCCAGTGACACACAAAACACCACCACTATGGGCTCTCCTCATCTAACAATCGGTCCACTCCTATATGGAAGTCCTGGAGCATCCTCTGCATTGCTTTTTTATTATTATTATTTATTTATTTAGACAGGCAGAGTGGACAGTGAGAGAGAGAGAGACAGAGAGAAAGGTCTTCCTTTGCTGTTGGTTCACCCTCCAATGGCCACCGCGGCCGGCGCACCGCGCTGATCCGAAGGCAGGAGCCAGGTGCTTCTCCTGGTCTCCCATGGGGTGCAGGGCCCAAGCACTTGGGCCATCCTCCACTGCCTTCCTGGCCACAGCAGAGAGCTGGCCTGGAAGAGGGGCAACTGGGACAGAATCCGGCGCCCCGACCGGGGCTAGAACCTGGTGTGCCGGTGCCGCAAGGCGGAGGATTAGCCTAGTGATCCACGGCGCCGGCCCATCCTCTGCATTTCTTTTAACAAACTTTCTAACTTTGGAAATCACTAACAAACTTTCTAACTTTGGAAGTAAGTAAGGAACTTGCATTTGCCTCATAAATCACAAAGTTGATTTGTTTCTTTACATTTCATTTAGTGCCTAATGCAGGTTCCCTCAGGAACAGAATTCACGTGTTAGTTTCTAGTTCATTTTTCTATTACTCACTCTAGATGGAATCCACCTGCTCAATTTCTTTTTTTTAATTTACTTTTAGTTGGCACATAATAGCTGCAAAATAAGTTCAAAGTTACTTCAAAAAGCTTGTGAAAAATGGAATTAAACAATACACTTATTTTAGTGCAAAATTTTTTGAATCCAGGCATACAAAAGGTTTTCAAAAGTGTACCATGAAAAAATACACGTGAATTTTTTTTGCACCAAAATAAACTTAAATTTTGATTCCATTTTCTATGATCTTTAAAAAATACTCTCATATTTATGGGGCTCAGTGTGATAATTTGGTCCATGTGTACAATATGGTAACTAGCATTTCCAGCTCCTTAAACTCTTATCACTTCTTTGTGTATGGAGCCTATAAACTCCTCTTTGTTTCTCTCTAAAATATAGAATAGCTGTAGTAATCTGTAGCCAGCCTGCTGTGCTGAGGAGCACTGAAATTCATTCCACCCATCTCACTGGATTTTGGTACTTGTTTTCCTGTCCCATCTCTCTCTTTCCCACACCCTAGTGACTTTTTATTATTAGTAGTAGTATTAAAGATTTATTTATTTTAAAGGCAGAGTGACAGGGGAGGGTAGAGAGAGAGAGAGAGAGGTTGATTGATTTTACACCTGCTGGTTCACTGCCCAGATGGCTGCAACAGTTACAGCTAAACCAGCAGTCAGGAGTCACCAACGCCATCTGGGTCTCCCACGAGGGTGCAGGGGCCCAAGCACTTGGGCCATTTGCAGCTGCTTTCCCCGGGGACATTAGCAGGGAGCTGGATGGGAAGCAGAGCAGCCTGGACTCCCACTGGTGCTCTGAATGGGATGCTGGCTCTGCAAGCTTAACCTGCTGTGCCACAGCACCAGCTCCAGCCCCGCTGTTCTACTCTCTACTTCCACGAGATCAACTTTTCTAGCTTCCACAGATACTTTCAGTAGAACAGGAGAGCAGATGAGGTGTAGCTCAGAGAGACGGGCTCAGAGGTGCAGACAGCCTACGGTCTCGCATGTTGAAATATTCCTAACCAAAATACTAAAGCTACAGTGTATAACCCCTTATAGAGAAACACTACTGTGGTGTTCATGACTTGTATTAAGATCCATTAATCCTATCCTGTGATGTCTCAAAGTTTTGTTTTCCCTGATTTGTTTTTACAGACTGATCTGGTAGAGAACATATGTGAGCAGAATCTAAAGATCAGGTTTCACATCAGTTCTGGGTCTACATCACCTTCCTCACACCGTGGAGATGAAGAGGACCCAGTTAAGGTGCCTCACGGGGCAGCTTTGTTCTGTAAATGTAATGAGGGAGGGAGGGAGGAAGAGAAGGAGAGAGAAGAGGAAGAAGAGGAGGAAGAGGAGACTGGTGAAGTGAGAGAAAGATACAGATAGATGACTGGATGGATGGATGGGTGCATAGGCAGACAGATAGACAGTAAACGGACAGACAGATGATGTCACAGCTCTCCTCCACTTCGCATCACCTTCCCTTCCTGCCCTGCCAACCTCAAACTCCAGCGTCAGATGTAAGCACACATTCTTACAGATACTGCTTAGCTAGCCCACACAACTGAATACATTCAATTGTTTTAATAAATTCCTTGAATCTGCCTATCCATCTATCTATTTGCCAGCCTACCTAAATACAACTTCTAATGGTCTGCTTAATCAATTGAAACTGAACAGTGTAATTATTGCTTTGTGTCAGGCTTTTAGCTATTAGGAGGATATGTGGGCATACTGGTAACTTTTGTGGATCTAATTTGAATTTTCCTTATAATTAGGATGGTGAGGATCTTCTCCTATACTTATCCGCCATTTGGGTTTCCCTTATTGTGATGTCTTTGTTCAAGTCTTTGCCTTGATTAGCTGTCTAATTAGTTTACATGATTTATTTTCTTATTTTAAAAAGGTTTATTTATTTATTTCAAAGGCAGAGTTACAGAGAGAGAAAGAGAGAGAGACAGAGAGAGACAGACAGAGAGAGACAGAGAAAGAAAGAGTGACAAATCTTTTGTTCACTGGTTCACTCCCCAAAAGACCACTAAGGCCAGGTCTGGGCCAGACCAAACCAGGATCCTGGAACTCCACTGGGGTCTCCCACATGATTGGCAGGGGCCTAAGCACTTGGGCCATCTTCTGCTGCTTTCCCAGGCACATTGGCAGGGAGCTGGATCGGAAGTGGAGCAGCTGAGACTCCAACCTGTGATCACATAGGATGCCAGTGTTGCAGGCAGCAGCTTAACTTGCTGTGCCATAATGCCAGCCCCAGCCTATGTATTTCTTTGAGGTGCTTCATTTTTTCAACATCTTACTTTATTTTAAAAATTAATATGATAAAATGTAGTTTGTCTTTTTGATGTACAGTTATAAATTTTAAACATACTTATGTACACACACACACGAGGGAACTTCAAAAAGTTTGTAGAAAATGAAAATAGAATTAAAAGACACAAATCAAAAGTGTAATACATTTTCTCTCTCAACATAAGCTCCACCTCAAGTTCAAGACATTTTTGTTAAGCAAAGATACCGTTTAGTCCATTCCTATAGAACTGAGAGTCCTGAGAATTGAATCACATCAGTGCTGCGTTTATTTTTTTACGTTACTAGCAATTACATTGCTGTGAATGGGCTGAGCAACCACAGGGATGCCTGCGTCCCGTATCAGAGTGGAAGTTTGAGTCTCAGCTATTCTGCTTCTGATCCAGCTTCCGGCTCGTGTGCCTGGGAGGCAACAGGTGATAGTCTGAGAGCCAGCAGATGGAAGATCTCCTTTTCTCTCTGTCTCTCCTTTCTCTGTCATTTTTCTGTCTGTCGAATAAATAACAAATAAAATTTTAAATTAAAAAGATTCCAATACAAAGTATCTCTTCTGATTACAATACAATTAGACTAGAAATTGGTAGAAGGAAAACTCCAAAATTCATAAATATGTGGAAATTAAACATCACACTCTTAAGCAACCACTGAGTAAAAGAAGAAATCACACAAAAAATTAGAAAATAGTTTGAGACAAATGAAAATGAAAACTCAACATATCAGAACATATGTGATACAAATTTATACCTGTAAACATTTACATTTTTTAAAAAAGACCTCATCAACAACATAAAATTTACAAGCTAAGCAACTACAAAAATAACTAAAATTGAAAATAATAGAAGGAGGCCAGCACCGCGGCTCAATAGGCTAATCCTCCGCCTGCAGTGCCAGCACTCCAGGTTCTAGTCCCCGTTGGGGCACCAGATTCTGTCCCGGTTGCCCCTCTTCCAGGCCAGCTCTCTGCTGTGGCCCGGGAAGGCAGTGGAGGATGGCCCAAGTGCTTGGGCCCTGCACCCGCATGGGAGACCAGGAGGAAGCACCTGGCTCCTGGCTTCGGATAGGCACAGCGCCAGCCATACTGGCCATTTGGGGGGTGAACCAACAGAAGGAGGACCTTTCTCTCTGTCTGTCACTCTCACTGTCTGACTCTGCCTGTCGAAAAAAAAAAAGTCATCACTGCCCAAGAAATAGAAAATATCTCTCCCTCTCTCTCTGCATTTCACAGAAATAAATAATTTTTAAAAAATACAAAGTATCTTTTCTGATTACAATATAATTAAACTAGAAACTGATAGAAGGAAAACTCCAAAATTCATAAATATGTGGGAATTAAACAACACACTCTTAAGCAACCACTGAGTAAAAAAGAAATCACAAAGAAAATTAGAAAATAGTTTGAGATAAATGAAAATGAAAATTCAACATATCAGAACATATGTGATGCAAATTTATATCTGTAAACATTTACATTTAAAAAAGACCTCATCAACAACATAAAATTTACAAGCTAAGCAACTACAAAAATAACTAAAATTGAAAATAATAGAAGGAAACAGTAAAAATTAAAACAAATAAATAAATAATAGAAAAATATTCAAGAATAATTTGGGACATGCTCAAGCTGACTTGCCCCAATTGGTAGAGTTAGAAACATACCAGGGGATTCCAATTCAATCCCATCAAGGTGGCATGTACCAATGCCATCTCACTATTCCAAGTGATCAATTTCAGTTCACAATTGATCATAATGAAAGGACTAAGAGTCAAAGGGAGCACATAAACAAGTCTAGTACCTGCTAACACTAACCGATAGAATAAATAAAGGGGAGAGTGATCCAACATGGGAAGTGAGATACTCAGCAGACTCATAGAATGGCGGATGTCCTAAATAGCACTCTGGCCTCAGAATCAGCCCTAAAGGCATTCAGATCTGGCTGAAAAGCCCATGAGAGTATTTCAGGCATGGAAAGCCAAGACACTCTGGCAAAAAGATCTCTGTGAGTGAGATCCCAGTGGAAAGAACAGGTCTTCAAAGAAGGAGGTACCTTTCTCTGAAGGGAGGAGAGAACCTCCACTTTGACTATGACCTTGTCTAAACAAGATAAGAGTCGGAGAACTCAAGGGGCTTCCATAGCCTTGGAAACTCATGACTGGAGCATAGGGAGATTACTGATGCCATAAACAGGAGTGTCAATTTGTAAAGTCAACAACAGGAGTCACGGTGCACTTACTCCTCATGTAGGATCTCTGTCCTTAATGTGCTGTACATTGAGGCTTAATGCTATAACAAGTACTCAAACAGTATATTTCACTTTGTGTTTCTATGGGGGTGCAAACTGTTGAAATCTTTACTTAATGTATACTAAACTGATCTTCTGTAAAAAAATAAGAAGAAATTATCAATTCCCAACTTGACTCTCACTGGGATTAAACATGACAATAGGTCTGATCTGATTTCATCATCATTTAAAAAAAATCATCTATTATTTTTCACTTTATGTTTCTGTGTGGGAGCAAACTGTTGAAATCCTTACTTAATGTATACTAAGCTGATCTTCTGTATATTAAGATAATCGAAAATGAATCTTGATGTGAATGGAAGGGGAGAGGGAGTGGGAAAGGGAAGGGTTGTGGGTGGGAGGGACGGTATGGGGGGGAAGCCATTGTAATCCATAAGTCATACTTTGGAAATTTATATTCATTAAATAAAAGATAAAAAAAGAAAAATATTCAAGAAAATTAACAAAATTAGAATTTGACTCTTCAAAAAGATAAACAGAATTACAAAATTTTAGCTAGATCAAAAAAGAGAGAGAAGATTCAAATAAATAACTAGGTGTCTTTATAAGACTTTGCAAGGGATTTTCTCCACTAATATCCTGTTTTCAATTTTATTTGTTTTTTGCTCCAATTATTATTTCTTTTCTTCTGCTTACTGTGTATGTCCTTCTTTTCCTAGTTTACTAAGAGGGAAAGTTAGATGATTTTTATGTTCTTTTTTCTAACACATGCAGTCAGTGCTCTCAGTTTCCCTGTAAGCACTGCTTTCACTGCAATCCAGAATTCTGATAAATTGTTTTTATTGTTATTAATCTCACAGTCTTTGTTAATTTCCTTTGAAAGTTCTTCCTGCTCCACATGTTACTTAGAAGTATATTATTTAATGCAAACATTTGGGTTTTTTTCCAGATTTCTGTTACTGATTTTTAGTTAATCACATTGTGATCTGAAAGCATATTTTGTATGATTTCTCTTCTTTTAAGTGTATTAAGATGTGTTTTCTGCCCCCAGCTGTGGGCCATGCTGGCACATGCTCCTGTGCCCCTGAGAGGGATCTTCTGTTGCTGCTGGACAGCGCTCTGTGGATCCATGTGCTGGCCAACTGATGGGAGGTGTTGCTGAGTTCAACTCTGTCTCTGCTTATCTGCTGGCTGCATCTGTCCATTTCCGACAGAATGACATGGACGTCTCTAACTACCACAGTGAATTCATCTCCCCTGACATTCTGCAGTTTTTACATCGTATATTTTGATTTTTTTTGTGAGGTTTATACACATTAAAGAACGTTACATCATCTTGGAGAATGGGCCCCTTTCGTTATGAAACACCCCTCTTTACCTTTGCTGATTTTTCTTGCCCTGAAGGTTGTTTTTCTGAATTCATGTCGTTCCTCTTACTTTCTTTATTTAATGAGTATTTATGTGTTTTTATATTTAAAGTAAGTTATTTGTAGGCTACATGTAATTGAGTCTTGATTTTAAATTTTTTTCAGTTAATTAATTTATTTTAATGTACACATAATAATTCTACAATTATTTTTGAGTCAGTGAAGTTCCCTCTTTCTTGTCTGATTTTTAGTAGTTTGAGTTTTTTTGCACTTTTTTTTTCGTGGTCATTTTAGCTAAAAGTTTGTCGATTTTGCTGTTCTTTTTCAAAGGACCAACTTCCGATTTTTTTAAAAAGATTTTATTTATTTATTTGAGAGGTAGAGTTACAGACAGTGAGAGGGAGAAACAGAGAGAAAGGTCTTCCTTCCGTTGGTTCACCCCCCAAAATGGCCGCCACAGCCAGTGCTGCACTGATCCCAAGCCACAAGCCAGGTGCTTCTTCCAGGTCTCCCACGCGGGTACAAGTGCCCAAGGACTGGGGCCATCCTCCACTGCCCTCCCAGGCCACAGCAGAGAGCTGGACTGGAAGATGGGCAGCTGGGACTAGAACCGGCACCCATATGGGGTGCCGGTGCTGTAGGTGGAGGATTAACCTACTGCGCCACGGCGCCAGCCCCGATGTTTTTGATTTTTCTCAATTGTTTTTCTCCATTCTAGTTCTTCAGTTTCTGCTCCAGTTTGTGTTACTTCCTCCTTCTGCTTCTCTGTGCTCAGTTCATTCTTTTCTCTAATTTGCCAAGGTGGAAAACTAAGCTACAATTCACCATCAGAGCACTGACTTTGCTGCATCCCACAAGCTCTGTGATGTTCCGTTTTTTCTGTTTTCATTCATCACATAGCGTTTTCCTATTTCCTTTTGGTTTCTTTTTCTTTGATCCACTGATTTTTTTAAATTTATTTTTATTTATTTAAAAGGCAGAGTTACACAGAGACAGAGAGTCTCAGAGAGAGACAGAGAGTCTCAGAGAGAGACTGAGGGAGACAGAGAGGCCTTCCATCCACTGGTTCACTCCCCAAATGGCCCAACGCAGGAGATGGGCTGATAGGAAGGCAGGAGCCAGGAGCTTCTTCTGGGTCTCCCACGTGGGCGCAGGGGCCCAAGCACTTGGACCATCGTCCACTGCTTTCCAAGGCTCGTTAGTAGGAAGCTAGATTGGAAGTGGAGCAGCCAGGACTGGAAACGGTGCCCATATGGGATGCCGGCACTGCAGACTGGGGCTTTAACCTGCTGTACCAGAGTGCTGGCCTCAGATCCATTGATCCTTTATTTCCACATAAGATGGATTTCCTAGATTTTCTGTTATAAATTTATGATTTCATTCCTTTGTGGCCACAAACCTACTTTGTACGGATTTTTTTTAGAATTTACTGAGACTTATTTTATAGACTAATATTCTGGTTTATTGTGGGGCATTTTCTATGTGCACTTAACATTGCATTCTGCAGCTTTAGCTGGAGTGTACTGTAGAGATCTTATTGGATTATAGTGTAGTTCAAGTCAATTTCTTTGTGTATTTTCTGCCTAGTTTTTCTTTCTATTATTGAAAGTCAGGTACTGAAGTCCTCTACTATTATTGTTGATTTGTTTATTTCTCCCTTCAGTTCTTTAAGCTTTTGCTTCAAGAATTTTGGGCCTGTATTGTGGATATGCATAAGTATATGTTTATGTTATATATTCTTGATCCCCTTTTATGTTATTTGAAAGGCAAAGAGACAGACAGACAGTGAGAGATCTTCAGTCTGCTGGTTGACTCCCAAATGCCCTCAACAACGGTCTAGGCCAGGCCGAAGCCAAGAGCCTGGAACTCCACCCAGGTCTTCATGTGGGTGGCAAGGACCCTCACACTTACGCCATCACCCACTACCTCCCAGGGTGCACATTAGCGGGAAGCTAGAAGCAGAAGCAGAGCCACACTCGAACTTACACCTTTCAGTATGGGACATGTATTTTTCAAGCAGCCTTTTAGCTGCTGTGCCAAATGCGCACCCTGGACGGACTCTTTCATCAATACAAAATACCTTTCTTTATCTCTAGCAGCATTTTTTTCTCTTTTGTCTGATATTTGTACTCGCTTCAGCTCTTTGTTTACTATTTACATGCTCTAAACTTAGCTGTCTCTCTCTTTTTTTTTTTTTTAATTTTTTTGACAGGCAGAGTGGACAGTGAGAGAGAGAGACAGAGAGAAAGGTCTTCCTTTTTCCGTTGGTTCACCCTCCAATAGCCGCCACGGCTGGCGCACCGCGCTGATCCGAAGCCAGGAGCCAGGTGCTTCTCCTGGTCTCCCATGGGGTGCAGGGCCCAAGGGCCTGGGCCATCCTCCACTGCACTCCCGGGCCACAGCAGAGAGCTGGCCTGGAAGAGGAGCAACCGGGACAGAATCCGGCGCCCCGACTGGGACTAGAACCCGGTGTGCCGGCGCCGCAAGGCGGAGGATTAGCCTAGTGAGCCGCAGCACCAGCCCTGTCTCTTTACTTTCAGCCTGTTTATGTCTTTGAGTCTGATGTGTATGTTTGTAGCAAAATCTGGGATAATTCTTCATCCATTTTGTCTCTGCTTTTTAGGTGGAGAGCTTAATTCATTTTCATTTCATGTAAATCTGGATAAGATTTATCTGTCATTTTGATGTTTGTTTTCTATTTGTTTTTGTTCTATTTCTCCTTTACATTCTTCTTTTGTGTTAAGTACATATTTTCTAGTGTATTGTTTTAATTCCCTTTTAATTTATTTTGCTATGTATTTCTAATTATTTTCTAGGGATTATTGGAGTTTAAAATTAATATATTAATTTCTAGCAATGTTGTTTGGGATATGCAAAGTCAGTTATAATAGTATATAAAACTATTCTGATACAGCTTCATCTCCTCCTTTTAGACAATTATCATAATAAATTAAAATTTTTGTCCATTGTATGTCCATTAGCACAGATTTTAATTATTATTATTTTTTGAAAGGTTTTATTTACTTTATTTGAAAGGCAGAGTGACAGAGAGAGAGGGTGAGACGGGGAGGGGGGAGAGAGAGATCTTCCATTTCCTGGCTTACTCCCCAAATGGCTCCAAACGGCCATGTTGGGCCAGGCTGAAGCCAGGAGCCTGGAACTACATCCGGGTCTCCCATGAGGGTGGCAGGAGTCCAAGGATTGGACCACCTTCCACTGCTTTCCCAGGCACATTAACAGGGTGCTGGATCAGAAGTGGAGCAGCCAGGACTGGACCAGCACTCATATGGGATGCTGGCATTGCAGGCAGAGACCTAACCCACTGTGCCACAACACCAGCCAGAAGGTGGCTTTAGAAGGATTAATCTGATGGTGGGTTTTTAAAATAATAAGAGAGTTTGAGAGTGTGTGTGCATGTGTGTGTTGGCAACAGAAAATGAAGGTATCCTGGCGTACAGCTTGCAATAAATAGTCTGTTCTTCAGGTTGGATGCATTTTCACACTAGGTGTGGGAATTTCAAAAGGAAAGATGGGAGCAAGAAATGCTAGGAAGGTGACCTCATAGAACATGGTGAGTGACAGAGGAAGAAAAGTAGAAAGAGGAGCAACGGATGGCCCCGAGGTTTTAATGTCGTTGAGACTGAGACACTAAGATTGCACTGACAGTAGAAAGGATGTAATGAAGAGTTGTGTTGGGAAAAGGGAATGGATGCTGTTTTAGACGTTCAAGAAGTAGAAGAATATCAAGCGAGCTGGATCACGATGGAGCGACAGGGGCTGGCGCTGTGGTGCAGTAGGGTAAGTCTCTACCTGTGGTGCCGGCATCTTATATGGGCACCCGTTCGTGTCCCGGCTGCTCCTCTTCCTATCCTGCTCTCTGCTTATGACCTGGGAAAGCTGTAGAAGATGGCCCAAGTGCTTGGGCCTCTGCACCCTTGTGGGAGACCTGGAAGAAGCTCCTGGCTCCTTGCTTCGGATTGGCCCAGCTCCAGCTGTTGTGACCATTTGGAGAGTGAACCAGCAGATGGAAGACCTTTCTCTCTGTCTCTCTCTCTGTCTCTGTCTGTCTGTCTCTCTCTGTAGCTCTACCTCTCAAATAAAAATAAATGAAAAAATCTCAAAAAAAGGGGCAGTGATCCCTGAAAATTGAGAAACAGGTGAGCTCTCCATGTGCCCCAGGACACAATAGGTATCAATAGTTTGCATGAGATCACGAGAGCAGGGAGCAGGAGAGAGCTGGTGAGAGTGAGGACGAGAGCGCACCTGGGAGAGAGGCTGTCCCAAGAGAGCCGCAGAGAATCTCATTCAAAGATTCAACACATTACTGAGTAGGGCATGCATATGAGAGAACAGCCCGAGGCCAGAGGACAGACACAGAAAGGATGGGAGGGAACAGTGTCTGCTCCAGCCAGCCACACTGCAAACCTCCAGGCCCTGTAGAGTATCAGAAGGGTCTTGCCTCAATAGTGGGGAATAATTAGCCTTTCCATACATGCTTTCTGGTTCCATATATCAAATTTTAAATGCAAGACCTGACAGGATCAGCCCTTTCTAAGTTTCTGCATGCCTGAAAAGACATAATTATGCAGCACCCAACATGATAACATCTGTAGTGCTAGGCATTCAGTAAGAAAAAAAATTACCAAGTGGACAAAAAACAGGAAAATGAGACACATGAGAAAAATTATTCAACCAAAAGCTGATGCAGAATCAGTGAAAAAAAAAAGATATCAGAATAGTTATTACAATTAGTCCATGTTTTCAAAAAGCGAAGTAAAAAGATTCAGGTCAAATTTCTAGAGATAAAACTGTAATAGCTAACGTTAAAGGGACACTGGATGTGGTGGATGACAGGTTATACATTGCAGGAGATAAGATGCAGCAATGAAAATGACCCTGAATGAAGCAAATAGAGAAAATGGGCTGACAAAATTGAGCAGAATGTCAGTGAACTCTGGTAAAACTTCAAGTGCCCAGTAATATGTGTAATTTAAGTCCTCGAAGGCCTGGAGAGAGGAGGCCTGGAGAAAATATTTGAACAAAAAGATGGATTAAAATGTTTCCAAATTTGATGGATAGACCAATGGAACAGAATAGAAACACCAGACATCAATCCAAACATCTACAGTCAACTTATATTTGATCAAGGATCCAAAACCAATCCCTGGAGTAAGGACAAAACTACAAACTATAAGTCTCAGGCCTAAGAAACTCAGCGAAGCTCAGGCACAGGGGATGTGAAAAAACTCACCGGAGAGTACACAGACCACAGCGCTGGGCATCAGAGACACAAGCATATGGGAGGGGGAGCACCTTTTGCAGAGATGGACAGAGTGATTTCCCATCACAAACATATAGGGAGACATATTTAAAATACTGAGAGAGAGCTTATGAGCTTTGAATACTATACTCAGTGCAAGGACCCTTCAAAAATGAAGGCCAAATAAAAATATTTCTAAACAAAATAGCTAAAAGGATTGGTCTACATCAGATTCATTATTTAAGAAATAGGAGTATTGGCCAGTGCCGCTGCTCACTAGGCTAATCCTCCACCTTGCAGCGCTGGCACACCAGGTTCTAGTCCCGGTCGGGGTGCCGGATTCTGTCCCGGTTGCCCCTCTTCCAGGCCAGCTCTCTGCTGTGGCCCAGGAGTGCAGTGGAGGATGTCCCAGGTCCTTGGGCCCCGCACCTGCATGGGAGACCAGGAGAAGCACCTGGCTCCTGCCATCAGATCAGCGCGGTGTGCTGGCCGCAGCGCGCCGGCTGTGGCGGCCATTGGAGGGTGAACCAACGGCAAAGAAAGACCTTTCTCTCTGTCTCTCTCTCTCACTGTCCACTCTGCCTGTCAAAAAAAAAATAGGAGTATGATCAGGACTCCTTCAGGCAGAAGAAAAATGAGATCAGGTATTATGCCAAGCCCTAAAGTGCACTGGATATGATAGCTGGTTATATATTAGAGATGTACAAACTCATCCCCTCTATTTAAAAAAAAAATCTCTTTAAAAGATCATTGGCTTAGGGCCAGCCTGTGGCACAGTCTGTTAGCTCCTGCTAGGGACACCTGCATCCCATATTGGCGTCTGATTACTTCTGATCTATCTTCCTGCTAATGCTCCTGGCGGGCAGCAGACGCCGGCTCAAGTGCTTGGGTCCCCACCACTCACGTGGGAGACCCGAATGGAGTTCCTGGCTTCTGGCTTCGGCCTGGCCCAGCCCAGGAAGCTGTGGGAATTTGGGGAATAAACCAGTTAAACTTTCGGGGCTGGTCTTGTGATGCAGTGGGTTAAGACTTCCCGTATCAGAGCGCTGGTTCAAGTGCCGGCTGCTCCATTTCCAAGTCAGCTTCCTGCTAATGCACCTGGGAAAGCAGCAGAAGATGGCCCAAGCGCTTGGGGCCCTGCTGTCCATGTGGGAGACTGGATGGGAGTTCCAGGCTCCTGACTTTGGAGTGGTTCAGCTCCAGTCGCTGAGGCCATTTCAGGAGTGAACCAGCGGATGGAAGACCTCTCTGTCACTCTGCCTTTCATATAAATATAACAAATCTTTAAAAAAAAAGTTAAACTACCAAATAACTTGTCCTGGTGATGTTTATAAAACACACTACACAGCAATAGCTCAATATACATACTTTTCAAGCAAATATGGAATATTTATCAAGATAGAACACATTATGTTGCATAAAGTAAGTGTCAAAATATTTAGAAAGATTTATGTCATATAAAGTATGCTTTCTGACCATGTTGGAAACACTTTAGAAATTAAAAATAAACACCTCTGGAAAAAAAGCCTAATTATGGACACATTAGTAACACACATCTACCTAATGCAGAGGCTAAAGAAGAATCCAAAAGGGAAATTAGAAAATACTTTGAATGGAGTAAAAGCGAAAATACAGTTCTTCAAAATTCATGGGCGCCAATAAAAACAGTATTTATGGGCAGAGTTACAGACTCAACCATATGGTATAAGAGGAGAGAAGGGTTTTAAATAAAATACCTCAACTTCCACTTTAAAAAACTAGAAAAAGAAAAGCAAATTAGATAAAAAAAATAAGCAAAACAATGGAAATAATAAAGATCAGAGTGAAAATTCAGTGACGCAAAGGGCTGGCACTGTGGCATAGACGTGCCGGCATCCCACAGGGACACAGGTTGAGTCCTGGCTGATGTACTTCCTGTCCAGCTCCCTGCTAATGAGCTTGGGAAAGCAGCGGAAGATGGCCAAGTGCTTGGGCCCCTGCACCCGTGTGGGAGACCCAGCTGAAACTTTTGGTTCTTGGCTCTGGCCTGGCCCAGCCCCAGCTCTTGCGGCCATATAGGGGAGTGAGCCAGCGGATGGAAGTCCTCTTTCTCTGTCTCTCCCTCTCTCTGTAATTATGCATTTCAAATAAATAAAAAAATCTTTTTTAAAAAAAAAAAAAGAAAATTCAGTAAAGCAGACAAAAGGAGAAAATCAATGAACGCAGCAGACTGATCAGCCAAGCAAGAAGGGAGATAAGTTACTCACAACATGAGTGATGGACCTTACACAAGTACAGATTCTACAAGTGTGGGAAAATTGTGAACAACTTCATCGAATTTTATACCTGAGATGAAACGAGAATTCTGGGAAACACCTATGTTAGCAAAGCTCACTCAGAAAAATAACTCCATTTGAGTTGAATAACTCCATTTCTCGTAAGTACCCGAATTTTAGTGAAACACCACCTCCCAAACGAAAGTGCAGACTCAAACGGCTTCACTGAGACTTTTCTTTCAAACACCTGAGGCAGACCTTCTGTAAGCTCTACATGAAGTCTTGTAGGGAACTGAAGATTAGGAACCTGTTCCCAACTTATTCCATGAAGTTGGCGTTATCTTGAAACCAAAGCAAAAGACATAAGAAAAGTACAAAGCAGTCTTCTTTATGAACTTAGACACAGAAGCTCATAAAAGGCTAGATTGAGTCCAGGGAGAGGTCAGAGTTATACCGCATCATGATAATGTGTGATGTATCTTGGGAATGTTTACGTACCCCAGCACCAAGGGCAATGGTGCATTCCACCACATTAGCAGTGAGAAAAGCAAATCAAATGATTCTGTCAATAGATACAGTAAATGCATTTGGCTGAGTTGTGTGTCTATTCATGACGAGCACTTTGAAGGGGGCTTCCTTATCCTAACAGGCATCTGTGAAAATCCTGCAGCTAACATAATTAGTGCTCAAAGATTCAACACTTTCTCCCTTATCTTGTCAGGGAAAAGACAAGGTTGTTTGCGGTCAATACTCTTACTCAGCAATGTAGTGGAAATCCTAGCCAAGAAGGAAATAGAAATTAAATATACCCAGAAAGGAGAAAAACTATTTATAGACTAAATGAATACCTATGTAGAAAATCCAATATAATATACAAAACAACTCTTATGGGACCAGTGCTGCGGCACAGCTGGTTAAGCCTCCACCTGCTGTGACGGCATTCCATACGGACACCGGTTTGAGTCCAGGCTGCTCCGCTTCTGAACCAGCTCCCTGTTAATGTGCCTGGGAAAGCAGCACAAGATGGCCCATGTCCCTGGGCCCCTGCACCCACATAGAAGACCTAGAGGAAGCTCCTGGCTCCTGGGTCTCCCACACGGGTGCAGGGCCCCAAGGACTTGGGCCATCTTCTGCTGCTTTCCCAGGCCGTAGCAGAGAGCTAGATTGGAAGTGGAGCAGCCAGGACTCGAACTTGTGTCCATATGGGATGCCGGCCCTATAAGTGGTGACTTTACCTGCTACACCACAGCGTCAGCCCCCCAAGCACTGTCTTCATTGTTGTACCAAATGCCAACCTCTCAGCTCACTTTTATGGAAAACTTTCATAAGTGTTTTTGGTAAAGAGCCCAAATACGGAAGCAGAAATTGTCTTGAATTGGAAAATGACTGGCTGTCAGGCTTGCTTGTGTAGAAATCATTCAAATTGGTGACATGAAGAGGATTCGTCAGCTTGAGCTCATCCCACAGAGCCAGACTGTGGCAGCGATCTATGGGCAAAGGCACCACCTGCAGCTTTTTCCCATGTCAGCTGTGGACAGATGAAAGACAGACACCCACAAGCTGGAAGAAACCAAGGGGTGTCGCCCATGGCTGCAGGAAGCGTGTGCCACAGGGCCCAAACATGCTTCTGTGCGGCCAGAAAAGCCGAGGGCTCTGCTTTGAGCAGTTCCAGAGCACGACCATTTCTCACAGGAAATTGAAAGAGGTCCGGGTCCGACGCTGTGCAGTGGATGGCAGCTCTGTGTGGGGTGAGGTACCCCTTGAGGAGTTATGGAGGCCGGTGTAGGATGCTCCACTCATAGGACCCCACACTGTCATTCCTCCTTGCACAGCGACCCGGGGCTGCTGTGTGTGCAGTTAAGGTCTCCAAGATCGAGTACCTGCTGTGTTTCAAGAGCATCGGAATATACATGGACAGCAGGGGCCTTCGATCGAGGCCAGCAACTCCAACCTACTGCCTTAAGACTCCCTTACAATTTATTTCCCTGTCTGCATCTTTCCCGCCTTTTTATTTTAACGCTTTGTTTTATTTATTTGAAAGACAGAATCACAGAGAGAGGTGGAGACAGAGAAGATCGTCCATCTGCTGGTTCTGTCTGGAGCTGAGCCAATCCGAAGCCAGGAGCCAGAAGCTTCTTCCGGGTTCCCCACTAGGATGCAGGGGTCCAAGCCCTTGGGCCATCCTCTACTGCTATCCCACCCAGGTCATAGCAGAGAGCTGGATCAGAAGTGGAGCAGCTGGGACTGGAACCGGCGCCCATACGGGATGCCAGCTCTGCAGGCTGGGGCTTTAACCCGCTGTGCCACAGCGCCGACCCCTCCTGCCTCTTTATTACAACTCCATCTCCTGTGCCCTAATATTGGAAATTCTAGGTTTTATTTTTGAAAGCAACGCCACTGAAGGTTTTCCTTAATTTGTCTGTGTCTTTTAAAGTAGAATATCTCTAATGAAATGACATTGAAGTCATATGTTTGAAATAAACACAGCCTTAAATTTTTACTACATCCATGGGATTGCTTGCCTTAAACATATGCTGGATCCAAGTTGTTGCTTTGTGTTGGTATCTTTGCGGGCACTGACAATTTATTATGCAAAAGATCAACAGACCATAGGAAACAGTTACTAAGGAAATTATTTTTATTATTTTTGTTTTTTAAGGTTAGGTTATACATGTTGAGTATCCCTTATCCAAAATGCTTAGGATCAGAAATGTTTTGGATTTTGGTTTCCTTCTAGTTTGGAATATTGGCACATACACATAATGAGATATCTTGGGAATGGGGTAGCCCCTAAATATGAAATTCATTTATGTCTCAGAGACACCTTAAGCACACAGTCTGAAGGTGATTTTACACCATATTTGTAGTGCACCTGCTTTTTGCCTGTGAGAGGTCATGTGTGGCATTTGCCACTTGTGGGGTCGTGTTGGTTCTCAAAAAGTTATGAATTTTGGAGGATTTCAGATTTTTAGATTTTCAGGTTAGGGATGCTCAACCTGTATAGAGCACACATCTAATGGTTTCTAAATAGTTTTAGCCTATTTCATACTTTTATTAATTCAGGTCATCATTTTTAAAAAAAGTTTTGTTAATTTACTATAGAGAGTCAGAGAAAGTGCACTGCCCTTATTGGTTCCCTCCCCAGTGCCTGCAACAGCACCCATCTGGGGCTGGGAGTCAGGAACTCAATCCAGGCCTCTCACGTGAGTGCTGGGGGCACAAGCACCTGGGCCATCCCCGCTGTCCCCCAGGGTCTGTGTCGGCAGGAAGCTGCAGCCAGGAGCAGGAGTGGAGAATCAAACCCAGGTCCCCCAACGCAGGATGCGGGCTGAATGCCCTCTGCCCAGGCTGTCAGTTTGAAAAATACATACGACCTGTAAATTCTCTTGTTGGACAGGACTTTGAGCAACTTACGAGGCTAATGGTTAAATTTACCAGGTCACAGTGAAGGGGAAGACAAGCGCACGTCCTCTGGGGATGGCAGGGGTGAGCGGAGACAGTGCAGCAAGCCCTGGGGCAGGAGGAGGCACAGGTGAGGAGGCCTGACGCGCGCGCTGTGCTGATGGGCAGGAAGGCCGGCGGTGAGCAGACCTCGGTTCACCAGTGCTGTCCCATGCATTGTCTTCTGTCTCCCAGTAACCGACCCCGTTCCCCTCCTGCAACTTTGAACATTGTCCTCAGCTTTGGTTTTCAGGACTTGGATAGCAATGTGCTTCCGTGTGGTTCTCTGTTTTCCCTGCTCCAGGCTTGGCCAACTGCCTAGATCTGAGGGCTGATCTCCTTGGTTAGTTTTGGGAAATTTTTCAGGAGTCATCTTCTGGAAAAAAAATTTCACATGGAATTTTTTTTCTTTTGTTTATTTTCTTTTATTATTTTTTTTTGTTTAAGATTTGTTTATTTTATTTGACAGGTGGAGTTATTGACCAAGAGAGGGAGAGACAGAGAGAGAAAAGAAAGAAAATGATCACAATGGCTGAATCTGGGCCCATCCAAAGCCAGGAGCCAGGGGCTTCCTCCAGGTCTCCCACGTGGGTGCAGGGGCCCAAAGACTTGGGCCATCCTCCACTGCTTTCCCAGGCCATAGCAGAGAGTTGGATCAGAAGTGGAGCAACCGGGACTTGAACTGGTGCCCGTATGAGATGCCAGTACCACCAGAAGAGGCTTAGCCTACTACGCCACAGCACTGGGCCCTGCATACATTTTTTTTAAAGTTCTATTATTTGAAAGAATGAGAGAGAGAGGGAGGGAGGTCTTCCATCAGATGGTTCACTCCCCAATTGGCTGCAATGGCCAGAGCTGCGCTGTCAGGAGCCAGAAGCTTCTTCTGGGTCTCCCATGTGGGTGCAGGAGCCCAAGGACTTGGACCATCTTCTACTGCTTTCCCAGGCCACAGCAGAGAGCTGGATCGGAAGTGGAACAGCTGGGTCTCAAAACGGTGCCCATATGGAATGCTGGCACTGCAAGTGGTGGTTTTACCTACTACCCCAAAGCACTGTCCCAATTGATTCGTTTTTTTGTTTATTGTTTTTTTTTGTTTGTTTGTTTTTGACAGGCAGAGTGGTCAGTGAGAGAGAGAGACAGAGAGAAAGGTCTTCCTTTTGTTGTTGGTTCACCCTCCAGTGGCCGCCGCGGCCGGCACGCTGTGGCCGGTGCACCGTGCTGATCCGAAGCCAGGAGCCAGGTGCTTCTCCTGGTCTCCCATGGGGTGCAGGGCCCAAGCACCTGGGCCATCCTGCACTGCCTTCTCGGGCCACAGCAGAGAGCTAGCCTGGAAGAGGGCCAACTGGGAAAGAATCCGGCGCCCCGACCAGGACTAGAACCCGCTGTGCTGGCGCCGCTAGGTGGAGGATTAGCCTAGTGAGCCACGGCGCCAGCTTTGATTCGCTCTTAAAAAAGTTTCATTGTTAGAGGAAACTGGATGGGGTGCATAAGGGAGCTCTCTGTATTATTTTTACAACTACCTGTGCATCTATAATTATCTCAATAAAAATTTCACTTAAAATATTAACAAAGGGGTGAGAATTTAACCCAGCAGTTAAGCTGCTTTTTTTTAAAGATTTATTTATTTATTTGAAAGGCAGCGTTACAGAGAGAGAAGGAGAAAGAGAGAGACAAAGAGATCTCCCATCTACTGGTTCACACCCCAGATGTCCAGAGTGGCTGGGACTGAGCCAGGCCGAAGCCAGGAACTTCATCTGGGTCTCCCACATGAGTGCAGGGGCCCAAGTACTTGAGCCAGTCTCCCGCTGTTTTCCCAGGTGCATTAGCAGGAGACTGAATTGAAGTGGAGCCGCATATGGGATGCCCTGTCACAGGCAGCAGCTTAACCCACTACACCACAACTGCCCGCCGGGTCCCAACAGTGGACATCTTAATGTGCACCCCACAGAGCAGATCCAGACCCTGCCCCACAAGAAGGTAGTTGGACATAAGGCCCTGTGAGTAAGGAATGAACGAACAGTGGAAATGGGAACGTTCTGTTGTTCATTACTGTAAGACACACTTGCTAACTTGGAGCCTTAAGGAAGAGTGAAAACAGAAAAGAAAATCAAACCTCACGGTGGTTCATTTTATCACCAGTACTAGAGCGACGCATGATGTTTAGCTTCGTCGTATGAAGTAAGCTTTTATAAATACGCAGTCTACTTATTTATGTCACACGGCATAGCAATTCCTTCCCACACACAGTGCGAAGTTGCTTTCGCTTGTCACCAGTGTTCACTTCTCAGCATCATTTGGCCTCCCGTGAAGGAAACATTTACAGATCAAAAAAAGAAATCATATCAACAAAGCCACATTTCAGATTTTCAATCAGGATTTCACAATAACATAAAAAAATTTGCATCTTTTAAAAAATGATTATTTTCATCTCCTTGAAAGGTAAAATGAGAGCAAAGAAGAGATTTTACATCTGTTGGTTTGGTCTCCAAATGCTGGCGGTAGCAAGGGCTGGGCCAGAAGCCAGGAACTGCATCAGGGTCTCCCATGTGAGTGGCAGGAATCCAAGTACTTGGCCATCGTCTGCCTCCGGGGAGCACCAGCAGGAAGCTGGATCAGAAGCAGAGTAGCCGGTAGTTGAATGGGCACTCCAGTATGGGTTTATGAATGGTGGCTGAATCCAATGCACCACAATGCCTAACCCCCAAATTCTGTATCTTTTAAAAATTTATTTGGGGGGCCGGCGCCGCAGCTCACTAGGCTAATCCTCTGCCTAGCGGCGCCAGCACACCGGGTTCTAGTTCCGGTTGGGGCGCCGGATTCTGTCCCGGTTGCCCCTCTTCCAGGCCAGCTCTCTGCTGTGGCTAGGGAGTGCAGTGGAGGATGGCCCAAGTGCTTGGGCCCTGCACCCCATGGGAGACCAGGAAAAGCACCTGGCTCCTGGCTCCTGCCATCGGATCAGCGCGGTGCGCCGGCCGCAGCGGCCATTGGAGGGTGAACCAACGGCAAAGGAAGACCTTTCTCTCTGTCTCTCTCTCTCACTGTCCACTCTGTCAAAAAAATAAAAAAAAATTTATTTGGGGGGCCAACACTGTGACACAGTAGGTTAATCCTCCGCTCGGGCACCAGCATCCTATGCATGTGGGTACCAGTTCTAGTCCCAGCTGCTCCTCTTCTGATCCAGCTCTCTGCTATGGCCTGGGAAAGCAGTGGAAGATGGCCCAAGTCCTTGTGTCCGTGCATATAGGATATATGCATATGGTCACATATAGGATGTGACTATAAGCCTGTATCCTTATAAAGCTTTTTGAAGCATTTATTGAAACGATAATTTTGCTTTCTGTTATTTTAGGTTCGACCCTTGAATTGTGAAGGATCCCTAATTATTTTACATTTGAAAACAATTAGATTAATAAATTTCAAAAATAAGATGACAGGTAAGAGACAACTTCACCTTGCTAGAAGAACTACTTCTAAGAGAGCCTTCCCCGAGCTGACTGACCAAGTTCTAGCGCTCATGCGTGCAGAGGCAAGATTTACACCCAGGAGCCCCTGGCCTTAAAGTCTGGGCTCTTTACCCATAGCCACGCCTGCAGCTTGCCCAGGTGCACGGATACACGAATGCACCTCTGGTGTGCCCTCCAGTCATGTTTCAGGAAGGCCTTTCCCAGCACCCGTAACATTGGCCGCCATTTATAGTGTGAAAGCTCATGCCTTCCCAAGAGGATTGGGTGTGTGTGGGCCCCACGCTGCAGCCCAGAGCCCACAGCAGCGCTGATGCCACCTCTCCCACATACACCTCAGACATTAGCAGGCCTGCAGGTGTTGGAATCTCACGTTTGGATTCTGTTAACGTGGAGGAATGTCCCCGTGTATCTGTCTGTGGCGTGGCTGTGGCTGCCTTCTTAGCAGAATGCCACAGCCCGGAGCTTCAGCAATAGAAACCCACTGCCCCCCCCCCCCCCCAGTGTAGGGGCTGGCGGTGCCAGATCAAGGGGTCAGCTGGGTTGATTTTCTGGGGCTTGGAGGCAGCATCTGTCTTAGTCCCTTCCCCCAGCTTCCAGTGTCTGCAGCCACCTCTCCCAGTCCTTGGCTGGTAGAACAGCATTCCTGCTTCTCCGCTTCATCCCGACCTGGTGTTCTCACTGCGCCTGTGTCTGGATTTCCCCCTGCTATAAGGAGCCCAGTCCTGTTGGAATAGGGCCCACCTTATTGACCTCATTGTAAACTCATTATCTGCAGAGACCCTGTTTCCGGTTCTGGTCCCAGTCACTGGTACTGGGAGTTAAGACATCCACGTGTTAAGGGTGGCGGCTGGGCCAGGGTCAATCTCTGACAAATGGTCTTGGTTTCTCTTTTGGAGTCTAAAATAATTTGAGGGTTTCCGGTTGGCAGCTTTGTTTACTTCTAGAAATTGAGAGCTAAAAGAGAGCGGGTCTCAGGCTCCTAGGGATCTAGGGAAGTGTTGCCTCACCACCTTCCCTCGTCCCCTTTCACCAATCAAAAAGGTGAGGAACAGAGACCCCGTGAGAAACTCAGTCTCACTCTGGCAAGGGGCGGTGGGGGGCTGCAGACACTGCCTCACCTCTTTCCACAGGGGGCCTCAGCAGTGCTTTGCTGCAGTAAAATAATGGTAATAGGGCCGGTGCTGTGGTGTAGCAGGTAAAGCTGCCACCTGAAGTGCCGGCATCCCATATAGGTGCCGGTTTGAGTCCCGGCTGCTCCTCTTCCTGTCCAGCTCTCTGCTGTGTCCTGGGAAGGCAGTAGAAGATGCCCTAAATCCTTAGGCCCCTGCACCCGTGTGGAAGACCTGGAAGAAGCTCCTGGCTCCTGGCTTCAGATCGGCGCAGCTCTGGCCATTGCAGCCAACTGGGGAGTGAACCAGTGGATGGAAGACCTCTCTCTCTCTCTGCCTCTGCCTGTCTGTAGCTTTGCCTTTCAAATAAATAAATATTTTTTTAAAAAAACAATAATTGTATTTAATTGTAATCATCTTCACGTGTAGACTTCCTCTTTATGCTCAACGTCCCTGCAGCGTAACCAGATATTTCAATACCCTTATTGGCTCGAAAATCTGGAAAAAGTGAGCACAGGCAGGGGAGGGCGCCCCCTCGTGGAGAGACGCTGAAGCAGGCGCTTTCTCCTTCCCCGGCCGGAGATGCTCATTGGACGGAGCCGTGTGAGGAGGTAAGAATGTTTTGTGTGGATGAGTATCACACCCCGGATAATCCTCGGAGGCCCGCGGGGGGGGGGGGGGGGGCTGCACGACAGCTAGCAGCGTCGCCCCTGCCCAGCTCCCCAGGGGCAGGGGAGTCCCGCCGAGGGGCTGTGACCGCACATGGCCCACGTCGTGCGCCCAAGGTCGTTTGTGAATAAATAAACATCGCTCTGTGCGCCTATGGATTGAAGCTGGCAGTAAATGCCAAAATCAAAGAGGCAGAAAAGCAGGCTGATGTTCTGAGTTGCAGATAAAAACTCTTCTAAAGTAGCACAGATTCTTTTAAAAATCAGAATTGTATGAAAAACGTGCAATAGGGCATTGGCTTCTTTGATGTCTGGTGGCTATTAAAGACGCTGAATTCTACCAAAAACAAAACATAAAACAACCACCCTCCAAGCTCATTTCTTAAAAAACCCTGCAAGGAAAGGGCATTCTTCTCCGCTCGGGATTTTGTCTTTGGGGCCTCTGCAGGGAGATGAAACTCACCAAGACGATTTGGGTCTTTGCCTTTCAAAGTTGATTGCCCAAGCATGTTATTTGCTCTTGAATTTCTGAAGTGATCATTTCCAAAGCCCTGTGGAAGCTCCTCCAATTTCAAGTATGAAAATTAAATGCACTGCTCCTCGAAGCCAATTGTCTCCTTTTCTTTATCTCTCTTCAAAGACGGCTGAGGGCAGGAGCCCAGGACCTGCCCCCACCTGCCCTTCCTTGGCCCAAGGACTAGAAGCATCCTTGTGTCCTGGGGCCTGTTTCACACTGAGGGGCTTCTGTGCCCGGAATAACTGGTCTAATTGCTTTTGAAGTGTTCCCATGAAAAATCCCTGCTTTTACCTTAACAATAAAATTATTAACATGGACACTAAAGGCTGCTTAACTGCTGTCTGAGAAAGTATTTTATTTACTTATTTATTATAAAAATGTGTTTGAAAGAGTCACACAGAGAGGGAGAGACAGAGAGAAAGGTCTTCCCTCTGCTGATTCACTCCCTAAATGGCCGCAATGGCCAGAGCTGAGCCAATCAGAAGCCAGGAGCCAGGAGCTTCTTCCGGGCTTCTTAGGTGGGTGCAGGGGCCCAAGGACCTGAGCCACCCTCCACTGGTTTCTCGGGCCCATTAGCAGGGAGCCGGATCAGAAGCGGAGCAGCCAGAACCCGAACTGGTGCCCATATGGGATGCTGGCGCCACAGGTTGAGGCTTATCCCACTACCCCACAGTGACGACCCCAGAGAAAGTATTTTATTTTGAGACATTTCCTGGAATGGGACAGCCATTTAGAAAAGCTTTGATATTTATGTCTGAGGACTTAACCCATGATTGTGCCTTAAATGAAAATAATAATAATGAAGCGTCTTATCTGGAGCCTTATTCTTGTGGAGTATAAAACATTCAGTGAAAATGATTTCCACGAAACTCACCAGCAGCGATGAGGATTTCGATTGGATTTAAGGTGTGCATTTGAGGATGCCACTATCAGTGGCCGCTGACCACATTAAGATCCTGTGGCTGTGGGTTGGAGGTTGCTGTGTTTTGGGTGTGGTTTGTCCCCCAGGGATTCACACGTGAGGAGGTGGGATATTCAGGAGGCAGGGCCTGGTGCCAAGGGGTGAGGTGGTGAGCATCTCTGTGGAGAGTGGGTCCGAGCTGCCCCCTAGGAGCTGCCCCCTAGGAGTGGCTCAGGTCTGGCAGGCCAGAGGCAGCTGCTTGGGAGCAGGTGGTTATAAAAAGCACAGGCCTGGTCCCTCTCAGTCTGGCTTCCTCTCACCCTCTGACTTCCTCACGCACTCCTGCCATTGTGAGGCCACAGACGCTATGGCCTTGACCTTGAACCTCCAGCTCCAGGAGCTAAAGGAGCCTCTTTGATAGCAACACAAAGGGAACTGACACAGAGCTCTGACCAACCGGCAGGTTTCTACAGACAGGTGCACCTGCCCTGGAGGTGGGGCAGGAAGCAGAGTTTCCTCACAGTGAGGAAGGAGGTGGGATGGACCAAGGGAGGGGGGCACTAGGGAATATAGCCTCCCAGAAACCCACCTGCTCTGGAGCCCTGCCCCCCACAGACCCCACCACCACCACCACGTGCCTTCCTGGCTGGCTTCCCTCCCCTTTCCCAGGTGAGCTGGGACATTGGCACCAACCACCTGGGCACAGAGAGACAGTAGCCTCAATTAAAACAAGGCTGTCTGTGGGCCTGGAACCCGCAGCACCTGTGTCCCCTGGGAATGCATTAGCAATGCAAGTCAGACGCCTCGTGGGGGAGGCCAGTGGGGCGTTTCCACGAGTCCCCCAGGGGGAAGGCAGCTTCCAGTTTGTGAATTTAACTGATCTGGGCTGGTGGAGATGGCTTTGAGTGTAATAGGGGCCTTCCTAGTAATTGCAGCCTTCTCTGGGACAGTGGCTCTCAGCTGGGGGTCATTTGCAAGGTATGAGGATGTGCTTGGTTGTCACAGTTTGGGAGAGGGGAATGGACAGAGGCCTGGGCATGCTGCACAGGACGGGATCCCCAGCCCCGAGGGACTGAATCCTCCATCCCCAAATGCCAGCATTGACAAGATCCAGAAAAGTGTGGGCCTCGGATGGATGGTTAAGACCGCACCAGGTGCTGTGTGGGGTGAACTGGGTCTTATTTAGGGTGAGGTGGGCCTGAGGCTGATGTGACAGCCTTCCTTGATGGTAACTTACACCTTGTTCTGTGGACTAGGGTTTTCTAAGCCAAAGCTTATCCAGGAACATGATTCTTCTTCTTTATTTATTTCAAAGTCCGAGTTACAAAGAGAGGGAGTGACAGAAAGAGAGAGAGAGAGAGAGAGAGAGAGAGAGAGAGAGAGAGAGGGCAGAGGGGAGAGAGAGCGAGAGAGAGAGCAAGGGGGATGGGGGGAGGTTTTCCACTTGCTGGTTCACTCCCAGATGGCCGCAGTGGCCAGGGCTGGGCCAGGTTGAAGCCAGGAGCTCTATCCAGGTCTCCCACAAGAATAGAAGGGGTCCAAGCACTTGGGTCACCTTCGGCTGCTTTCCCAGGCCCTGGGCAGGCAGCTGGATTGGGAGTGGGGTAGCCGGGACAAGAACCAGCACCCATATGGGTTGCTGTCGTCGCAGGCGGTGGGTTCACCTGCTGCACCACAACGCGGGCCTCAAAAAGACTCTTCTCTAGGGAACTGCACAAGGAGAGAAATCCCCGCTGGTCCCAGTGCCCTCTGTGAGGTCTCTCGCTGTTCGAAAAAGCTCGGGACTGCAAGGTTAGGTTTTAACGCCACCTTGTGGTCATAGGTGGTATAGCAGATGCGGAGTTGTCTGACTCCCCTAAAATGAAAATGATTTATCAGTAATGACTGATGAATCATGGTCAACTGTTGCAGAATTCGCTTGGGTTTTTTGGCAAGCATTACATAGAGTGATTATTAGAAAGAGAAGTCATAGGTAGAGTGATTTTGAGATTTTTATAAATTAATAACTTCCTCTTTATCTTAAATTTAAAATACTATTATGGTAATAATGAACTCATTACTACATCAAAGTGAGATGTCTAAAAAAAATCATTTTATTGTGAAAGATTTGATGAAAGGCAAAATTATTATTTATATAAATCTCTAGTCATAGAACAATTTAGTCCTGAGAATAATACTAGAACCTAGTCATTTTAGAATACTTTCATTTCTTGGAATACTTGCTTAAAATGATCTTTATTAAATAGATACCATTTTAGCTATTCTTTTGGATTTATTGTGAAAATATTTGGGGTTGTAATTTTTAATAAACTTTATTAAAATTAAATGCACCCATTTTTAATGTACACTGAGTCTTGACAAATATGTGCACTCTGTAACAGTGCCATATTGAAGGCACAGAAGCTTCCCATGGCTCCCAAAGTTGCCTCCTATCCCTTTTCCCATACTAGTCCCAGGCAACCACTGATCTTCCTGGTTTTTTAAAAATTCTATTTATTTTATTTGAGAGACAGAGGGACAGGCAGATAGAGACTTCCTGCCCAGGTTAGCCCCCAGATCAGCCCTCAGCGACCCTGGCTGGGCCAAGCCAGAGCCAGGAGCTAGGAAATCAATCCAGGTCGCCCACGCGGATGGCAGGAACCCAATTACTTGAGCCATCATCATCCCAGAGCTCACGTCAGACGGCGGCCGCACTTGGGACTGAGCCAGGCTTTCTGCTACGGGCTGCAAGTGTCCCAAATGGCATCTTACCCACTGCAGCAAGTGCCGGTCCCCCGGGTCTTAGTCCTCCCCCCCATAGGTCACTTGTGCTTGTTCTAGAATTTAACATAAATTGGAGCCATCAGCGTGTGTCATGTTGCATCTCACTTATTTTGCTTGGACTATTTTTTTTTTTTTTTTTGACAGGCAGAGTGGACAGTGAGAGAGAGAGACAGAGAGAAAGGGCTTCCTTTTGCCGTTGGTTCACCCTCCAATGGCCGCCGTGGCTGGCGCGCTGCGACCGGCGCACAGCGCTGATCCGAAGTCAGGAGCCAGGAGCCAGGTACTTACCCTGGTCTCCCATGGGGTGCAGGGCCCAAGCACTTGGGCCATCCTCCACTGCACTCCCGGGCCACAGCAGAGAGCTGGCCTGGAAGAGGGGCAACCGGAACAGAATCCGGCTCCCCGACCGGGACTAGAACCTGGTGTGCTGGCGCCGCAAGGCGGAGGATTAGCCTATTGAGCCGTGGCGCCGGATTGCTTGGACTATTTTTAAGTATTCTCCATCTCACTATATATTAGTAGTTTCTTTCCTTCTTTTCTTTTTCTTTCTTTCTTTTTTTTTGTTAAAGATTTATTTACTTATTTGAAAGGCAGAGTTACAGAGAGAGGCAGAGGCAGAGAGAGAGAGAGAGAGAGAGAGAGGTCTTCCATCTGCTGGTTCATTCCCCAAATGGCTGCAACAGCCAGAGCTGTGCTGATCTGAAGCCAGGAGCCAGGAGATTCTTCCAGGTCTCTCATGTGGGTGCAGGGGCCCAAGGACTTGGGCCATCTTCTACTGCTTTCCAGGCCACAGCAGAGAGCTGGATCAGAAGTGGAGCAGCTGGGACTTGAACCAGTGCCCATATGGAATACTGGCACTGCAGGCAGTGGCTTTACCCACTATGCCACAGTACCAGCCCTCCTTCTTTTTTTCCTTCCTCCCTCTTCCTCCTCCTCCTCCTCCTTCTTTTTACTGCTTATTCAATTGTATGAATACACCAACTTTTGCTTTTCTTTTTACCTAGTCATGGGCACCTTACCTGAGTTGTTTCCAGTTTGCAGCTATTGTACACAACAGGAGGCAGGGAGTGTCGGGAAAGTTTGGTCAATGGGTCCCAAGCTGTAGTAGGAGAAGAGAAGCAGGCTCTGGTGTTCTGGTGCACAGTCGTGTGACATGAATAAGGACACAGCTGTGTGCATTTCAAAAGAGCAAGAACAGATACCTGTAACTGTTTTCACCACCGAGGAATGACAAATGTTTCAGGAAACAGATGTGCTTACCCTGGTAGGAACATCACACTGTGTCCGCGCGATCAGCACTGCACATGCTAGCTCATCATGTGTGCAAGCTTTATGTGTTAATGAAAAAAATTAAAATTAAAAAAAAGGAAAAAGGAAAGAGCCATGAACATTCACATTGCGAGTGTTTAGTAGACATATGTTTCCATTTATCTCAGGTAATTGCTTATGAATAGAATTGCAGGTCATGTGTTAAGTGCGTGTTTATTTAATTACATGAGAAACTTCCAAAGGACTACCAATTTACATTCCCATTAGGAATGTGTGATAGTTCCAATTAAAGACTCATGCTTGCCGATGTGTGGCATTTCCTGTGGGTTTGTTGTGGTATGTGTGTGTAATTTTATCTATTTTAATGGGTAAGTAGTGGTAACTCATTATGCTTTTGATTTGCCTTCTCAGGACCTGTAATGGGAAGACTTCCTCTGATTTCTGGCCTTTTCTGAAATATCTGCTCAAACCCTTTGCCTGGTTTTCAAAAATTGACATTGAACTGATAATTACAGATTCACATGTGCTTTTCTTAAATTTAATTTATTTTTAAAAATGTATTTATTTGAAAGGTAAAAGTACAGACAGAGAGAGAGAGAAAGAGAGAAAGAGAGAGAGAACATCTTCCCATCTGCTGATTCACTCCCCAAATGGCTCCAGCAGCTATGGCTGGGCCAGGTCAAAGCCAGGAGCCTGGACCTCAATCTGGGTCTCCCATGTGGGTGGCAGCAACCCAAGTACCTGGGCCATCACCACCTTCAGGGTGTGCATTAGCAGGAAGCTGGATTGGAAGCGGAGCAGGGACTCGAACCCAGGCCCCTCGGTTTAGCATATAGACATCCTAAGCTGTGTGCCTCAAGGGCTGGAACTGGGGCAATCTGAAGCCAGGAGCCAGGAGCTTCCTCCAGGTCTCCCACGCGGGCACAGAGGCCCAAGGACTTGGACCATCTTCTACTGCTATCCCAGGCCACGGCAGAGAGCTGGATCAGAGGAGGAGCAGCCAAGATGGGCTGCTGGCACCAGAGTGGAGGCTTAGCCTACTACGCCACAGCACCGGCCCCAGAAGCTGGTACTTCCTGTACTGTGTTGAACGACAGTGGTGGGAGCTGACAGCCCTTCCGATCAGGTTAGAGCAGGGATAAGCCTGTCTGGGCTGCTTGTCATTGCCAAGTGCAGGGTCAGGAAACACAGGACTTGGGTGGCCTCTCTCTGGTGCATGCAGAACCCTGCCTGCCTACTCTTCTTCCAGGTCTGGGATCACGAACCAGCTTGCTTTTCCCTTCCCACCGTCTAGGATTCTCTCTGCTTGTCTCTGTGTGATTTCCAGGGTTTGCAGTTTCGTTTGGTAGAGCAGAACAAACCGCATCTAGGAGATCTTGCTCAGACCAGAAGGCTTCTTTGTCCAGTTTTTAATTAGGTCGCCTGCTGAGAATAATTTCTTTCAGGGTATATCTTTTTTTTTTTTTTAATATTCTCAATGGTGACTTTTGATTGAGTACAAGTTGTAGTTGCTTGTGTCTAGTTTTTGGCAAGTGCTGCATGCATCAAGCCTATCCTTTGTAGGCAGTTTTGAAATCAGCTTGTTTTCACCCCTCTTCAAAAGAATTACAGTTCACCAGGTTCTTTGCATTTCCTAAGAACTTTAGTACTAACTTTTTTTTTTTTGTAAAGCAAACTAACTAATGAAAAATCCCTGGCTAGTATTGTGTTCCATCATTGTAGAGGATCTTAATAATACTGAGTCTTCAAATCCATCCACTGGTTCAGTCCCAAAATGGCCGCAACAGCTGGGGCTGGGCCAGGCAGAAGCCAGGAGCCCGGAGCTCCAGCTGAGCCTCCCACGTGGGTGGCAGAGGCCCAAGCACTTCCCATGTGCATTCGCAGGGAGCTGGACCAGGAGCAGAGCAGCCAGGACTTGACCCAGTGCTCTATTATGGGATGCACTTACTGAAAAGCTTTGTTTAATAAGGTCGGCAAATAGTTAAGAAAGTATGACAGAATTCAGATAACATATGATCTGCCAATCAGTAAGTGCAAAATGTAATCAAACACATCAGATAAAATAATTTTACCAACATTGCTATGTTTGCCAAATAACTGAGGTTGAAAGAATGAAACAGATGATGATAATGTCACTACAAAAAATAGGGTTTTGAGTTCAAGTTCTAAATATCAGAGCTGAATTCATAGAATTTAGGTAGTGGAAAAATGTGTCATTTTAATAAGCTGGACATCACCATGTAAAATTAAGCTATGAAGTTTGATGATCTATAAGTACAATGGTAGTGGCAGCACTCGTGAAACAAGACTGTATGGGATGAGATAGAAGGATGACAATGCATCAGAAGTGGGCTGCAATATTCTTTGCTGGTTTGAGAGCAGATCTAGAGGACAGAAAAAATAAATGGGTTTGTGGAAGATATAATAAATAAAAAACAGACAAAAAGGGAAAAATTCCTTCTGAGTTCCCACAAAATATTCATCGAATAAAAGTGGAAAGTATATTAGGTCAACAGAAAATCTCAACAAATTCTACTCATCAGCCATTGTTATGAAAGATATTCTATAGCTACACTTTGATAAAGCAGGGATCGACAGGAAAACCGGGAAACAAAGAAGCTCTCTTCATATGGAAACTGAAACAGTTCTTTTGTTGCAATTTATGTGAGAAAAGAGAACCCAAATGCAGAAATTTTGTAAAATATGAGAATAAGTGCTGTGTATGTTAGAACTGTGGGAAATGGCTAAAGTGATGATTAGAGGAAAATCATGTTTATCTTACTAAAAGGAATGTATAAGAACAAAAACAAAAATAAGCCAAGTAGAAGAATGAATTTATTTAAAATAGAAATCAATCAACTACTAGGAAATGAAAAAATTTTTAAAAATCATTTTTTTAAAAACCCAAGAAATGTTTCTCAAAATGGGAAAAAGTAAAATGGGTGAGATTTTTAGCCAATTTAGCAGACAGAAGTGAGACAGCACCTATGCAAGAAACTACAGAGATAATCTTCCCACCTGTCAACATCGGATGCACATTTAGACATAAATGCAGTGGCACAGGGTGGCGTGTTCACGCAGAAATCCATAAAACTTTATTGAGAGACTTTAAATGCAGCAAATGAAATGAAAAATTGAATCCGCACATATGCAGATGGGTCAAGTCTCAGTATTTAAATAAATGTTAATTCTACCCAAGTCACCACGCAGAGTCAATAGTTTCCCAAACCAAACCCCTCTCTTGAAGACTAACAAGATGAAGGATTTGTCTACTACAGTTTGTCTACTCCTGTTTGGAGACATTTTTGTCTCATCATGACTTGGGGCAGGTGGGGACTGTGGCTGTCACTGTGTGAGGACAGTCCAGGGGAACCAATGGCCAGCAGGGCAGCCCTCCACAGTAAGGATTATTCAGCCCCAAGTGCCAGTACTGTGGAGGGTGAAGATCCCTTCTCTACCAGATATCAAGGCTTTTTTTTTTTTTTTTAATAAAAGCTCCCATAAACAAACAATATGGAGTTCAGATTGGGATGACCAAATAGACACAGCAGTGCTTAAGAACAAACACATGCGTTGTAGGTGTCGACCCTTAGGTGGCGCTGCAGAGTAGGAAGAGATCTGGCTCTGTCTGTACCAAAAAACACAATTGTTTGCTATCTCACAGCATACCTCTGAATCAGTCTGGGCTGGAGTAAAGACCTGACTGAAAGCCCACTGTGTAACGCCTTCATGACACAGGAGGGAAAGTGTTCCAAAGCACAGATGGACAAGATAATCACTTTGAAAGCCAGAGAGTGGCAGATGGCTTTTCAAATGAAGTGATCTCAAATGTGAGGTGTAATACAAGAGTACTTAAAAAAAAAAAAAAAAAAAAAAAAAACTGTGGAAAATGGTCGTAAATTTATTTTGGTGCAATTTTTAAAAAATCTATGCATGGTGTTTTGTTTTGTTTTGTTTTGTTAATACACATTTTCCATGAAATTCTTGAAGACCCCATATAAGCAAAGAGCAAGACAAAGAAGATGCCAGATGGGGCCGGCGCCGTGGCTCACTTGGTTAATCCTCTGCCTGCAGTGCCAGCATCCCATATAGGTGCCGGGTTCTAGTCCCGGTGGCTCCTCACCCAGTCCTGCTCTCTGCTGTGGCCCGGGAGTGCAGTGGAGGATGGCCCAAGTGCTTGGGCCCTGCACCCCATGGGAGACCAGGAGAAGCACCTGGCTCCTGGCTTCGGATCAGCGCAGCACCGGCCGTAGCAGCCATTTGGGGGGTGAACCAACGGAAGGAAGACCTTTCTCTCTGTCTCTCTCACTGTCTATAACTCTACCTGTCAAATAAATTAAAAAAGAAAAAAAGATGCCAGACACAAACTCACAGCCAGAGCGTCTTTATTCTGAGAGGTGAGGTGACTACCCGTGAGTAAGCACCTAGCGGAGAGCCAAGGTCCCTTACAAGCTGAGGCTTACGTGACTAAGTCTGCTGAGGATCGGGAGGGGTGGGCGTTAGGTGGGGCTGAGCGGGTTTGTGCTGGCTAATGTTTGGGGTGGGGTTGAGCTGGGTCGGGGGGAAGCAGGGGGTGAGTTTTGGCTGGTTGAGGAAGAAAGCAGGAGGAGGTATCTCCGCAGGATGGGGCAGGGTCTGCTCTCAGTCACGTGGACAAGGAACGGAGAAGCCCCGGGGGTGCCATAGCTCTGCTCCCATTCTCCCTCCGTCACCCCCCCCATCATATATATTTGATATTTTTGGCACCAAAAGAAACATATTTTTAAAAATGTATTTTAGATTTATTTTATTTATTTGAAAGACAAAGTTACAGAGAGAGGGGGAGACAGAGAGAGAGGTCTTCCATCTGTTGGTTCATTCCCCAAATGGCTGCAACAGCCAGAGCTGAGCCGATCAGAAGCCAGGAGCCAGGTGCTTCCTCCTGGTCTTGCACGTGGGTGCAGGTGCCCAAGCACTTGGGCCATCCTCTGCTGTTCTTCCAGGCGCATCAGCAGGGAGCGGGCTGGGATTTGAACCGACGCCCATATGGGATGCCAGCACTGCAGGCCAGGGCTTTAACCCGCTGTGTGTGCCACAACGCTGACCCCTAGACTTATCTTTACATTCCATTTTCCACTAACTTTTGGACGTACTTTTATATCCGCCTCAGGTATAATCTACAAAAACTCAGCATGGGTAACATAAAGAACTCACTGTGGCGTGGCCTGCTGTGAGCAGCTGCTTTGAGGCAGCCCCCTCGTCTTAGGCAGTCATAATTGCCCTTGCTAGCTTCACTTCTCTCCCGAGCACCCTACCCACCTTGGACATGTATGGGACACGTGTAGGACACGTGTGCACAGCTGACGCATCTCCCTGCCCATCTAGCATCCTGGGAATGTGAGCTCGAAGGGAGCAGGGACTTCTGTGGGTTCTCTTTTGGATGCCCTGCATCCAGTGTATGTCACGGACAGATGCAGAACAACCAAGCAGTCTAGAGGAAAATCGGGCTTTCCTGGAAAAGGAAACGCAGATGGCTGATAGACATATGGAAAGCGGGTCTTACCATCATCAGGGAAATGCATGGTGAGGTCACGGAATGCCCTTGACTCCCCATCGGCTGTCAATCACCAAGCTAACAGATGCGCCAAGTGTCCAAACACACCCCGCGAGGGCTCCTTACGGAAGAGGGGTGGCAGTCGGCTGGCACGTGGCCCTGGAGGGCAGCCTGGCACTGTGCTTGAGGTTGAATGTGCACATTCCCAGTGGCCCAGCAGCTCCGCCCCCAGGCTATGCACCTAGAAACTCTCTTGCCCATGTCCATGTAGAATAGAGAAGACATCAGGTGCATTGGATCCAAGGGATCTCCTTGGGAAAGAGGCAGGAACTTGGTGTGATTCCATCAGTCATGTTACTTTCCTGCATTGGTATTTTTTCATTTGAGAGGCACAAAGAGAGAGAGAGAGAGAGAGAGAGAGACTCCCATCTACTTGTTCACCCTCCAAATGGCCACACAGGTGCAGGCAGGAGTTGGGAACTCAATCTAGGTCTCTCATGTGCATAGCAGGAACCCAATTATTACTTCAGCCTCCGGGGTGTGCATCAGGAGCCAAAGCCAGGAGGGAAACCCAGGTGCTCTGCTGGTACGCAGGCATGCTAACTACCGTGGCAAATGTCCACCCCAATAAATACCTTTACGTACACTGGGATCACCATACGTGGTGACCAGGACAGTTGTGTGCCCATTGGAACTCAGGCATTCCTGAGGGTGGCCCAGGCCCTGGTTTCACTTCTCAGCGTGCACCCCACGGAACTGCCAGCTTCCCTGTGGACTGCAGGCGGCTGGCTCCATGGGAGGCATATCGCACTCTCCAAAGTGCCCACTTAAGTTGCAGTGTTGCCGGTAGACACCTCTGCTGAGCATCACTATTGCCACAGCCCTTGGTTCCTCTCAACGTTTGCCTCCTGGGGCCGCCTGTGCCCCACCTTTCACAGGCAGAGTGCCTGTACTGGGGACCATCCCTAAAGTCCGTGTTTCTGGGTGATGTGGAACTAGGGGTTCAGCCTTCCTTTGGGATGCCTGTATCCCGTATTGCAGTGCCTGGTTCAAGCTCCGGCTCTTCCGCTTTCCATCTGGCTTCCTGCTAATGCACACCCTGCGAGGCTGCAGATGACGGCCCAAGTAGCTGAGTTCCTGGCTCCTAGCTTTGGCCTGGTTGTTGTGGGCATTTGGAGAGTGAACCAGCAGATGGAAGATCTCTCTTGTCTCTCTTTTTCTCTCTCTCTCTTCCTCTCCCTCTCTGTCACTCTGCCTTTCAAATAAATAAAAATAAATCTTTTTTAAAAAATGAAGTCCCTGTTTCTGATGGCCACTGCTTTAGTGCCCTGACATATGAAACCCGGGTTGGGGCAGGGGGCTCCAATGGCCCCATCACAGTCCCCTCCCCACTGAGCCCTGCAGCCAGGCTCCTGAGGCCAATCCCAGCACCCATCACAAGGACCAGCCGCAGTGCCTGCTCATCCCTGAAGAGGGAGCTGCAGGTCCCTGTGAGCCCTGGGGAACTAGTCCAATGGCGCGGTCACGTTCTCTCCATGCGTTCGGGTCACCCCCACCTGCTGCAGCCCCTGCTGGGACACTCTGCCCCCCCAGGGCAGCCCCATGAGGCCCTGCATGGACCGGTGTCTGGTGTCCTCGGGGTCTGGCCTGGTCAGTGCGCACAACTGATAAACATCCGGGCCCCTCCTCTAGCCGGGGGCCGGTGGGTGTGCTCAGCCACCCCTCACCCCAGGGCGGGGCCCCTTCCTCAGCAGTGGGGTGAAGGGGGGCGCTGAAGCTGTGTTCTCACAGCAGCCGCAGCCATTCTGACACGTCCACCCCCCCATCTCTGTGACAATTTTAGTCCAAGTAATGTGAAAGTAGGAATAAAGGATAAAATTAATTCACCAGCTTGGACATAAGCAGTATTTTCACTCTTCGGATACACCGTTAGATATTTTTCCTTGCGTGTTGCTCGGGTGTGTTTTTTCCTCCCTGTACTCCCAGGAATAGCACTGGCGACCGCTCCAGTTCTCTTTAAATTTGGGGAAGACAATCGAGACCCACACCTGAGCAGAAAGGCGGGGGTATTCACCGTGCAGTTTCTGCAAAGCTCATTTGGTCAGGGTGCTCATGGCCACGCGTTCCCCGGCCGCCAGACACAGACACAGATGACCGGAGAATGCTACTTTGCACAAATAGATCAGGAACTCACATCCGCTCGTTTGGCTTTGTCACGCGTCGCCTCTGACAGCACGGGATTAATGCGTCGTCATAAAGTAGTCCCGGAGATACTACAACCTGAACACAGTGCCGGTGTCTGCTGCGTGTGGGAGCCGACCCCATTCCGACTTCTTACGGGCTCTGCTCCGGCTGCTCCACACCTTCCCCTCTCAGTACTGGTTTCTGGAACCCCGGGGTTATTGGCTAACGTCAGAGCAGCCTCCTCCTCTCTGCACCCTCATCCCGCATTTATCACGAGCCAAGCACAAGCCGTGTCAGAGACTCTCCAGCGAGCTTCCTGCTGCCAGTCTTGTGACCACACATGGGGGAGGAAGGAGTGTGTCCACAAGTCATCCCCTTTCCTTCAGTAGCGGAAGTTCTTCCAGTGGGTCTGGAATAAGAAGAATCAAATTCTATAATTTCTAGATTTTCTAAAATGAACGCGTATAGCTTTTATAAACAGAGAAACAATATTAAAATACACACATACAGAGACACAACCACTAATGAATCCTGGGGAAGCTGAGTCAATGAGAGAGTAATAGTTTCATGCTTTTCTCTATGATCTAGTTAATATTTTTATTTGCGTGTTGCAACATTTATTCTTATTTATTTAAAGGGAGGAGAGTGAGAGAGAATCTTCCTTTTGTTGGTTCACTCCCCAAATGCTTGCAATAGCTGAGGCTGGGCCAGGTTGAAGCCAGGGTCCTGGACCTCAGTGAGAGTGTCCCACTTGTGTGCCAGGGACCCAAGTATTTGCACCGTCAGTTGCTGCCTCCCAAGTACTTAAATGGAAGCTGGATTGGAAGCGGAGGAACTGGGACTTGAACCAGATGTTGATATGGGGCACAGGCACGCCAAGTGGCAAATTCACCAGCGGTTCCACATACCTGCACCTAGTTAGTATTCTTTTAAAGCCTGCCTGAAATTAGCTTCAGGAAATGGAATTTTTAGATTGTTGAGGATTGCAAAGATTCACAAATCAAAAAATAATTAAATGTATTTGATGTGTGCTGGACATTTGAATGCTATTGTTCTTTACTTATGGAGTTGTATGCTCTGTCTAGTACAATTTTTCAAGAGATTTTGAATATAGTGGCCTTTGGAGTACTGTGTAATGAAGAGTTTTGACCACCAGATGGCAGTGTTGCACAGCACACAACGCGTCTGTCCTGCGGAAGTGTTCAACATACAATTTTACATTCTTCTGGGAATAGAGTGTCACATTCTAATATGCTTAAGCAACGAGAAATGATCCCACCTGGGTGACTGGAATATTTATCACATCAAGCATTATCATTCGTGTTGGAAACATTCACAATCTTCTCCACTAGTTCTGCTAGTTATTCAGAATTCCACAATTAAATGTTCTCTACTCCACTTACCCATGGTGCTACAGAACATTAGGAGTTACGTGTGAGAGTGAGAGACACAACTGGAATTCTCTGTAAGCGGACACTGTTGAATACATCCACGTTAACGTTCTAGAAGGGTCAATACACATGACAAAACAATCAAGACAAAAAGTGTCAAACTGTGGGACTGGTACTGGTGCTACGGTGTAGCAGGTTAAACCTGTGCCTGCAGTGCCAGCATCCCATATGGCGCTGGTTCAAGTCCCAGCTGCTCCACTTCCCATCCAGCTCTCTGCTATGGCCTGGGAAAACAGTAGAAAGTGGCTTAAGTGTTTAGGCCCCTGCATCTACCCAGGAGAAGCTCCTGTCTCTTATCAGCCCAGCTCCAGCCATTAGGGCCCTTTAGGGAGCGAACCAGCAATGGAAGGTTACTCTCTCTCTATTTCTCCTTCTCTCAAATAAATAATTTTTTTAAAAAAATGGGTCAAATGGTAATTCTAAACTATTCCAAGAGGAGCCGTTCGCCGCTGTTTTGTTAATGATCAACGTTTTCCATTTCAAGCTCCGCATGCGGGATGCGTGTACGACACAAACCGTGTGGAAGGGAGAATTCAGTGCTGCCCACAACCACAGAACGCACGGCTGTGTGCACCCACACAGCTACATGCACCTTGCTCTTGTAGTCACAGGAGAGAACGGCGACCTCCTGGGCCTTAAAAACACTTGCTTTCCCCCTGCGTGTTTCTCTCTTTCCCTCAGCTACTCACAACATTGCCCTGAAGTGGTCCTTAAAGACTCCAACAGGTCAAATGGCTCAGCAGTCACGGGAAATGCAAAACACTGTTCCGAAGATGCGTCAGTGGAAGTCCACCAAGGACCGCAAGTCAAGCACGTCTTGTGGTATTAAAAAAAAAAAAAAGGAAATGTAGTTGTCACACAGTGTATTGTCTGCAGGAATCCAACACGTTCATCTCATTTACAGCATTTAAACACAGCTAGCCAGGACCAAACCCTGGCGGGGGAGGGGGAGCTATTTCCCTGACTACCAGTGAACGGGTGGGTGCAGTCCCTCCGCTGGGCCATAGGGGGCGCACACACCTCTGCCGTAAGTGGTTTTTTTTTTTTTTTTTTTTTTTTTCCCTGATAAGAGTGAAACACATTCTGGAAGAAATTTTTAGAAAATACATACGTATACAAATAAAGGCGAAATCAGCCCAATCCTAATACTCAGCAACACGAAGATTTTGGTGTATTATTCTCCATTGGGGCAGATATGCTAATGAGTTTTATAACTGAATATGTAAATACAAAAATGCTTTTAAAAAGTCACGGGCACCACGCTTGACCTCCTACTTTAAAAACATAAGGGGACTCCTAACATTGCCCTCTCCGACCCCTCCTGTAATCTCCCCCAGAAATAGTCTGAACTTAGTCCTAATTATTCCCATATTTGTCTTTAGACGTTATTATGTTTGCATGTCTTCATAAACAAGACAGATCTGTTCTGCATATTTTGAACAGTTCACAATTGGTCCACTCCCCTGAGTTGCTTGTTCTACTCAAGAAAATTTGTAGTGAGGTCTGTCCGTGTTGCTAACACTGTTTATTCATTCTCACTGCTATAGAGTATTCTGTTGCATGAGAACACCATCATTTATTTATTTATGCTCCTCCTGCGTCCGGTTTTTTGCTATTGCAAATAGTGTTGCTGCAAGTATAATTTGCATATGCCTTTGTGTGCCTGGGCACCAGGGTCGTGGTGTGAACAGTCTCGCGTACTCACACCCCTCCAAGGGTTGTAATTCAGACTTCCTCCAAGAGGAGCAGATCCCCCATTGCTCCAGGTCGCCCTGCTAATTTGTTTGCTGTCTCAGTCACCTTCTCCCACTCCACCGCTTGGGAATACAACATGATACCTCCTTTGGCTCTAGATGGTAGCTCACCACATCCTAGTGAGTTTTGGCATATTTTAATTATATTTATATTTTCTTTGAGTTGCCTCCTAATCTTTGCATTTTTTTTTTTTGACAGGCAGAGTTGGACAGTGAGAGAGAGAGACAGAGAGAAAGGTCTTCCTTTTTCCGTTGGTTCACCCCCCAAATGGCCGCCATGGTCGGCGCGCTGCGCCAATCTGAAGCCAGGAGCCAGGTGCTTCTCCTGGTCTCCTATGGGGTGCAGGGCCCAAGCACTTGGGCCATCCTCCACTGCACTCCCTGGCCACAGCAGAGAGCTGGCCTGGAAGAGGGGCAACCGGGACAGAATCCGGCACCCCAACCAGGACTAGAACCCGGTGTGCTGGCGCTGCAGGTGGAAGATTAGCCTAGTGAGCCACGGCGCTGGCCTGCATATTTTTTAATACACTTGTTGAGAAAATCCTTTGCTACCAAGTGCCTTACAATATTTTCTTTTAAATACTTTTCAAATGTAATTTTAAAAGATTATTATTTATTTAAGAGGCAGGGTTACAGACAGAGAGAGGGAGAGACAGAGAGAAAGGTCTTCTGTCCACTGGTTCACTCCCCAAATGGCCACAATAGCTGGAGCTGTGCCGATCCGAAGCCAGGAGCTTCTTCTGGGTCTCCCACATGGGTGCAGGGGCCCAAGGGCTTGGGCCATCTCCCACTGCTTTCCCAGACCATAGCGGAGAGCTGGATTGGAAGAGGAGCAGCTGGGACTGAAACGGGTACCCATATGGGATGCCGGCACTGCAGGCGGTGGCTTTATCTGCTACACCACAGCGGCCCTGGCATTAACTTCTAAACATTGAAACCTTCCATGCTGGTGTTCTTTATATGGTGGCTTGTATTTCCCTGGTGGTTTGGAACTTAGACCAGGTGCTGATCAACTCAGAAAGTCTCTGTCTTCTGCCCTAGCCCCCATCATATTAAAAAAAAAAAATAATGGAATAATTTAACACATTAGTGGTGATAAATATGTGTGTAGAAGTGAAATAAACCTCACCACCATAAAAAAAAGATTTATTTGATAGGCAGGGTGACAAAAGGATGGGGACAGGTGGAGTGCAAGGGAGCAAGGGAGGGAGAAAGAGAGAGACAGAGAGAGAGAGAGCGAGCAAGCAAAACCATCCACTGGTTTGCTCCCCAAATACCTACAGCAGCTAAGGCTGGGTCAGGCAGAAATCAGGAGCCAGGAGCTCAACCCTGGGCCTCCTACATGAGTGGCTGGGACTCAGCACTTGAGCCATCACCTGCTGTCTCCCGGGGTGTGCATTAGCAGGAAGCTGGACTGGAAGAAGAGTCAGGACTTGAATCCAGGCTCTCTGATATGGGATGTGAGTGTCCCAAGCTGTGTCTTAACTAAATAACTATTCCTATAATTGGTTTTAATTATGACCTTTTGGTAGGCAGATTTATCCCATTTCCATTGACTAATATGACAAGCGTTATAGTTTTGTTCTTGTATTCTTTTTAATAGTCTGTCTGAAATCTTCCTTTGTTTCAGGTATATTTTCATATTACTTTGTCTTCCTTATTGTAATAACTGATCTTAACATCATATACTTAAACAACAAACGTTTGGTTATTCTGGGAGTAAACTTTATAGTGTTTATGTATGTACAGTGGAAACAGATACAAAGACTTAGCTCTTGATTTCCTAATTTCTTCTCTTTGCTTCAGAGAAAACGCTGTTGACGACAATGCCTGCACTGGGGGAGGGGGTGGACACTGATGGACTGGGAACTCAGACAGACCCCTGGGTCTGGCAGAGCTACGGCAGATGGCCATCTGAGTGCAGCCGCATCCCACACCAGTGGAGTTAACTGAGACACACATCACTTGGTCCTCCTGGTAATTTTGATTTCTACAAAATGTACTCAAAACGAGGCAAAGGAACTTACAAACGATTAGGAGTCTTTAAAATGCTCAGTAAAGATGGTTTAGCCTCAAAGAAAATAACTCAAGCAAACAAAGCCAGGCTGTTCTATTCTTCTAGTGAAACATGACTCTCCAGAATAGTAAAGCAGGCCAACAGAGGGCACTGGCAATTGTGCACAGAGAACCACAAATGTCCTAGAACAGGACAACAAGCAACTTTGGAGGTCGGACGGGAGAGTATTAAAATGATAACTTGGCAAATGTGTTTAGTTACTGGCCATGAAAATCAACATTATCTCGAATTCGTGAGTATGTGACCAGGTATAGATTTTACTATCTGACACTTGTTAATAATTCACATTCAGCCACGTATGCAGGTTCAGAGGAATATCTTCACTAGGAACAAAACAGGGCTCCAAAGGGCACGAAGTGGTCAGCTGATAAAAAACGGTTTATTGTGCCCAAGAAATTCAGACCAAACCAAATCTAGAAAAACACAGCTGACTTTTGAAAAATGGTACTATTTCCAAACAAGACAGCATTTGTAAGACAGCATTGGTCATATTTCACAATCCACGTAATAGTACATGCGCACAGAGTGCATGGTTTCTGTAAAACGGGCCTTGGGTAAAAAATGTCTCCTGAATTTGCTCCTCATTCTCCAGCTGAACGCAGGACCCTCGATCCACCCTAAGTTCCTCCGCCCCTCTGAGCATGGTTACCGAGGGTGCTTTGCTATGAGTGCAAAGATAAATATGTCCGATTGCAAACTCGTTGAGGATAGCATTAGGGTATATTCTTGTCTGATACAAAAATATTTTTTTATTTATTAGAGTTACGCACACACAGACACATGCACACACACACACACACACACACAGAGAGAGAGAGAGAGAGAAACAAAGAGAGAGAGAGAATCTTCCATCCACTGGTTCACTCCCCAAATGGCCGCAATGGCTGGAGCTGAGCTGATCTGAAGCCAGGAGCCAGGAGCTTCTTCTGGGTCTCCCACGTGGGTGCAGGGGCCCAAGGACTTGGGCCATCTTCTACTGCTTTTCCAGGCCATAGCAGAGAGCTGGATCGGAAGTGGAGCAGCCAGGACTCAAACCGTCACCTATATGGGATGCCAGCACTATGAGCTATGGCTTCATCCACTATGCCACAGTGCCGTCCCTGTAGGGTGTTTTCTGTATGAAACATTTTATTCTGATTAAATGCACGTGCCCTGTGAAAACCCAAATAGAGTACAGTAAACGACATCTAAGACCATATTCTATTGTGACTCACTGACATTAGAAGGGAGTAACACAGACAAGGAACAGGTTTACATTTGTAATAAGAGAAGGGAACTGCCTGTGGAGACAAGGGGCATTAAAGCAGTCGCAACAGCTTTGCTCCTTTTACAGACAGCAAGGCCTGTGATGCTGTCACCCTAGGGATAAGCTGAGACTTAATCAGTGGTGCACATGGCTTGCTTAGGTGTAATTGAAATAGGTAATCCCCCACATGAATGCTTGCACAGCGCTGTATATAGTAAATGAGGCCTTTCCTTCTTCTGATACAAATTTCTCTCAATGTGCATTTTTTCTTATTTTTTTTTTCTTTTTGTGCAGCTTCTTCAAGTCAAATACCAGGCTGTCCTTTTCCAGTAGTTTTATTTCTCGGTGTAGTATCTGAAGGATGGATTAAGTGATATAATTTACGATTCTAAACTAGTTGAAGCAATATGTCCTTTCAAAGCTCTATAATGGATACAAAACAGACCCCCACTGCTGAGTCTTGGAAAGTGTGTATTTCTTAGATATATTCTAAAAGTTACATCATCCTAAGTAGTTTTGTTTAGCTGAATATTAAGGCTTTCTCAGATCCTGGAAATACATGTGCCAAATGCCTCTTTGCTGCTTTCTTTCTTTCTTTTTTTTTTTTTTTTTTTTTTTTTTTTTTGACAGGCAGAGTGGACAGTGAGAGAGAGAGACAGAGAGAGTCTTCCTTTTGCCGTTGGTTCACCCCCCAGTGGCCGCCGCGGCTGGCGCGCTGCAGCCGGCGCACCGCGCTGATCCGAAGCCAGGAGCCAGGTACTTATCCTGGTCTCCCATGGGGTGCAGGGCCCAAGCACTTGAGCCATCCTCCACTGCACTCCCGGGCCACAGCAGAGAGCTGGCCTGGAAGAGGGGCAACCGGGACAGAATCCGGCGCCCCGACCGGGACTAGAACCCGGTGTGCCGGCGCCGCAAGGGGGAGGATTAGCCTAGTGAGCCGTGGCGCCGGCGCCACTTTATTTCTTTTACGGAGTCACTTTCCTGCAAGTCTTTGCCAAGTTTCCAGAGTAAAGGAACCACCCACCTCCAATTCAGCTGTTGTTCCCAAAGAAATTTAAAAACAAAAAGAGGAGCCATTGATACCATTTGACTAGACAGGCATCACACTGGACAAATAGCAGCATGTTACTTCTGTTTAACATTCGTCACTCTCCAAAGTGCGGATCAGAGCTGAAGTTGCTGACAGCCTGCAAGGGTGAGAATTTTGCAGGTCACCCACGGACCTTGTCACTCCCCAGTATTCAACGACACTGTCATTACCTAAGCACGAAAATTGCTGAGCATGGCGCCAAGCAGAGGAGCCCACTTGGGGGCCACTGTTGACAGGTGTCTGTCCCTGGACTGGGGGGACAGCTGACGTCATTCCTCCTGAGCCATGGATCTGCTGTGTAGCTTCCGATCCCCCGGGAAAGTCTCTGTGCCATCGCATGGTGACTGCCTGCAGCCTCTGTGGAGGTCCCTGTGGCATCCAGAGGGTCTCTGGTGGGAGGGGGTGGTCTCTATGGGAGCCTGTGAGGGCTGTGAGAGGGACTGCTGCTTCAGGAGGGAGCCCTGGGGGCCACGGGGGATCGCTGGGGGAGGGCTCCCCGTGAAAGACCCGAGGTTTCCTTGTTTTGCTAGTTCTTTGTGGGAGTGTGGCAGGGACCATCGTGGGGCCGTGTATGTGGCTTCACACGACACCAAGTGGGCACAAGATGTTTGCTTTGGTGGTAGGGGGTGGGGGAGAGGATGGGAATAAGAACCTCTTAGGAATAAAAACCAGCCAGAGGCAGAGCGGGTGGAGGCTAGCCGGGGCTCTCTGGGGACGAGGGAACTTTCTAAGCAATCCCACAATGGTCTGTGGATTTAGGTCAACTGAAACACGGTGGCCGAGTCAGCTTCCGGGGCTCAGGTGTGCACAGGTGCCTCTTGGTGTGACGCTGTGGAGGTGGTACCGTAGCTCTAAGACGTCCAAGCAGAAACCGTGCAACTGAATAGAAAACTTACAGTTGTGTGTGCCAGGGTCTCTAATACAATGCCCTGCTTTGTTCAGGGCCCAGACGCTGGGTGCAAATCCCCTAGGACAGCCTGTAAGAAGAAGAAAAGTTTTCTTTTGATGAGTCTTGGTGTCTGGCGTCTCTGGCTGAGATTCGTGCTACAGGTGGTCTGCGTATCAGGTCTCCCTTGGTGCTCTCTGCATGTCTGTGTGTCCTCCCTGACTGGGAGATGTCTCTGTCACATGGCTTCGAGGGATTCTGTGTCAGGGCCATCTGGGGGAGGGGTCTCACCCTCCCTGGCCTTATGGTATGTCAGGGAGGAGGGACTCCCTGTCCCCATCCCCATCCGTTTCTTGCTGGTCTTGCCTCACTGTCATAGTCTGTGGCACTTTTCCTGAAGGAGGCGTGGGGTTCTCATCCAGCCCCTACCGCCTCCCCACACCTGCCTCTCTGGGTGTTCAGAAGACCTGGTGGCCACTAGGCTCAGGGCCCCAACCTGTGCCCCGCCCCCTGGAAGGACCGGCTGGCCCTGCCCCGCATCCCAGCTCCTCCCTCAATGCTGGGCCTGTCTGGGAGGCTGCCGTAGTTGTGGGGCCCAGACAGGACTTGTCTCAGGAGACGCCTGTGGGTCCTGTGCCCACTCTCCCTCCACCCAGGGCCCAGCTGGTCCCACATGTGGGGGTCATGGCAGGTGTGGGCAGCAGGGTTCATCTCCAGCCCAGCCCTCCGCAGGGAGACACAGGGCTCTTGGTTGCCCAGGAGACCAGGAGAGCAAGATTTCTCCTACCTCAGAGCCAGTACGCTGCAGCCCCTATCCGCACCCCACCCCCCACAACTCCCTACCATCAAAGCAAACATCCTGTGCCCACTCGGTGAAGCCACATACATGGCCCCACGATGGTCCTGTCAACCCTCCCTATGGTTGCACAAAATCTCAGGGCTGGGGGACAGGCAGGTAGGGCCAGGGTGAGTCTGCAACGCCACCATCCGCCTTCTCAGCCTTCCACGTCCCATCCCTTCCAGACCCCACACTCAGGAAGCGGAAACACCAACCCCTCCCCTGCAGGCCTACACAGCACAGACAGAAGCCACCACGTGTGGTGAGAAAACAATGTATATTAGGAAGCAACAGGTACCTTGAGAGGAGGGAGTCATGAGCACATAGTGGGCAAGACAGGTTTTCTCTGCAAGGGCAAAAGAAAGGTTTGCCGAGGAGGACAGATATGAGAGGCGTGATGGGCATGGCCAGACAAGATGCCTCTCCAAAGAAGACAGTGCCTGGGGCAGTGGACGGGATGGCCGGGCGCACCTGCCTCCCGTAGCTGGTGCTGGCAGAGTATGTCTCGGACCCATCTGCTCTTGATGGGACAGCGGTGGCCCGTCGCAGCCTGTGCTGGTAGTTTGGTGATCATCCTTGCCCTGGGCCCCCGGTGTAAGGGATCCCTGTGGTGGCAGGGCCACTCACCCACCGGGCCCTGGGATTCCTCTTTGTACGACTTTTCCTGCGTGGCTGAAAGTTCGTGGTGAAACCCCAATTTCTCCTCTGGGGTCTGTGTGGCGGTGCCCATGGGTGCCTGAGCCTCAGGGGGCTCCTTAACGCTCATAGACATTCTGCTTATGGCTGATGTGCTCGGCGCAGAGGCTAAGATGGGCGTGGCTCTTTGCCAGACATCTTCCTGCCTTTTGCTCCTGTTGGGGAAAAGCCGCTGCAGGAAGTTCCTGACCCTGTCTCCCAGACGGCTCACTGGAGGCAGCGGTGTTTGGTTGGGCAGGGGCAGCAAGGTCTTGATTCTCAGAGACTCTACTGATTCCGTGTCTTGGGTGGGGTGGCACGTCCCAGGGGCCTGGGGGGCCCTTTGTCCTGCCAGCCTTTCTTCCTGCTCCCCGAGTCTGCGCCTCCTGCACACCTCCCGCTTGTCGGTGGGACTGAACACCTTGCTCTCTGTCTCCCACGGGAACCTCGGCCCCTGCTGCTCCCAGCTGCTCTCAGCCCTCCACAGCAGGTCACTTAGCCCCCGCGAAGCGGAGGTGCTGCTACTGGACACACTCCCGGATCGAGCCCGAGAGGCCTGAAACGCCAAGATGTCTGCGGCGAGGATCATCTCGGGGGCCAGGTCTTGAAGGAGGAGGCCTGCTGCCGCCGGAGACTCGCTCTCCAGCTCTGCCTCTGCTGGGAGAGCCTTCTCATCAACAGCCTGTGCCTCCAGGTCCGGCTCTCCTTCCCTGTGTCCGATAGAAATACTGGAGGGTGAGGGGCTTCTACTGGTTCCCAGAGAGTCTACACTCAGACTCCCACACCGGGTTTGGGAGTTTGCTGCCACACTGGCTTCCCAAGTGGAGGACTTGAGCTCCCCTAACTTCACTGCCTCGCTGACCTCTCCAGCCCACGGGCATTGAGCTGCTCCATTGAACCCCAGCATCCATGGGCTGCTGCAGGGGCCTGGGGAGGCCAGGTCCCCGCTCTCTTCTGGGGCCTCATTTCTGGCCTCTGCTGAACTTTGTCTCTGTTCTGGGCTACCTTGCCCAGCCTCCAGGGCGGTTTCACCGTGCCAGGTTCTGCCAGTGGAGCTGGAAGTGAGAGGTTGGGAATGCAGACTGACTGCCTCTGCAGCCCCAGGGACCTTGGCGGGGGCACAGATGTTCCAGGATGGAGTCACCCCCAGGGCTGCCTGGGCTTTCTTATATGCAGGCCAGGGGACGGGGAGAGCTCGCTTCAGGGTGAGCACTGGCTCTCTTGTCATCACTGTCCCTTCCGAGCCTTTCCGATGAGGTCCTCCCAGGAAGTTGGCCTCGGAACCGCAGGTGGCTGAGGAGGGTACGGTGGGCCAGGGAAGGGGCGGGGCCTGAGCCTTCTGCAACTTAAAGTGATTGATGGGCTTGAGAGCCTTGAGGGGGAGGGCCCACCTGTGTCTCACCTGCAGCCTTTTGACATGTGCTTCTAGTACCTCCTGAGTGCCTGGGTTGAGGAACATCTGGGAGGTGATCTCACAGGACTCCCAATGCTTCGAGGATGCTGGGTTTCCGGTTTCCGCGTAAGCGTCTGACGCTTCAGGAGGGGCGGAGGCGTGGTAGGAGCCCAGTCTGTAGTTAGGCACGGCACCCCCACGGCCCCTGCTCGCCTTGATTCCCTCCAACTTCCTGCCCAAATGGACTCTCAGGACGTCGTCTAGATATTCGTGCAGGCTCCCTAGTGAAACGCTCTCTGAGTCACTTTGCGAGGAGCCCATCGAGTCTCTTTCCGGCTGCACGTCATAGCTCACCCCTTGAATCTTTGCTAGGGAGCTCCTGGAACCCCTGGGTGGATCTTCCGGGACCCTGCCCAGGCAACGCCCCAGATCCTTGCTTGAGTCCTCCCCTAGCTGGAACCTTGCAGGGCTCCTGGACTCTACTGTCTGTATACTCTGGTTGCTTTCAAGCGCAAACACAGAGGGCCAGGAGGACCCCGGCTTGTCCTTTGCCTGACTCGTCCCAGGAAATGTGTCCCGTGACTGCATCGGGTCCAGAGACAGTTGGATCCTGTGGGGAAGTCTGTACAGGTGTTGTGTGAACCTCGTTTGAAGGTGTTGCTCAAGTTGTTGCCGGAGCTCAGGGTTGATAAAATCCGCTGGGAGGTTGAGACCCGGCCTGTGGTCCTGGGAGGCCCAGCTGTTGGGCATGCACTGGCTAAAGATCTCGTGGGATTGTTTGACCAGCTGGGGTAAGGCCCTCCTACTTTGCCGTTGCTTCTTCAAAAGATGATTTTCCAGGTGTTGAATAGCAGTGGGGATAACAAATTGGACCTCTGTCCTTGTAGGGAAAGATGGCTCACAGATCTGATCGCAAGAATAGCTTGATGGGATTTGGAGAGAGGATGAGCTGAGAGGCTGGGGCTGGATCTGAGCTAGAGATGGGGGCTGGGACCAGGGCAAGTGTGGAGTCACACTTGGGGTTGGGGTCATGTGGTGCAGCACGAGCTGGGAGGGAAACAGCTGTGGCGGTGTTTTAGCCTGAATTTGTAAGGGAAAGGAATTATTGAGGCCATTGAATAAGATAGAGGCGAGCTCCGCAGGGGGACCAGAGACGCTGACAGTGGCCACCAGGGATTCGCTGTGCAGAATAGGGAGGCCCCAGAAGAGCTGGCTCCATTTCTGCTGAAAACAGTCCTCCTGGCCCTTGGGATGAGGAAGCTGCAGAGGCCCGGGCAGCTGCTCTGCTCGCTGTTTCGTGCCCCAGAAGGGAGGAAGGATGGCGATTTCCGGCTGCTCACCTGATGACCTGAACCTCAGCCCCAGGGAGTCCAGGAGGTGGCCTGATCCTTCCCTGTCGGCTTCCCCCTGCCACACGTTCACATCTGCTCTCTTGGAGACGAGTATCTCCAGCAGCTTCTGGACATTGGGGTTGATCAAACGGGGACCTCCAGCCTTGGGCTGCCTGGGGGTGAGGTCTTTGCAGAAGGTGGCCACTGGCGGGTGGTGGGAAAGACCCTCTTCCTGGGTCCTGCAGTGTGGCGAGGTGGAGAGGCACCAGGCTCTGGCCGCCACCTTCCACCAGGAAAGGGCAGAGACGGGGCAGCTAGGGTGACCAAGGTTTGAGATCCCTGCGTTGGCAGAAGTCAGCCAACAGTTGGGCGGAGACGGGCTCTGTGGGATGGAGCCCAGTGGGAGAATCTTTGAACTACAGTGAGGGAGAGCCAGGCTGAGGTCTGTGGGATGGTGAGGACAGGCCAGCAGATCAGCAGGACCTGGGGAGGGAGCAGGAAGCCCAGGTGCCTGGAGTGAAAGGTGTTCCAGGGGGAGCAATGGCTCCAGTGAGCAAGGGGCACTCGATTCAGAACCAAGAGAAACTCGGGAGGTTATTGGGCCTGGGGACGGGGTACAAGCCAGGGGCAGAGGGGCCTCAGCTGGGGGGTCCAAGGAAGCCGATGGGGACAAGGTGGCAGCAGCAGCATCTTCACACTCCCCACGAGGCCACTGGGCTGGACAAGGTGCTGGTTTGGACTTCTTACCAGGGGGGTCGTCACATGGGAGCTGAGGACAACTGCCCTTGTCAGAGAGCTTCCCCAGGTGGCTGTGGGAGACAGGAGGTACAGGCTAAAGCAGGGGAGCACATAGGACCAGAAACCCACCCGCACAGGCTAGACAGGGTGGGCGCCTGCAGCTCAGGGCACCTCACTGCCCCCCGCCCCAACTTCACAGAGCTCTTACTACCCCCGCCCTTCACCCCAAAGCTTTAGTCATATTCCATTTCTTTTTAAAAAAAATTTTTTTTTGACAGGCAGAGTGGACAGTGAGAGAGAGAGACAGAGAGAAAGGTCTTCCTTTTCTGTTGGTTCACCCCCCAATGGCCGCTGCGGCTGGTGCACCGCGCTGATCCGAAGCCAGGCGCCAGGTGCTTCTCATGGTCTCCCAAGCACCTGGGCCATCCTCCACTGCACTCCCGGGCCACAGCAGAGAGCTGGCCTGGAAGAGGAGCAACCAGGATAGAATCTGGCGCCCCGACCGGGACTAGAACCCAGTGTGCCGGCGCCGCAGGTGGAAGATTAGCCTAGTGAGCCACGGTGCCGGCCAGTCATATTCCATTTCTAGCTTGTGGTCTTCCCATCCTGGGTCAGCTCCAGGCCCTTGGGTCATGTCTGGCCTTGACAGGAAGGAGGAGAGAAGCAGAAAGTTCCTCACCTTTGCAGAAGAGAGATGAGGCCTGGAACCTCCTTGGGTTTCTCCAGGCAATGTCTGCAGGCTGGAAATCAGGAGACTGGGTTAGGGTGCAGAAGGGAGGGGTCTGGGGTTCTTGCAGGAGGCTGAGTGGAATGTCCTTTTATAAGGGGACCCTGGGAGATCAGACTCTGGAGCCCAAGCATCAGTGTCCAACCCCCAGGACCCCGGGCAGTGCCGACACAGTGCATGAAGAGGGGGGCGGGGCAGTGCTCTAGCATTTACAAAGTGCTTCCACATCTATCACTCCCTGGGGTCCCCACCACTGCACTGGGGCAGGAGGGGGGAAGGAGGGGCTCATCTCAAAGAGGAACCGGCCTTATGGGAGCCATGCACCTGTCCACTGCCAGACTCCAACTGGCAGTGTTGCTCCACTGCAGCTCACAGCGCCCTCTGCTGGACAAATGCCAATTCTCTGCTTGGCCATGGCTTCCTTTACCAGCAGGAACCTGAGGATTCCTGGTGCTGATTTCCTTCCCAGGAGCCTCCCCTGAGGCTCCCGGTGAAAGGGCAGAGCCTTACCTTTCAGAGCTCTGCTCTTCCTGCATTTGATCCTTCTTCTTGTTGTCTGCGCTTGAGGCTGAGAGACAAGGCAGAAAGAGGGACTGGGGCCCGGCTCTGTCTCCTCTCTTTAGACACACAGCTGACGGTGCTCATGGACACCAGGACTTGCTCCACTTAGCACAGAAGGCGCTGTGTTCTACCCTTTACTCATTTTTTTTTAACTTAGAAAAATATTTCCTGTTTTTCTTCTTTGCACAGAGGGGTATTCTGTGTGGATGCCCAGTGGGTACCTTGGGCACTGTTCCTCTGAGAAGCAGAGACTTGGTTCTACGGCACAGCTGAGCCGTGAGGGCTGGGGAGAGGGTGAGGAGCCTGCTGCCTGAGGCCAGGGCTGACTCCAGGTTCTGAATGGAGGCTCTGGCTTCTCACTACCACCCTCAGGTCAGCCTGGCTCAAAGCAGTGCCTTGGCCTCAAGACATATGCTTCAGGGAACTGCTCTGTCTGGCCCCCCACCCCACCCCACTCCACACCACCCCAGTTTCCTTACTCTGAGTAATCCAGTCCCTGGCTCTGAGTTAACTGATTTTGCCCCAGTGCCCTCCGGTGCTCCCACACCGGTGGCTGAAAGCTTTGGTTAGAAATCTTAGTGCCCGTTCTCACCCTCATCCTGTCCCACCAGCCCCTAGGCAGATAATATTCTGTATTTCCTGCACTTCCCCATCTCGGGAGTCTTGCTCAGTGATTTAGACAAGTGGAATTAGGAGTTGAAGAAGCAGGAGGAATCGGGTATGGCCGGGGGTGCCGTACCTTCCTGAGGATCCCCTTGGTCCTGGGCGGCACTGGGGCTGGCTTACTCTGCAGCCAGGGGAGGATCAGGAGGAAGAGCCCCACCCCACACAGGACGGGGAGAATGACGTCCACCACACAGGAAGCACAGCTGGGGCTCAGAGGAAGGAGATGACTCTCCATCATCTGAATGGCTCAGTCACCCTCGGGTAACTGAGCCCTAGCAGCTCCCCAGGGAACTAGAACCCAGACCAGCATCACAGAGCTACGGGTTCCTGGTCACAAAGAATGGGGGAGGGGGCAGTGGCGCAAGTTCTCCTCACTGCCCCTCCCCCGCCGCCCAGGCAGCACAGTCCTCCTCTGTTCTGGGCCTTCTAGTTCCCTCCGTTCAAATCAGTTCTCTCTTCCTGGGAATTTCCTGACTTCTTTAAGAGGGCTGAGTGAATTTGTTAGGTAGGAAGTTAAAAATTAGCCTGTATGTGTGTGTGAGAGAGGGAGGGGCTAAAGAAACCAGCACCTGCTGTGGGAGCCCCAGAAGCCCAGCATCTTGCACTTCAGAGTCCTGCCCAGACCCTGACAACCTCCCAGGTGGTCCAGCCCTTCCCCCAAGGAGAGCTCCCAGGAGAATTCTGCCCCCTCAGGACCAAATGGGTTACCTGATAACACTGGTCAATGGAACCTTCTCAGATGCCCTATGGGAAGGCCCTCTACTCTGCCTGTAGCCAGCAAATCTGGGGAGGGATTTGCTAATTTTCACCCAACAAACCCTTCCACCAGGACTCTCCATCCTTCATCCTGGGGGAGAGGGGGAGGGGGTAAAGAGGCTCCCTTAAAACCTAAGGAGTCCAGAGACTGTGTACTCAGCCCTCTGCTCTCTGCTGAGCTGCCTGCCTGGCCTGCCCAGGTGTGTTCTCTCCACTCAACCATGTAACCTTGCTCTCCCCCGTCCCAGCAACTGGGAGCTCTCTCTCCGTCCCTGCTGTCTGTCCTGACGGATCCCCTCTCCCCAATAAAGCCTTATCACACCACTCTCTGCCTCACGCCTGAATTCTTTCTTGGCTGAAGACCCCCACAGCTCCCAGGGCTCTTTCTCCAGTGACAAATTCCATCCATTTCATAGCTCTTGAAAATTTGGGTTTGTCTCTGAAATTTTATTATTCTTTTGTAATTCTTATTTAATAATAATTGTTTTGTAATTATTATCACTTTGTCATTAATTATTCCCCAGGTGTCTGCTGCTTTCCCACATGACATGTTCTTGGCTGGACCAGTCAGACTCAGAAGCTAAATTTCTGTTTATTTATCTTTGTGAATTTTGATTATAATTTTTATAATTTTTAGGTATAACAGAAGACCCAGCTATTAGGATGGACACCACAAGCAAAAAAGAGCCAAAAAAGTTTAAGTACAGGGTCACAGTCCAGTTGGTAAAACAAAACAAAACAAAACCCTCTTGTCTCCTATCTTACCCTATACTTCCTGCAAAGGCCTTATAAAGTTGTTGCAAGAAAAATCATGGAAAACAGCTACAAAAAGAGGTCTCTGACTCCATCACCTCACCTTTTTTTTTTTTTTTTTTTTTTGACAGGCAGAGTTAGACAATGAGAGACAGAGAGAAAGATCCTCCTTCCGTTGGTTCACCCCCGAAGTGGCCACTACGGCTGACACGCTGCACCGATCCAGCCAGGTGCTTCCTCCTGGTCTTCCATGCAGAAGCAGGGCCCAAGGACCGCACTCCCGGGTCACAGCAGAGAGCTGGACTGGAAGAGGAGCAACTGGGACAGAACTGGAGCAGCTCTCATTTACATGTAAATTAACCAATCAAGTTTTTATACTTCTGTGTGCCTTATTTGCACAGGTGGACCTGAATGAGAACTTGGGCAGGAACTTTGTGTGTGTGTGTGTGTGTGTGTGTGTGTGTGTGTGGTGTGTGTGTATCACCTTGGTTAATATAATTTCATTTAACATAATATTTTAAAATGCTTTTTTAAAAAGACTTATTTGAAAGGCAGAGTTACAGAAAGAGGGAGAGACAGAGAGAAAGGTCTTTTTTTGCTTTGTCTTATTCTGTTTTAGGTTTATTTATTTGAAAGGTAGAGTTACAGAGAGGCAGAGGCGGGGCAGAGAGAGAAAGAATCTTCTATCCGCTGGTTCACTCCTCAATCAGGCACAGCCTAGAGACACAGCAGGGGCTTAGGAAAGCAGGATACCACAGTATGGGAATTTTCTAAGCAAATCTTTAGCTGCTTTTCATGTGGACAAAACCTTATCCACATTCAATTAAAAAGGGAGAAAATGTAGAGCAAGACTAGAGAAAACCCAAGTTGTCTTTCTCTGGAGGCAACATTTGTAATTAAAAGGTTACACGGCCTTCAGCCATGTAAAGGTTATTTGTATGTAGTTATAGCTATGCCTAAACATATTGCATAGTTTATAATGATTCTAATCCTTCCATTGTTTTCATTTTCTGTAAACAAGCCAAACCCTTGGTGCAAATCCCTTAGCTCAGTGCCCCATACACTGCAGGAGCCAATAAACAAGACTTTGCTTTCCAATGTATTTGGATGGCAGTGACGCAGTGGGCTGCAGGGTGAAGTGAAAGGCTAACTTGCTGAGCTTAGGGTTATCAAACCTGCCCACCCCACAGGAAGGTGGGGCCGTTGCCTGGCACCTGGAAGAAAACCTTGAAGCCCTGGACTATCCTGCTTGACTGAGGCCAAGGACCATGCCAGATCGGTCACCTAAGATGGGCCTCAGGGACATCACCTGGTTTTGGATCAGCTGGGGGCCTGGGCTCTGTTTGTCAGTTTGACCTCAGGGAGAAGAATCTGGATTCTGAGCAGTTAAGGTCAGTCGTACGCAACCCCCAGGCATATGTGGCTGACCCCAATAACAACTCTGGACACTGAGCCCAGGCAAGGCCTCTGACAGCTGTACAGGTTAAGTATTTCTTACCTGGATTCTTGGCACGAAAGCTTTTTGCATTCAGTTTCTGGAGACTTTATACATACATAGTGAGATATTTAGGGATGGAAGGTAAATAAATAGGACATGTGTTTATGTTTTGTATGCACCTTATACACACGGACTGAAGGTCACTAAGGTCATTTTGTAGAAAATTTTTAGTGTGCCTGTGATTTGACTGCTACCTATCACACGAGGGCAAGTGAGTGTGGAATTTCACATTTCTGGTATCATGTTGGAACTGGACACGGTTTGGACTTCAGAGGATTTTTCAATTCAAAATGTTGGTGCCATTTAGGTTTTGTGTTTGGTCCTGGGGTACTTTATATGTAAAATGTGATAATCCTCTTCTTGTAATGCAGCTTAGTTCAGTGCCCCATACACTGCAGGAGCCCATAGGCAGCGCAGGTGTTTTCGCACCCACAGCTGGGTTCCCTCTCCCAGGGCTGCTCCTCTGAGCCTCCCACTTCCACTGAGAGTCTTCCTTGTCCTCCTACTCAGGGGAGAACACAGACAACTCAGCTTTGCAATGCGTTGATCTAACAATGGTGCACAAGCAAATCCATACATACAAGCTCCCTGCTTGTCCCTTGCAGTACAGTATGCAACAAATTACATGTGGCAGTCAGCACTTGATTATGGAACAGTTTTAGTGCTAGACGGTTTTGTCCAACTGCAGGCTGATAAGTGTTCCGATCATATTGAAGTTAGGCAAGGCTAAGCAGGTGTTGCTGCCACCTGTTTCATGCAGTTCCCTCGATGTCGCTATCTTTGCCTGAATGAGCCCTGGAATCCTCATCCAGTTTTGCCACATCCCAGAACCTGCCTTTCAGGGTCTATATATCTTGCTTCCAGGGAGCAGGCTGTTTGGGCCTCACAGCCCAGCCCCTCCCAGGTCCAAGCTCTGCTCTTGCTGCTGAACACAGCCTGGAGGCTGCCTGTCAGTCATGGGGCCCAGACAGGACTCGTGCAGGAAAGCACTATGGGTCTCGGCCCGCTCCCCCGCCCCAAGACTCAGTGTATCCACAGCCCTGCGGACGTCTATGTTCCCACCTCTGTCCAAGAGAAGTCCTGGTGTCAAGGTGTCAGGCCCCCCAGGACATGGGACGCATCAGAGCTCCCTAGACCTGGTTTCCCCTCTGTTGTCAACTCATCCTTCAGGAATTCAAGAGGCGATTTTGAGCAAGCTTCTGAAATAGGCTGCTAGGAATTCATCTTCCCTATGTGAGGCTGTGCTTCCTCTTGAGTCTGGGCCTCTGTGTTGACCTAAAGGGAGCTTCTCCAGGCCTGTGGTCTGGAGGTAGAGCAGGTGGGCCAGAGGTTCTGGCACAGGAGAAGCCAGTTGGCCCTCGGGTCTCTTCCTTCTAGGTCTGAGACTGTCTCTAGGGTGGCAAAGGCCCCTTGTTCCCAGCACCCTCGTGTCTCTGCCTCCTTCCTGGCTTTTATTATCTCAATTTGTCTCCCACATGGGCAAAACCATGGGCAGGGGCAGCATGGCCCCAGCAGCTGTCCTGTGGCTCCCAGCCATGCATAGAAGCTGCAGGTCCTGTGTTTGCTGCTCCTCTAGAGAGCGGGGAGGCAGAGGCTGGGATGGGTGACACTGCCACGTTGTCAAGGCGCAGTGAGGGAAGCTGGGGTGAGGCTGGGTCTGCACCACCAGTGTCAGACTCCCTCCGTGCCCTGTCCCTTCTCGAAGCCACACTCAGGGACAGCAGCTGACCACTCCCTATGCCCGTGCACGGCACAGCACAGACAGAAGCCACGCCTGTGATGAGAAGACACGTGTATTGGGGAGGAATGCATATCTTTGTAGAAAGGAGCCATTGTCACATAAAAGATGTGGGGACAAAAGACTGAGCGGGTTTTCTCTGCAGAAACTGGCGTTTTTCTGAGAGAAAGCTTTTCCCACTGGGATAGCCTTGAGAAGCATGCTGTGTGTGAGGAGAGGAGGCACCTCTTTGAAGAAGGCAGTTCCTGGGGCAGTGGACAGGCCGACCCCAGTCACCTGTCACCCTCGGTCGGTGCTGGCCTGGGCTGGAGTGGCACGCAGGCTCCCTGGGTGGGGAGACCCAGTTGCTGCCCCTGTCTCTGAGCCACCTGCTCTTGACAGGACAGCTGAGGCCCTGAGGGGTGGCCTGGTGACCAAAGGCTGTGTCTGTGCCTGCTCTGCTTTGCTGTGTGTAGGAAGGACCCCTGTGGTAGCAGGAACGCTCCCGCAGCGGGGCCTGGCGTTCCACTGTGTACCAGTCTATCTCTGAGATGCCACGTCCATGTGGAAGCCCCAGGTGGTCCAACATGATCTTGCCCACAACCGTTATGACCGCCTGGGCCTCGGCGTCTCTCCTCTCCATGCACGTCCTGCCCACGCGTGATCCCTGGTCCCAGGCGGTGGCTGATGCAGGCCTGCCTCCTGGAAGGGTGTCTCTCCGCCCTGTGCCCTTTTTGATGGGGTTAGGACACTGCACGAATGGCCTTGTTCTGTGTTCCTTGTGGCTTTCTGGGGGTGCCTGTCCCTTCTTTGTCAGGAATGGTGAGGACTCGTCCCCCAGGGTGTCTCCTGTTTCCCTATCCCAGGCAGGGTGGGCCGTGCCGTGGGCCCAGGAGGCCCTTGGTCCTACTGCTCTCTCTTCCCGCTGTACAGGGTCGGGCCTCCCAGACACTTCTCTCCTGTCGGAAGGACTTATGTTGCTCTCACTCTTGCACTGGGCCTTGCTTTTTGAGATTCTAGGCTGCTGCTGCACCTGGCTGCTCCTTGCATTCGATGGATGGTCAGGAAGCCCCGGGGATGCTGAGTCATTGCTACTGGATGTTCTCTGGGAAGTGGTCCAAGAGGCCTGAGAGGCTGAGATGTCTGCGGTGGGGAGCACCTTGGGGCTGCGGTCCCGGTGCTTGATGCCAGCGACCTGGCCTTGAGGCTGCCTCTCTGCATCCAACTGCACTTTGACCTCAACCTCATTGACAACCTGCGATCTTTGGCCTGCCTGTCCTGCAGTGCAGCCAGCTGCAGTCCTCATGGGTCGGGGGCACTTACCGGTCCCCTGAGACTTGAAACTGAGACTCACGTCAATGGTCTGGGAGAACGTCTTCACGCTGGCTCCCACAGTGACTTCCCAAGCAGAGTGCTTCTGGTCCTCCGAAGCCTCCCTGGTTTCTTTAGCCTTTGCGGGCTGGGAGCTTCTTTTGATCTTCTGCAATTGGCTGGGGTCTGGTGAGGCCAGGACCCTGCTCTCCTGCTGGGGCTCATCCCTGGCCACTGCTGCACTTGATCTCACCTCCGAGCTGCCTTTCCCAGTTCCTTGCTCGGTCTTGCTCTGCTGGACTCTGCCAAGCCAGCTGGAAGCGGGAGGCTCCGTAAGAGGCATGGCCTCCTGCCTTGTCCTAGGGACCTCCGAGAAACCACTGGTGCTGCAGGACACGTTCCTTCCCAGAGCCCTCCGGACTTCCTTACATGCAGGTGAAGGTGCAGGGAAGGGCTTCTCCAGGGGTGGAACTGATTTTTTTCCCATCATCTTCTCCCTTGCGCCTTTCTGAGGGTCTCCCAGGAACCTGGCCGTGTTGGCTCTCACACTGGCCTCAGACTTACCGGCAACGGAGGAGGGCGAGGTGCACTGTGGGTGGAGTAAAACCTGAGCTGCATCTGAGTTGACGTTTAGGGGCTCAAGGTTCTGGAGGTGCTCGAGGCCCCACCGATGCTGCGCCCAAAGCCTTTTAATGTGTGCTTCCAACATGTGTCGAGTGAGGGGGTCGAGGAAGTCAAGTTCCTGGGACGTGTTCACGCCGGAGTGCTGCCCCTTCAAGGCCAGTAGATTTCTGGATTTTGTGTGGGCGTCAGACTTGGGAAGGGCAAGGCTTGCAGAAATCCAGGACCGGCGCACTCTCACGGGAATCCTGTCCTCCTTGATTTGCCTCAACTTCTTGTCCAAATGGGCTTTCAGGGTTTTTCTAAGATGCTTCTTGTCTGGGCTCCTAAGTTTGCAGTCTTCGTAGTACCACTTCCTGGGTCTGTTCAAATCACTGTCTGACCTCCTGTTATCTTCCAGAACCTTCACAGAGCTGGTTGTCTGAATGTGGGATGCATGCTGTTGTTTGTACCGATCTTGCTCCAGATCCTTGCTTGGTTTATCCAGGTGGGATCTCACTGCATACTTCCTGGAGTGTCTTCGAGGGAACACAGACCCCATTTCCTGCACAGCCTTGTTTCTTTTATCTGCGGTTTCAGAGGGCTGGGAGGACTGACATGAGTCACACCTGTTATTTGCCTCGCACTGGCAGGTTTGGGAGGCCCAGCTGCCCTGGGGGAGGCTGGGTGTGGGTTGGCCAGCACCTTCTTGAGGGTTTTGGAGAAAAGAGCGAGCAGCCCACTTCCGTTGTAGTGGCATCTGCAAAGGCCAATCCATTTCTTGATTGTCAGTTGGGATGATAGAGCGAGCCTTATCCTGGGAGGTGGGGCAGGACGATCTACAGGTCCTACCCTTGTGTAGGGAGGGGCTTGGTAGGCTTGGGAAAGAGCAAGGGAGCTGGGGCTGGGTATGGACCTGAACTAGACGAAAGGGGAAGTTTTCGGTCAAAGATTGGGGTTGGGCCAAAGGGTTAGGGGGCAAGGGCTGAGCCTGGGAAAGCTGTGGAGGGTCTGAGGACTGAGTTTGAACTGGAGAAGAACTAACATCAACATTGAACCTAACCGTGGGAGCTCTTGAAAGGGTGGGCCCCTTAGAGACCCAGGCCGTAGCCACTAGTGACTCGCTGTGCAGAGAGGGGAGGCCCCAGAAGAGCTGGCTACATTTCTTCTCTAAGTGGTCCCCAAAGACCTGGGGGGCAGAGAGCCGCGGAGGCCCCTGCAGCTGTGTGCATTGGTGCCGTGGTCTCCAGAAGAGCTGTGGGGCGCTGCTGGCCTGCTTGCTGCTCAGGGACCTCAAGAGAGCCCCCAGAGAACTCAGGAGGCAGCCTGGGCGCATCTGGCCCAGCAGGGACCCCGTCTTCTCTTCTGCCTTCAGCATCAGGCCTGCTCTCCTGGAGATGAGGATTTCTAGCAGCCTCTGGCCATCAGGGCTGATGAAAGGAGGGCCGCCAGCCTCTGCCTGCCCGCGTGCGGCGTCTCCCCAGGGCGAGGCCTCTGGTGGGTGCTGGGAAAGAGGCTCTTGCCGGCCTCTGCCATGTGGTGAGGTGAACAGGAGCAAGGCCTTGGCGGTCGGCCACCACCAGGAGAAGAATGCAATGGAGCCGCTTACGCGGTCCAAGCCCGAGGTGGCCGTGCCGAGAGAGGCCAAGCAGGAGTTACCTGGAGGGGCGCTGTCTGGGGCCGGGCCTGCCGGGTTGCTCTTCACGTCGGACTGCACTTGTTGAGGTCCTTCTGACGGGCGGGAGGCCGGGGGAGGAGGGTGCTGGGTCAGCAGAGCCGGGGAAGGCAGTGGGGACGAGGTGACAGGAGAAGCATCTTCCTCGGGCTCCCCATGAGGCTGGTGGCCCCCAGCAGGGGCTGGATTGCGTTCATCTCCCTGGAGGTCCCGACACAGAAGGTGAGAAGCGCTGTTGTCAGGGAGCTTTCCCAGGTGGCTGCAGGAGACAGGAGGCACATGATGCAGCCGGGAGCAGATGGGACTGGCATAGCCAATGAGCTATGGATCCTGGGGAGTTTGGGCACCTGTGTGCACGGCCCTTCTCTGTCCCAGGCCCTGACTTCACAGAGCTTTCTTTTCCTTATCCCAGGGCTTTAGTCACATATGGTCCCCATCCTGTGGCCTCCCCTTCCCAGTGCAATCCCAGGATGGGGGTCATATCCTAGGGTCTGGCAGGATAAGGACATGGACCACAGCAGAAACCTCCTCACCTTTGCAGAAGGGAAACGAGCCCTCGAGCCTCCTTCAGTTCTTCCAGGCAGTCTCTGCAGGCTGGAAACCAGGAGACTGGGTTAGGGTGCAGAAGGGAGGGGTCTGGGATTCTTCCAGGAGGTGGAATAGAATGTCCCTTTCAGATGAGCCCTGGGAGATTAGACTCCAGAACCCAAGCATCAGTGTCCAACCCCAGGACCCCAGGCAGTGCCAGCAGTGCACATGGGACTGTGCACTAGTATTCACAAAGTGACTCCACATCCGTCACCCTCTGGGGTCCTCACCACTGCACTGTGGGGGAGAAAGGAGGGGCTCATCTCAAAGAGGAGTCAGCCCTTAAGCGTGAAGCACCTGTCCACAGCTCCACTCCAGATGCAGGCAGTGTTGGTCCACTGCAGCCCACAGTGCCCCCTACTGGGCAACACTCATTTCCTGCTTGCCATGGCTTCCTTACCAGCAGGATCCCGAGGATTCCTGGTGCTGATTTCCTTCCCAGGAGCCTCTCTGTCAGGCATCTGTCGCTGACATACTCAAAATGTGGCTCTGGTCCCCCATGGACTAGCGAGATCAAGTCCCCTGTGGTGCCTCCTGGTGGAAGGGCAGAGCCTTACCTTTCAGAGTTGCACTCTTTTTCTTGTTTCTGGTCTTCCTCCATGTCTGCACTTGACCCTGAGAGACAAGGAAGAAAGAGGATCTAGGATCCAATCCTGTCTCCTCTCCCCAGAAATGCTGCAGGAAATCAGTGCTCATGAATAACACTAAGGATGTCCTGTATTCTTTTCGTTGTTTCTACTCATTCCAAAAAGATATTTGTTGGAGTGGCAGAGGACAGAGAAAGAGACAGGCAGAGTTCTCATCTGCTGGTTCACCTTCTCAAATGCCTAGAATTGTCCAAACCCGGCCAAAGCTAGGAATGGGAGCTAAATCCAAGTCTATTCCCTGGGGTAAGGACCCAACCACTTAAGCCAACCCTGCTTCCCACATAGGTGTTTATTAAAAGGAAGCTGTAATCAGCACTAGAGCCAGTCTTAAACCCAGCCATTCTTACATAGGGTGCAGGCACTAAACCAAATACCCACCAATTATTCATTTTTAAAGTAGGACAAAGATTTTGTTTTTCATCTTTGAAAAGTACACAGAGGGATGCGTGTTCTGTGTGAGATCTGTCATGAATTCCTGTATTCACTGTTCCTGTGCTGAGGAGACAGACTCAGTTCTACCATGCATGTGAGCTGCCATGGAGGAGCCTGAGGCCTGGGGCCAGGGGTGACTCTAGGCCCTGAATGGAGCTTCTCACTTCTCAGCAGAGCTCTCAGGTCAGCCCAAACATCATGAAAAGCCTGGCCCTGGGACACCCATTCCAAGAAGACGACTTATGAACCTGGGTTCAGAGCCCATGACTTCCCCTCTGCCGCAAGGGATCTCAATTCTCTGAGTCATGGGGACACCGGCTGCTGAGTCAGGGTCCGATTTTGCCCTGGTGCTCTCCCACACCCACAGGAATGGCCTGAGAGCTTCACACAGAAATCCTAGTTCCAGCCTCACTCCTGCCATGAAGGATGATGTTCTGTCCTGAGATTTTTCCCATCTCAGGAGTCTGTCTGGTTGGTTTGGAAACAGAGAAATAAGAGAAGAAAACAGAGAAAACCCTTGTCTGTTGGGTTCTGGCCAAGGGCTCCTTACCTTCCTGATGGTCCCCTTTCTCTTAGGAGGTGGTGAGGGTGGAGTGCTGTGGACGAATGACAGGAGGAAGAGGCCCAGGCCACACAGGAAGACCAGGATGATGTCTGCTCCCCAGGAGGTGCAGCTGGGGCTCTGCCACATTGCACAAATGCTTTTCCGAGGAGCAAGTTGATATTCCATCCTCCAAGTCTTTCGCTCAGGCAACTGAACCCTGGGCATTCCCTTTGGCAGAAGGAAGTGGGCCCAGGCCCGCATCACAGAACTGTGGCCTCCTCATCACAAAGGGCTATGGAGGCAGGGGTGGGGACAAGGAAAGGAAGAGGTTGGCCACAGCCCCTCCCCCACTATCCAGCCTAGTAGATACCTCCACTTTCATAGGCCCTCTAGATTCTTCTTTCTAGATTCCACCTGCTCAATCTGTCAGAGATAAACCTTTGTAGATTTTCTATTCTTTCCACCAGAGTCCAGATATTATCTGCTTCCTTTATCCTTAAAATCTTGACTTGAACTGACCAATGAAAATAACTAACCCTCCAATAGATAAGTTTATGGTAGTAGCATTTATACTTTTGGAGTTAGAAAGCTGCGTGAATACTAATGGACTTGCTGTCTATAGATTTTTATAAACCAGTTCACTTTTTCAAATTGAAAAATTAAGCAATTCCTCATGATGTCTTGATTCCATTTCTTCTTACTCCACCCTAAATACATTCCTCACCCTTCAAAGTGTAGAAATGTATGTGCCACCCCAGAAGCCAGGAATGTGTTCATGTGAGCTAGCGTATGGATCCTTAGTGTGGTGAGAGGAACTGTGAGATCCAGACCTCAGTTTGTCATTTACTGCAAGCTTGGTCCCTGTCCTCGGTGCTGAATCAAAATAACAAGGACAAGGCTTGAGGGTAAAGGAAAGATAAAGTTTAATCTATTGATAGATGAGGACAAGAGCTGATAATATTAAGAACTACTGTCATGGCTAGGGAGAATGGTCTGAGCTTTTAGGGAGGTTGTAAAGGGGGTGGGATGCTGAGTGAGATGCTGCAGTGGGTTGCAGGTCTAACAGTATCTCAGTCATCTGCATAGTTCCCTGGGAAACTTGCTTGATGGCTTGATTTTACTAAGAGGAGGGAATAACAGCATATTCTGCAAAAATAAGTAGCTACAAGACATTATTTGGCTGGGATCTGAAATAGGCAAACTATTGTGTTAAGAGATTCCAGTATTTCATTAATTGGAATGAAGCCCACCCAGCATATAACCCATGCTCACTATGCTCTTAGACACTTTTTCACTTTTTACATTCCATTAAATTCAAACCCACAGTCAGGCTGGCCAGGGAGGACCAGATAACTCTACAACTTCAGCTGGCTTTCTCAGAGCCAGTTTCTGGAATTCATAAGCAAGCATCGTAGATCTGTTTGAACATTTTAGGCTGTTGCAAGCTTAGTAGTCTGCTTTTTATTCATCAGAATATGAAAAGGAAAGATAGTTCTTTGCTGTCAATCCTTCATTCCATATCTGTGTCACAGGAGCTTCAACTCCACTCTGACTACTTCCAGTTGACTTAGGAGCAATGCAGGAGGCTCTAGAAATGAAACGTTTCAACTTGTCTTTGCTATGACTCTAGTTGAGTTTCTAATGCTTTGCATGTATTTACATAGAATGGGAACACAGCAGATTACTAATCAGTACAGGTGTAAGTCACCATTACCTCCAAGAGGATTGAATGGAGAATAACTGACAAGAAGGACCTCAATGCATTAGGTATCCAAGAGGAAAGACCAGAGAACCAAGTACTTGATTTTGTGCCCATATTCTTTAATAAAGGGGTATTATGGTGCCCTAAAGAGACATAAGTTCTCAACATGTCCAAACATTTCTAAGGTGATATTTGCCTAACTGGGGTAAGGTGAGACCTCATTGTGGTTTTAATTTGCATTTCCCTGATGGCTAGTGATCCTGAGCAGTTTTCTCACATGTCTGTTGCCCACTTAAATTTTTTCTTTTGAAAAATGCTTGTTCAAGTCCTTTGCCCATTTCTTAACTGGGTTGTTTGTTTTGTTGTCATTGAGTTTCTTAAGCTCTTTGTAGATTCTGGATATTAATCCTTTATCAGTTGCATAGTTTGTAAATATTTTCTCCCATTCTATTGATTGCCTCTTCAATTTGCTGAGTGTTTCCTTTGCAGTGCAGAAGCTTCTCAGCTTGATGTAATCTTATTTGTCTATTTTTGTTTTGATTTCCTGTGCCTCTGGGTGTTTTCCAAGTCTTTGCCTATGCCAATGTCTTGCAAAGTTTCTCAAATGTTCTCTAGTAATTTTATGGTATCAAGCCATAGATTTAGGTCCTTGATTCATTTTGAGTGGATTTTTGTGTAAGGTGTAAGGTAGGGAGGGGCTTTGTTTCATATTTCTTCATGGGGAGATCCAATTTTCCCAACACCATTTGTTGAAGAGATTGTCCTTGCTCCAGGGATTGATTTTTAGCTCCTTTGTCAAAGATAAGTTGGTTGTAGATGCATGGATTGATTTCTCCGGTTTATATTCTGATCCATTGATCTGCCCATCTATTTATTGCCAGTATCAGGTTGTTTGATTATAACTTCCCTGTAGTATGTCTTGAAATCAGGTATTATGGTGCCTCCAGCTTTGTTTTGTTGTTGTATGAGATTACTTTAGCTATTCAGGGTCTCTTGTGTTCCATATGAATTTTAGCATCATTATTTCTAGATCTGAGAAGCATGTCATTGGTATTTCGATTGGGATTGCATTGGACCTGTAAATTGCTTTTGGTAGTATGGAAAATTTGATAACATTAATTCTTCCAATTCACAAACATGGAAAACTTTTCCATTTTTTGTGTCTTCTTCTATTTCTTTCTTTAACGCTTGGTAATTTTCATCCTAGAGATCTTTGACCTCTCTGGCTAAATTTATTCCAAGGTGTTTAATTTTTTTGTAGCTATTGTGAATCGGATTTGATCCTAGAAGTTCTTTCTCAGCCATGGCATTGTCTATGTTTACAAAGGCTATTGATTTTTGTGTGTTAATTTTATATCCTGCCACTTTACCAAACTCTTTTTCGAGTTCCAGTAGTCTCTTAGTCATCATTATTCTTATGACTCATCTATAAAGCAAAATAAGTGGTAAAAATTCAATTTGTGCTTGTTTTCGAAGATGTTCATTTCACCTTCATTTATACACGAGAGCTTTTCTGGGTAGTATTCTGGGTTGACAGTTTCTTTATTTTAGGACTTGGACTGTATCTCTCCATTCTCTATTAGTCTGTTGGGTTTCTGATGAGAAATCAGCTGTTCATCTATCTACTTGGGAAATCCTCTGAAGGTAACCTTGTGTTTCTCGTGAGCACATTTTAGAATCTTTTATGTTTTAAGGTTGAAAGTTTGACTATAATATGTTGTGGTGAAGATCTTTTCTAGGGGTTGGTGCTGTGGTACAGTGGGTTAATGCCCTGGCCTGAAGTGTCGGCATCCCATATGGGTGCCGGTTCTAGTCCTGGTTGCTACTCTTCCAATCCAGCTCTCTGCTAGGGCCTGGGAAAGCAGTAGAAAATGACCCAAGTCCTTGGGCCCCTGCACACATGTGGGAGACCCAGAAGAAGCTTTTAGCTCCTGACTTCAGATCAGCTCAGCTCTGGCTGTTGCAGCCATCTGGGGAGTGAACCAGTAGCCAGAAGACCTCTCTCTCTCTCTCTCTCTCTCTCTCCCACTCCTCTCTCTGTGTAACTCTGACTTTCAAATAAATAAATAATTCTTTAAAAAAAAGATCTTTTCTAATCACATCTATTAGGCGTTCTATGTGCTTCCTGTACTTGAATGGTCCCTTTCTTTCTCCAAATTAGGGAATTTTTCTGCTATTATTTCACTGAATAGGCCTTCTAATTCATTCTCTCTTTCCATGCCTTCAAGAATTCCTTAGACATGTACATTTGGTTATTTGATATCATCCCATAAATCTTGAACACTATTTTCAGTTTTCCTAAATTTTTCTTTCTTCTTTTTTTTTCTGACTGAGATATTTCTAAGGATTTGCCTTCTAGCTCAGATATTTCTTCTGCCTCACCAAGTCTGTTGTTGATGCTCTCCACTGTATTTTCTATTTGACATATTGAATTCTTAATTTCTAATATTTGTTTGATTTCTATTAATATCTCTGCAAAATTTTTCATTAATATTATGTATGGATTTCTTTTTCTAAAGATTTTTATTTACTTAAAAGAGCTACAGAGGGAGAAGGAGAGGCAGAGAGAGAGAGAGGTCTTTCATCCACTGGTTCACTCCCCAGATGGCCACAATGGCCAGAGCTGCGCTGATCAAAAGCCAGGAGCCAGGAGCTTCTTCCGGGTCTCCCATGTGGGTGCAGGGGCCCAAGCACTTGGGCCATCTTCTACTGCTTTCCCAGGCCACAGCAGGGAGCTGGACTGGAGGTAGAACAGCCAGGACTCAAACCAGTGCCCATATGGGATGCTGGCACTGCAGGCAGCAGCTTTACCTGCTACACCACACCATGGGCCCCATGTATGGATTTCTTTATCTCTTGAATTTGTTTCCTTGTGTTTCCGGGTAATTTTATGATCAACCTTTTGAATTAATTTTCAGGCATTTCATCTATCTTGTTGTCTTCATATTCTTATACTTAAGTGTTTTTGTGTTCTTTTTGGCAGTCATAGTGTCTTTTTTGTTCTTTTTTCTTGTAGTTCTGCATCTATTTTTAGGAATTTCTGGAAACGCTTATTGGTTTTCTCCTCTGCTGGCTTTTATCTGTGAAGGATGCCTCTGTGGCTTAGTGGAGTGTCTGCTTTCCCAGTAGATATCCAGAGTCATGTGCTGGGTGGAGCCTGGGAACTCTGCTCAGTGATCAAGGGTGGAGTGAGAATCCAGAGTGACACCCAAGTTGGGTGTGGCAAGGGGAGGGTACGATCACAACTGTTGGCATAATATCAGTGTCTCCTGCACTCTTCAAGTTGATCAATACCAGGGATTATTAGCTCACAGTAGCTACAACATCCACCCACACAGGCCCAGGAAGCACACAAAGGATTTGTCCGGTCCTCTGTGTGAGCACAAAACCCTGCACAATGACCCAGTCCAGGCAATCAGGGTTCTTTGAGCCTCTGTAGTCAAATACAGTGATTGCCCAGAGCTCACCCCATGCCCTATCATGAAGTCAAAGAATTCCCACAGTCATGTTGTGCATGGCTCCCACAGTCACAGTGCACAGAGGATCCACGCAGTTCCACAAGCCTGCCCTGTCCACAGGGAGAGCAGGGACATTCCCGGAGCCAGATGCCTGTGGGTACCTGGCCTTGGCCTTTGAGTCCTCAAGCCTGTGATGGGGCTGGGGGATGGTAGCCCCTCTCACTCCTAAGGGGGTGCCAAGCTCCCTGTCAACTCTCCAGACCAGACTCAAAGTCAGTGGGGAATTTATCTCTCTGCTTCTCTCTCTGATAAAATTCCCTAATTGCACACGGATGAGAGCTGCTGCAGCCTCTACTGGCATTAAGATGGTGCTTTCTCCCGGCTGTTGCCAGGTCCCCTTGTGGGGGTTAGGGAGAAATAAATGTGCTTTTTTTTCACTGGGTTGGGTGGGTACACTGCTCCACACTAGGGCTCCAGGCCAGACTCAAAGTTAATGTGGTCCACAAGGTTCCCCCTCAGGTAACATCACCAGTGACATGGGCTGCCGCAGTTTGCTCTCACTTCACTCTCAGCCCCTGGTGTCTCCTCCAGCCTGCCTCTGGCTGCACGAGTCACAGTTGGTGTCCCGGCTCGTCTGTACTGTCCACACTGCTCCATGGTGGCCCTCTCCTTTCTGTAGAATGTCCACTGCAAACTTCTCTCGAACTCTTCCCTGAGAATGCACTTCCTCTGCTTTTCTCTTACCTTTCCCTGATCAAACTCCACATGCCTTTTCCCTCTTCAGCCATCATGGTATCCCCTGCTGCTTACTTTTCTTCTTTACTTTAGTATCTGCTTATTTGCTGTTTTGCCACATCTAGCAATGGAACATCCATCTTTCTCAATCACTCTTTCTGTTGGCTGAAGCTTCAATGTCTCATGATCCAGTAGTGCCTAAGTCTTCAACAGCACCATCTACTGTGTCATCACCACCTTCATCACTGGTTACAGCCACACCACCTCCATAATTGTCATCTCCATCATTATGATCATCACTTTCAGGTATTTCTAACACAAACTAAGGAGATACAATTTAACCACTGGGCTTCCTATTACTTCCTGCCTGGGCCAATTGGTTATCTGACTGTTCCAGGAGCACCTGGAGAACAGAAGTGACTCCCTTGAACTCTATTGAATAACTCCTCAAAGAAGTTTCTTCTCCCTATGAATGTAGAATTCCAGAAAAAGTCCTTTATGAGTCTACAATTCCTACCAACACTCCAGTTGGCAGGATATTTCCATTCCCAGAATGTCTCAAAGCTCTCTCATTTGCTTTCAGAACTTAATGATATTGAATCTCTCTTGGATAGTTCCCCTTCTTCCTAATTAGACTTTGGCCTAATTTGTCCCAAAGAAGACTACTGGCTTATTCAGCATGCAGATGATGTACAGCAATATGATTCTGAGGAGTCCTTCTTAGAATTTGAGCCAGCTATCTATAGGGCTTACTACTTGCATCCTAATAGAATTCGTATTATACTCTGGGCTCTTGCCTTTCCTATGGAAAAGGCTCAAGATCTGATCAGAAGAAAACAAGAAGCCAATCCTAACCAAATATGCCAACCATTAAGAAAACAATCAGTTCACCAAATACATAAAATATTTGAATGAATCCCTTCTGACTCACCCATTCAGATATATTGAACATGCACATTCCACAAATTTCTTTTTTTTAATTTTCTTTTTCACTTTTCTCATGGATGTTGTGATGTCAAATGTAATATTAGGATCAGATATCATAACTTCTGGTTCTGATGTTGCCTCTGCCCCCAAAGAATCCCCTCAGATAGTGATGCCACCCCTACTATGAAATCTACAACACCAAATCATTATACAGGCCAGGGGAACTTGGCAACTACATATTGGATTTAAGCACCTGGATGAAAAACAGGACTGGTTTTCAGACCCATAAATAAATCAGTACTCACATTCCTCCTTTTCTCACCATTTATGGGCTCATTTTACCATTACCAGTGTATACTACTTGCTTTCAAAAACTATCCAAATCTTCTGCATATAATTTTTATAATAAATTTCCTTTTAACATCTCACGTAAAGTTCCGTGAGCTGACCCCTCTTGCTTTATACTTCAGCTAATCATTCCATTTGTGTCACTGCTTATTAATATTCCATGAATGAACTTTACAATGCTTAGGGACATGTCTACAGGCACCATTGTTTGGTTATGGAACCAAATAAAAAATTACCTGGGATACCCTATTAGAACTTACACAATAGGGACTCTATTGCCTTGCTTTGTCACACGGGTTGCATGGCCAAAATTTCAAGATGAGCAATATTCTTTTGATTAGATTATGGAAAAATTTATGAATGCTCCAATTATGATACAGGCTCTATTTCTAATGACAGTAATTCAAATTATGATAACAAGGATGGTATCATTATTATGAGGTTAACTCCATGGCTTTTCCTTTTTAAAAGAAATATTTAGTTATTTGAAAGGCATAGAAACATAGAGACAGATATTTGCAAAATGTCCACACAAGGCAGGACTTGGCCAGGCAGACACCAGGAGCTAGCAACTCATTCCAGGTCTTCTGTGTCTGTAGCATGGACCCAACCATTTGAGCCATTACTTGCTGCCTCCATGGTGCACCTTAGCACAAAGCCAGAATTGGAAGTGGGGTGCTGGTGCTAGAACCCAGGTGCTCTGATATGGAGTGGGTATCCCAAGTAGTCTACTCATCACTATACTGAATGCCTGTCCCAGTTTTCCCCCCTTGAAAGTGATACTTCTGCCTTTATATATGTCATTTTTCCTAATGTCTCTTCTCTAGGAATTCCACCTTTAGCCTTCACTCATGAATACTACTTGGGACTTTCCTGGGATTATAATCTCACCACTCCTGTCGCCAGTACTTCTCATTGCTCTACATTCGAGGCAACACCTACCCATGCAACAGTTGAACTAACTCTTCAGGTTGCAGGATTCCATATAATACATTTGGTAACTTGACTATTCATGACACAATTATAACTACAGCCACGTCAGACACATTAAACACTTACCTTTACTGGAGGCATTCTCATAAGGGAAAAAAATGGTACTAAGGCAGATGTACCGATGCAACTTTCTCTGAACTTGAGTGGCAGAAAAGGATTGTTTCTTTATTGAGAACTCAGCCTTGTATGCCTCTCTAGAAGCATTATGATCCTTTAGATTCCTCCTTGTTCTTCTGCAGGATTTTGTGTTTGGGCAGCTGCTTCTAAGTCATGGATGGCATAATGGTTTTAATACAGACCTTATTTTGTTTAGTTCTCTATATATCTCTTCACACTGCTAAGGTGGTACCCTGGTCCCCTGCCAGTAAAGATGGAACGATCTCAGCTTTTAGTAATTTTTTTTTAAATCAGGGTGGTCCTGTTTTACACTGCAAGACTCTCCCAGTGAAGAGAAAATCAAGCAGTTGGAGCTAATATGCTTGATTCTCTCCTGCTGTGCAGCTCTCTGTATATTTGCCCATGCTGGTGTTAATTACTAGAAGTCAACTTGTAATGATTCTTTAATTCCTGTAGAATAAAGACAACTGGTCTTTCCTGTGATCACTTTAAGTTTCTTAGCTCCTATAGTAATACTTTGTCCATTTAAATTAAATCCTACAGCTTCACTTGAGGCTTCTGGTCTTTCTACCAATTGACCTTACCCTCCAACCACTTATTTTAATAAGAAACATTCCTCTCAGTATGGAATTTTTCCCAATATGGATGGTAATACTCATTTTACTACTATCTCCTAAATATCTTTTCAATTTCAGTATTTGGAAATTTTATACATACATAGTGAGATATTTAGGGATGGAACCCAAATAAAATGGACATATGTTTATATACATGTTATACACATAGACTGAAGGTAAGATAATTTAGTAAAGAATTTTTAAAAATTGTAGTGTACCTGTGACTTGACTACAAGCTGTCACATGAGTGAGTGAGTGAGTGTGGAATTTTACACTCGAGGTGTCCTGTTGGAACTGAAAACATTTTGCTTTTTCAAGAGTTTTTGTACAATTTAGGCCAGATTCATCCTTCTCCAGCTTCTGTTACACTCTGTCCTAGGGTAGTTTACATTTAAGATGTGTTCATTATTTTGTAATAGCAAATTAGTTCAGGTTCCTGCCCCACCCCCAGCGCCCCACTCCGACACACACACACACACACACACACACACACTCAGGAGCCGATAGGCAGCACAAGAACGCTCCCTGCCAGCTCTTTTCGCCCCACAGCAGGGTTCCCTCTCCCAGGGCTGCTTGTCTGAGCCTCCCACTTGGGCTGAGAGTCTTCCTTGTCCTCCTACTCAGGGGAGAATACAGACATCCCTGATTTATGATGTGTTGATCTAACAATGGTGCACAAGCAAACTCATACAACCATCCTGCTTGTCCCTTCCAGTACAGTATGCAGTAGATTACATGAGGCAGTCAACACTACATTACAAAATAGTAGATGATGTTGCGCCCAACTGTAGGCTGCTACGGGTGCTCCCAAGATGTTGAGTGTAAGTTATTAGGTTGGTAGGTTAGTTGTATTAAGTCCATTTTCATTGTGTGTTATGAAGACACTCCTGAAAGTTCATGGAAAATGGAATTAAGTTTACTGTGGAAAAATAATCAGAAACCCATGCATAGTTTTTTCCCTCGCAATGTGTATTTTTCATCAACTTTTTGAAGAATCCTACATATTTAAAATTATTTTGTACCAAAATAAACTTACCTTTCAATTCTACTTTCCATGAACTTTCCAAGAAATAACACCCTCGTATTTTCAACTGCAGATTTGTTGATGGTGATGCGGCCCATGGAAAGCCAAGGAGCATCTTCGCTTAGTTTCAGCGTTGAAAGGAACTCATTGACAAGGACACTGTAGAACCGGAGGCCTCTCCCTCTGCTGTCACATCTCAAATCAGTGTGTCTCCTGCTCCTTAGCCACCTCTGCCTCTTTCGTTTTATTGACATGCTTGTTATTAACCAAAATCAGGTGTTTTATGAAATAACTTAAACCAAAATGAGAAAATATTTCCCACTTACCAAAGTGTGCCACTAACAAGAAATAACTGTGGTGTGACTGGAATCAGGTCATCACTCTGCAAACCACTCTCACAGCCAGATGGGATTACAGAGTGAACCCCTGCGACACAACTTCTCACCCCCTGTCCCTGGGGGGGGGGGGTCTCTGTCTCAGATCTCTGTGGAATGTTTGTGGGGGTCTTAGCAGAGGTCCTAGAGTTCTGTGGAGGCAGCGTGGGGGCTTGAGTCATGAGGAGAGGTGTATGTGGGGGTGTCTGTGGGGGTCTCCCCATCTCTGCCCTCGCTGCATGTCATTAGGGGCAGGCAGAGACTTGCTGCCTGTTTCTTGCAGGACCCCAGTGCCACTCTCTTTGCTTGAATGAGCTCTGGGATCCTCATCCAGCTCCACCACATCCCAGAGCCTGTGTCTCAGGGTCTTGAGCAGCTAGTAGGCTCAGGGCCCTAAGTCCATGTACCCCACAGCCAATAGACAGCTGGCTCTTCCCCATTCCCAGCCCCTCCCTTGTCCTGGCTCCACTCTGGATGCTGAGCCCACCCCGGAGGTGGTCTCAGCCCCGGGGCCCAGACAGGACCTGGTGCAGATCAGCCCTGCAGGTCTGTGCCCACTCCTACTCTCACGGTGGGTTACGGTGTCCTACCGCCCTCAAGAGAAGTCCCGGTGCTGGGTGTGACACATCCGAGTTTCCTAGTCCTAGCTTTCCCTCTATTGCCAATTCATGCCTGCAAGGAATTAAACAGGCGGTTTTGAGCAAGCTTCTGAAATAGGAAATTCATCTTTCCTACATGAAGGCTGTGCATCCCCTTGAGTCTGGCCCTTTGTGTTGACCTAAAAGGGGCTTCTCCAGGTCTATGGTGAGGGAGAAAGTGCAGGGGACACAGGGGTCTGACCAGGGTGAGCTACTGGGTCCTGCAGTTTCCTCCCTCCAGGTCTCAGACTGCTCTGGGGTGGCAGATGCCCCCTGTTCCCAGCGTCCTCATGTCTCTCTGCCCCTCCCTTCGCTTTATTGTCCCGATTCCTCTTCCACATCCCGGCCTCAGCCCACCTTCAGATGGGAGGGGCAAGGAAAGGCAGGTGACCATGGGCAGGGGCAGCATGGCCCCGGCAGCTGTCCTGTGGCTCCCAGCCATGCATAGCAGCTGCAGGTCCTGTGTTTGCTGCTCCCCTAGAGAGCGGGGAGGCAGAGGCTGGGATGGGTGACACTGCCGCCTCGTCAAGGCTGAGCCATCTTTCTCGCTGTCTTCCCCAGGCCTAGAAGGGGCTTCCATGCAGGCATTGTCTGTTCCCTATCGGAGACCAAGGGGGATAAGCTTCTGCCACTCTGAACTCAGGGTCAACACATGACACCCCCTCCATTTCCTGTGCCCTCTCTGATACCCAGTGCTGTCTCGGTCAGCACTCCCCACAGACGCGCAGTGTTCAAGGTCAGGAGAAGGAGGAGACAGATGAGATGAGTAAGTTCCTGGGCAGAGTCCTACGGGGCTGCTCACCTGGATAAGACCTGCAGGCTTCCTTTGGTTTGGTTCTGTAATGACAGGAATGAAAGCCCATGGTGCAGTGAGGGAAGCTGGGGTGAGGCTGGGTCTGCACCACCAGTGCCCTGTCCCTTCTCGAAGCCACACTCAGGGACAGCAGCTGACCACTCCCCTATGCCCGTGCACGGCACAGCACAGACAGAAGCCACGCCTGTGATGAGAAGACACGTGTATTGGGGAGGAATGCATATCTTTGTAGAAAGGAGCCATTGTCACATAAAAGATGTGGGGACAAAAGACTGAGCGGGTTTTCTCTGCAGAAACTGGCGTTTTTCTGAGAGAAAGCTTTTCCCACTGGGATAGCCTTGAGAAGCATGCTGTGTGTGAGGAGAGGAGGCACCTCTTTGAAGAAGGCAGTTCCTGGGGCAGTGGACAGGCCGACCCCAGTCACCTGTCACCCTCGGTCGGTGCTGGCCTGGGCTGGAGTGGCACGCAGGCTCCCTGGGTGGGGAGACCCAGTTGCTGCCCCTGTCTCTGAGCCACCTGCTCTTGACAGGATGGTTGAGGCCCTGAGGGGTGGCCTGGTGACCAAAGGCTGTGTCTGTGCCCGCTTTGCTTTGCTGCGTGTAGGAAGGACCCCTGTGGTGGCAGGAACACTCCCGCAGCGGGGCCTGGCGTTCCACCGTGTACCAGTCTATCTCTGAGATGCCACGTCCAGGTGGAAGCCCCAGGTGGTCCAACATGATCTTGCCCACAACCGTTATGACCGCCTGGGCCTCGGCGTCTCTCCTCTCCATGCACGTCCTGCCCATGCGTGATCCCTGGTCCCGGGCGGTGGCTGATGCAGGCCTGCCTCCTGGAAGGGTGTCTCTCCGCCCTGTGCCCTTTTTGATGGGGTTAGGACACTGCACGAATGGCCTTGTTCTGTGTTCCTTGTGGCTTTCTGGGGGTGCCTGTCCCTTCTTTGTCAGGAATGGTGAGGACTCGTCCCCCAGGGTGTCTCCTGTTTCCCTATCCCAGGCAGGGTGGGCCGTGCCGTGGGCCCAGGAGGCCCTTGGTCCTACTGCTCTCGCTTCCCGCTGCCCTGGTCTGGGCCTCCTGCAGGCCTTTGGAGGCATGGTGTGTCTGATCCAATGAGACATCTTTCTGAGGAAGGTACTTCCTGGGGCAATGGACGTTCCATCTTGAGATACTTGTTACCCTTAGCCCTTGCTGGGGGGGGCTGGCTGGCATCACTGGCTGCCTGGGCGGGGGGACCCAATTGGTGTCCCTCTCACTGATCCACCTGCTCTTGACAGAACAGGAGAGGTCCCTGGGGGTGGCTTGTTTTATAAAGGCCGGGTCTATCACCACTCTCTTTTTCTCTTGGCTGGAGGGACCCCTGTGAAGGCAAGAACTCCTACACAGCAGGCCCTGGGCTTCCTTTTTGGGCTCATGTACCTCTGAGGGACCAGGTTGGCGCCGAAGCCCCAGTTTGTCTATCAGGATCTTTGCCACTGCAGTTGTGACTGCCTGGGCCTCCGCGTCTCTCCTCTCCGCGATCATTCTCTCGAGGCGTGATCCGTGGCTCCGAGCCGTGGCCAATGTGGGCCTGCCTTTCGCCAGGGGATCTTCCCACTCTGAGCCTTTTTGGCTGGGGCTGAACCACGGCAGAGAGGGCCTCGTCCTCTGTTTGATGTGGCCTTCTAGGGGTGCCTGTCCCTCCTCTGGCAGGAGTGGCGGGGCCTTGTCCCCCAGGCTGTCATCCGTCTCCCTGTCCCAGGCAGGGCGGCTCATCCCGCAGGCAATAGTGACCCTTTTCTTTGGAGCCCTTGGTTCCTGTTCTTCAGGTTTGGGCCTCTTGCAGGCCCCTCTCTTGTCAGGGGGACTGAACGTCTTGCTCTCACTCTTCCGCGGGGCTTTCCCTTTTGGGGTCCTGGCCTCCTGCTGCTCCTGGTTGCTTCTTGCATTTGATAGGTGGTCACGAAGCCCCAGAGAAGCTGGTGTGGTGCTACTGGGCGAGCCCTGGGAAGCTACCCAAGAGGCCTGAGAAGCCAAGATGTCTGTGGTGGGGAGCAGTACAGGGCTGCGGTCTTGATGGAGGACGCTGGCAACATGCCGCGGGCGACGTTTCTCCGGGTCTACTTCCACTTGGACCTCCAGGTCATGGCTGTCCTGTGCTCTCAGGCCTGGCTGTCCTACGCTGAGGTCAACCGAAGTTCTCGATGGTTGAGGATGTCTGCTGGTGCCCTGAGACTGTAGACTGAGACTCACATCCAGGCCTTCCATGTTGGTTGTCATACTGGCTCCCACGGTGACATCCCAAGCACGCGGCTTTCCTTTGGTTTGCAGCCTCTGTCTGATCTCTTCGGCTCTTTTCGGCTGGACTCCTCTACTGCTCTTCTGCTCCTCTGGGCTGTGGCAGAAATCCAATAAGGTCGCTCTCCGTCTCTCACGCTGGGGTTCACTCCTGGCCGTTTCTGCACGCGGCCTCCGCTCTGGGCTGCCTCTCTCAACTTTTTGGACAGTCCTACTTAGCTGGATTCTGCCCAAGGGACTGTGAGTGACACGCTCAGTGGTAGGCAGCCTGGTCTCTTGTCTGCTCTCAGGGGCCTCTGAGAACCCAAAGGGGCCAGCAGCAGGTGGCCTCGCTGTGGGGACCCTCTGAACGTCCTTATATTCAGATGAGGGGTCGAAGAGAAGCCAGTCCCTGATGTGGCAGGACTGTTTCGCCTTCTCCTCTCTTGGCCCTTTGTCAGGAGGGTTTTCCAGGTGATGGGCAACGTCGTCTCTCATGTTAAGCCCAGTCCTACTGGCGGCAGAGCTGGGGAAGGTGGGCTGTGGAGGAGACGAAGCTTGATTTGCGTTGGGAGTGACCTGTGCGCTCTCGTGGGCCTTCTGCTGTATACACCACCCGTACCTTGCGTCGAAGCCTTTCAAGTGTGTTTCCAGCAAAAATCGCGTTAGGGGATTGAGGAAGGAGAGCTTCCTGGATGTGTTCACACCGGGGGTCTGATGCTTTGAGGCTACTGGTTTTCTAGGTTTTGCGGCGATGCTGGACTTGGGCAAAGAATGACTGGCGGCAACAAGCCAGGACCGGCGCACTCTCACAGGGATCCTGCCTTCTCTGATCTGCCCTAACGTCCGGTTCAAGTGGACATTCAGGGTTTTCTTGAGATGCTTCTTATCTGGGCTCTTGGGTTTGTAATTTACACAGTCACACTCCCGAGGGATGACGGAGTCACACTTGGACTCCTCCTCGTCTTCCTCTAGGACTTTCACTGAGGTTCTTTGTGGATCCCAGGGCAGGAACTCTTGGTCATCCTCCTCTTTCCCTAGATCCTTTTTTGCTGCGGCTGGTTTGCCCTTTACTGCACCCTTGCTCAAGGGTCTCCTAGAACATGTGAATCCCGTCTTCTGCACTTCGGGGTCACCTGCAGGTGCCGAGGGCGGGGAAGGCCGGGAGAAGCCATGCGTGTCCATTGCCTGGCAGCGGCAGACCTGTGGGGATTTGCCCTGAGGCTGTGTCTGATCCTGAGATGCTTCAAATTTGCAGGGGGGCCCATCCTGTTCATCCGCGAGAAGCCTCACTTGGCTCTGTTGCTCCGGCCGCTCCTGGAGATCAGAGCTGATGGAATCCCCGGGCAAGGTGGAGGCAGTCCCGCCAGGCTGACAGACCTGAAAGCCCCGAGGAAAGTGGGGAACGGACTGGCTGGCAACTTCCTGGGGGTTTTTGAAAAAAGAAAGTAAAGCCTTCCTCTGTTTCAGTCTCTTCTGCAAGGGCCATTCCATTTGCTGACTCTCAGTCGGGTTGTAAGACTGAGCCTTCCTCTCCTGGGACGGAGAGCAGGCTGTTTTATAGACCCCAGTCTGGGGTGGAGACGCATTTGGTAGGTTTGGGAGAGAGGATGGGAGAGGGGCCTGGGTCTGGATCTGACCCAGAGGTAGGGGCAAGCTTTGAGTCAGAGGTTGGGGTTGAGCCAAAGGATAAGGGGACAAGGGCTTCGCCTGGGAAAGCTGCAGAGGTAGACTGGCCTGAGGCTGAACTGGAGAGGAACTAGAGCCCCTGTTGAACAGAATCGAGGGAACTAGTGCACGGGAGGACCTTCTAGGGGCCCAGGCCGTAGCCACTAGTGACTCGCTGTGCAGAGAGGGGAGGCCCCAGAAGAGCTGGCTGCATTTCTTCTCTAAGTGGTCCCCAAAGACCTGGGGGGGAGAGAGCCGCGGAGGCCCCTGCAGCTGTGTGCATTTGTGCCGTGGTCTCCAGAAGAGCTGTGGGGCGCTGCTGGCCTGCTTGCTGCTCAGGGACCTCAAGAGAGCCCCCAGAGAACTCAGGAGGCAGCCTGGGCGCATCTGGCCCAGCAGGGACCCCGTCTTCTCTTCTGCCTTCAGCATCAGGCCTGCTCTCCTGGAGATGAGGATTTCTAGCAGCCTCTGGCCATCAGGGCTGATGAAAGGAGGGCCGCCAGCCTCTGCCTGCCCGCGTGCGGCGTCTCCCCAGGCCGAGGCCTCTGGTGGGTGCTGGGAAAGAGGCTCTTGCCGGCCTCTGCCATGTGGTGAGGTGAACAGGAGCAAGGCCTTGGCGGTCGGCCACCACCAGGAGAAGAATGCAATGGAGCCGCTTATGCGGTCCAAGCCCGAGGCGGCCGTGCCGAGAGAGGCCAGGCAGGAGTTACCTGGAGGGGCGCTGTCTGGGACAGGGCCTGCCGGGGTGCTCTTCACGTCGGACTGGACTTGTTGAGGTCCTTCTGACGGGCGGGAGGCCGGGGGAGGAGGGTGCTGGGTCAGCAGAGCCGGGGAAGGCAGTGGGGACGAGGTGACAGGAGAAGCATCTTCCTCGGGCTCCCCATGAGGCTGGTGGCCCCCAGCAGGGGCTGGATTGCGTTCATCTCCCTGGAGGTCCCGACACAGAAGGTGAGAAGCGCTGTCGTCAGGGAGCTTTCCCAGGTGGCTGCAGGAGACAGGAGGCACACGATGCAGCCGGGAGCAGATGGGACCGGGAGCCCTGACCTGCCCGGCGGGGATGGATGCCCGCAGCCCGGGGCCCCTGCACTGCCCCACGCCCTGACTTCATGGAGCTCTGGCTCTCCCTCACCCCCGGGGTACACTCACATCCCATGTCTGTCTGTGGTCTCCCCCTCCCTGGGTGGGACGCTCCAGGCCCTGGAGTCACGTAATGGGTTCTGGCCGGATAAGGACATGGACCACAGCAGAAACCTCCTCACCTTTGCAGAAGGGAAACGAGCCCTCGAGCCTCCTTCAGTTTCTCCAAGCAGTCTCTGCAGGCTGGAAGCCAGGAGACTGGGTTAGGGTGCAGAAGGGAGGGGTCTGGGATTCTTCCAGGAGGCCGAGTGGAATATCTCTTTGGGGGGACCCTGGGAGACTAGACTCTGAAGCCCAAGTGTTAGTGTCCAGCCCACATGACCGCCCTGGGAGTGCCAGCATGGCACACGGAGGAAGCGTTTAGCATTTAGGAAGTGCTTCTCCATCCATCACCCTCTGCAGTCCTCACCACTCACTGTGCAGGAGAAAGGGGAGAGGGATCATCTCAAAGTGGAACTGGCCTCATGGAAATGAAACACCTGTCCACAGCTGGACTCCAGATGCAGGCACTGGTTAGCCAGTTTCACTTCCGTCTTCTCAGTTTTATTCTGAAATTCTTTTTAGAACCTGAGAAGTTTCCTGGTTCTGATTTGCTTCTCAGAAGCCTCCCCACCGACATGCTCAAATATGGATCGGGTGCCTCATGGACTGGAGAGATCAAGTCACCTGTGGGGGCCCCAGGTGGAAGGGAAGGGCCTTACCTTTCAGAGCTCTGCTCTTCTTCCTGCTGTTGGTCCTTCTCCTGGTCTGCACTTGACCCTGAGAGACAAGGAAGAAAGGGGTTGGGACCCAGTTCTCTCTCTTTCCCCTAGACAAGCTAGTGCTCAGGAATAATGCGACTTACTCCATTTTGCTGAGGCTGCTCTTTGTTGTTTCATTTTATTCACATTAAAAATTATTTGAGAGGCCGGTGTTGTGGCGTAGATGGTTAAGCCACCGTCCACGATGCTGGCATCCCTTATGGGTGATGGTTCAAAACCTGGCTTCTCCACTTCTGATCCACCTTCCTGCTAATGCACCTGGTAAAGTAGCAGAAGACGGCCCAAGTGCCTGGACCCCCTGAACCCAACTGGGAGACATGGAACCAGGCTAGGCTCCTGGCTCTGGCTTGGCAGAGCCCTGGCTGTTGTGGCCATCTGAGTAGTGAACCAATGGATGGGAGATCTCTCTGTCTCTACCCCTTTCTCTGAAATTCTCTTTTCCAAATAAAACAAATTTTTTAAAAGAGGTCTTCAATCCCCTGGTTCACTCCCCAAATGACAGCAACAGCTGGAGCTGAGCCAATCCAAAGCCAGGAGCAAGGAGCTTCTTCCAGGTTTCCCAAGTGGGTGCTGGGTCCCAAGGACTTAGGCCATCTTCTGCTGCTTTCCCAGGCCATAGCAGAGAGCTATGGCCTTCCAATTGGAGCAGCTGGGACTGGAACCAGTGCCCATATGAGATGTTGGCACTACGGCTGGGGCTTTAACCTGCTGCACCACAGCGCTGGCCCCTAAAGTAAATCTTTAAAAGATTATTGGAGAGGCAGAAGGACAGAGGTCCCATCTGCTATTTTACTCCCTGAATGGTTGCAATGGCGCAGCCCAAGCCAAACTGGGAGCCAAGCACTCAATCCTGGTCTCCTCCATGGGTGACATGTACCCATCCACTCAAGCCATCATCAATGTCTTTCCAGGGTCTGCATTAACAGGGAGCTGGAATTGGAGTACAGTTGGGGCTGGAACCTAGGCACTCTGCTGTGCGATGAGGGTCTCCCAGTTGGTGGCTTAACCATCAGGCCAAATTCCCACCTCCTTACTAATATTCAAAGCAGGTGAACGATTTCTTATTCTTTGAAAAGTGAGGAGAGGTGTTCTATGTGAAATCCACCATGGGTGTCGCCGGTCACTGTTCCTGTGCTGAGGAGACAGACTCAGTTCTGCAGTGCACCTGAGCTGCCACGGAGGAGAAGCCTGCTGCCCGAGGCCGGGGTGACTCCAGGCTCTGAAAGGAGCCTCTCACTTCTCAGCACAGCCCTGTGGTCAGCCCAGCCTGGATGAAAAGCTTGGCCTCGAGGCACCTATCCCAAGAAGGCCACTGATGAACCAGGGCTCAGAGCCCATCACGAGGGGTCTCAATTCTCTGAGTCATGGGGACGTCAGCTGCTGAGTCGGGGTCCGATTTTGCCCTGGTGCTCTCCAGCACACCCACAGGGATGACCTGAGAGCGTCACACAGAAATCCTAGTTCCAGCCTCACTCCTGCCGTGAAGGATGGTTCTGTCCTGCGCTTTCCCATCTCAGGAGTCTCTCTGGTTAAGTTGGAATCATGGAAACAACAGTGAAGGAAGAGAAAAACCCTTGTCTGTTGGGTTCTGGCCAAGGGCTCCTTACCTTCCTGATGGTCCCCTTTTTCTTAGGAGGTCGTGAGGATGGAGTGCTGTGGACCAGAAACAGGAAGAAGAGCCCCAGTCCAAACAGTAAGAGAAGGACAAGGTCTGTGCTCCAGGAAGCACAGCTGGATCTCTGCCACGGGACAGGGGCACTCTGCGGAGGAAGGAGCTGATGCTCCATCAGACGAATCTCACTGTCGCCCGCAGGCAACTGAGCCCTTGGAGTTCCCTTCGGCAGAATGGAGTAAGACCCGGGCCGCATCACAAAGGGCTCCAGAGCAGGGGAGGGGCAGGGAGAGGAAGAGCCTGACTGCGGCCCCTCCCCCACCTCCTGGCCCAGTGGATCCCTCCACTCCTCTGCGCTTTCTGGAAACCTCCATCCTAATCTACTTGCTTAAACTGTCACAGATCATTGTCAATTTCCTAGTCTTTCACTCCGGAGCAAGGATGCCACCTGGTTCCTTTTGTCCTTAGAAATCTGGGCTTGAACGCACCCAAATTCACAGCTGTTGAATGTCAGAAATATCAGGAATGTTGAGTTACTTCGTAGAGGAATTTGCTCTCAGAATTCTCTCTCCTCATAACTTTCTTTTTTTAAAAAACTTTCATCCACCCAGAATTAGAACCTTAAACTTATTTAAAGTGTAATCAGACACAAGGATTCATACTATTTATTATTTAAAAGTCACAAGATTAAATAATCTCATATTGTGTTCACTGTTTTCATCAATGTGATCCTGTTCATATTGCAAGGTTTTTCCAGGGAAGAGAAAATCAATCAGTTGGAGCTTATGTGCCTGATGCTCTCCCCCTGTAAAACTGCTCTGTATATTTGCCCATCATAGTGTTAATTATGATAAGCCAATCATTTACAATGAGTCTTTACTCCCTGTTGTATCAAGACAACTGGATCTTCCCTGTGATCACTTTTTTAAAATATTTTTTTAATTACTTATTGAGAGGTAGAGTCAGAAAGAAAGGCCTTTCATCCTCTGGCTCACTCCTCAAATGGCCACAGTGGCTGGAGCTGGGCTAATTCGAAGCCAGGAGCCAGGAACTTCCTCTAGGTCTCCCACACAGGTATAGGGGCCCAAGGACTTGGGCCATCTTCTACTGCTTTCCCAGGCCACAGCAGAGAGCTGGATCGGAAGAGTAAAGTAGCCTGGACTAGAACCAGCACCCATATGGGATGCCGGCACCACAGACGGAGGCTTAGCCCATTGTGCCACAGTGCTGGCCCTATGACCAATATTTATGACTCTGCAACAACACTTGAAAAGTCATGGTGACCAGAATTATTATTATTACTGCATTATAATTGGTATTACAACAACTAACATTTACTCAGCAGTTAGCAAATGCTGGGTCCTTTTCTAATTGCTTCACAAGTATCAACTCAATTCTCCCTCACCACACCCTGGGAGCCAGGTGCTGTGTTAATTTCAGTGAACCTCTCCACTCTCCAGAGTTTTTCATTTTACTGCAAAAGGCACACATGCTACTTAGAGTAAATCACAGGGTGCAGGGGTGTGTAAACCGTGGGTGGGTTTGCCAAGTGCCCCATGGATGCCACTTGCTCCCTCTCCATGCCTATTCCATTCCTGCTTTCCAGGTGCAACCAAGGCCAGCAGTCTTAAGTCTTCAGCCCATGCACACTGCAGCACAGGCCAGCACACAGCAGAAGGCTCTCAGAGTTGTCCTGTTTCATGGGATGGGAAAAAAGCAGTTCTGAGAGTTCCAGTGACTCACCGTGATCACACAGCAGGCAAGTGGAAGAGCTGGCACTTATGTGATTGCCTGTGCTGCCTCTACAAGTCATACCACCCTTGAACAAAAGGAGTGAGAGTAATAAGAGCAAGAAAAAAAACAGCAGTGCATCCTGCACACAATCATGGTGGGTGTTTAGTCTTTGCCAAAGCCCCACCATATGCTCTGATTATTTGCACAGCCCTGTCGCCTCTCATGTCCACATGAGAGAACTGAGGAAGCCGCTGGCCCAGGTCACACAGCTGCAGGCAGTGGCAAAGGCAGAGGCAGGATCAGGCTCAGCCCTCACCCCAGGAAGGAAGTTGGGATGGGAGAGGGCAGGCTGGGTCCCAAGTCCACAGGCAGTTTGGCTGCTGTCCCTCTTCTTGAATTCAACTGGGCATTTTGCACTGCCTCAAACTGGCTGCATCACATACTTTGTGCAAATGGATCCTCCCCAGGCTCACCATGGCTTGGCCTTGAGGGTCCAGTGCCCTCCTCTGCTCTCAGCTTTCCCAGCCATGCTCTCTGAGACTGTGGAGAAGCACAGTAGGCTTCAGCACTCTATGCTGTCTCTCAGAACCCTGGGCCGTGGCTGGTACACACCAAAGGTGTACTAAGTATGTGAAGGGATACAGGATGCTAACTGTGAAGAAACAGGGATCAGTGTGCTGGAGTGGGCACCTGGCTCAATGGACTTGGATGCCAGGGAGGCACTGAGGCTGGCTGGGGAGTATGGCAGGGCAGGAGATCTTGCCTGGGGATGCAGGACCTGGCAGGGAAGAGGGGGCAGGCAAGGGCCACAGACATTTCATCTGAGGTAGAGGAAGGGCCTCAAAATTGACGCAATGAATGTTGCTTACAATCAATATGCATTTTTTTTTTTTGACAGGCAGAGTGGATAGTGTGAGAGAGAGAGACAGAGAGAAAGGTCCTCCTTTTGCCGTTGGTTCACCCTCCAATGGCCGCTGCTGCCGGCGTGCTGCGGCCGGCGCATCGCGTTGATCTGAAGCCAGGAGCCAGGTGCTTCCTCCTGGTCTCCCATGCGGGTACAGCACTTGGGCCATCCTCCACTGCACTCCCGGCCATAGCAGAGAGCTGGCCTGGAAGAGGGGCAACCGGGACAGAATCTGGCACCCCAACCGGGACTAGAACCCGGTGTGCCGGCGCCGCAAGGCGGAGAATTAGCCTGTTGAGCCACGGTGCCGGCCTCAATATGCATTTTTTTAAAACAACACACAAACAAAAGCAAACTACTAGAAGTATTGCTCTGAAAGACCAAAAAAAAAAAAATCTTCTATGCTCGTTGATTGGAAGAATTAATGCCATCAAAAGGTCCATACTACCCAAGGCAATTTATAGATTCAATGCAATCCCAATCAAAATACCAATGGCATTCTTCTCAGATCTAGAAAAATGATGCTAAAATTCATATGGAAACACAAGAGACCCTGAGTAGCTAACGCAATCTTAATGACAAAAACAAAGTCAGAGGCATCACAATATCAGATTTCAAGACACACCACAGGGCAGTTACAATCCAAACAGCCTGGTACTGGCACTAAAATAGACATGCAGACCAATGGAACAGAATAGAAACTCCAGAAATCAATCTAACATCTAAAGCCAAGGAATCTCTGATAAATAAACTGCAATCAATCCTTAAGAAAGGACAGTCTCTTCAACAAATGGTGCTGGGAAAACAGGATGAAAAAAAAAAATTGTATGAAACAAGACCCCTACATTATACCTTATAAAAAATCAACTTAAAGTGGATCAAGGATCAAAATCTACAACCTGATATCATCAAATTACTAGAGGAGAACATTGGATAAACTCTGCAAGGAGTCAGGAACTCCATCAGTCTCCTGCATCAGTGGCAGGTACCCAAGCTCTTGGGTCATCTTCCATTGCCTTCCCAGGTGCATTAGTGGGGAGTTGGATGGGAAATGGAGCAGCTGGGATTCAAACTGGCATACATATGGGATGCCAGCATCACAGGCAGCCAACTTAAGTCACTGTACTACAACTCTGGCCCTACCTCTATCACTTTTTTTTTTTTTTAAAGATTTATTTATTTTTTTGAAAGGCAGAGTTACAGACAGAAAGGGAGAAACACAGAGAGATCTTCCATCCACTGGTTCACTCCACAAATGGCCACAATGGCTGGAGCTGAGCCGATCTGAAGCCAGGAGCCAGGAGCCTCATCCAGGTCTCCTATGTGGGTGCAGGGACCCAAACACTTGAGCCATTTCCACTGCTTTCCCAGGCCATTAGCATAGATCTGGATTGGAAGATTATTAGGATGTATTTATACATGTAACCTTACCTTTCCCCACAGAGGATTCTTAAGTGAAATTACTTCTTATAATGATATTTTCAGTTTACTTCTTCACAAATGTTTTCTGCCCCATTACTGTATAATGTTAGTAAACCCAAGACCCACTGGAGGTGTTTGGGTCATTGTTTATCTCCTAAAGTTTCACTGTGGAGCACTCTGAAAAGGACTTGCTCACTTTTGAGTACAGAAATGCTTGATGCAATTTTTTTATTTTTCATTTATTTTTTATTTTTTGACAGGCAGAGTGGACAGTGAGAGAGAGAGACAGAGAGAAAGGTCTTCCTTTGCCCTTGGTTCACCCTCCAATGGCCGCTGCAGCCAGCGCGTTGTGGCCGGCGCACCGCGCTGATCTGATGGCAGGAGCCAGGTGCTTCTCCTGGTCTCCCATGCAGGTGCAGGGCCCAAGCACTTGGGCCATCCTCCACTGCACTCCTGGGCCATAGCAGAGAGCTGGCCTGGAAGAGGGGCAACCGGGACAGGATCCAGTGCCCCGACCGGGACTAGAACCCGGTGTGCCGGCGCCGCAAGGCGGAGGATTAGCCTAGTGAGCCGCGGCGCCAGCCTTGATGCAATTTTTTAAAAAATTAAATTTATTTGAAAGGTACACACATAGACAGAGAGACAGAGATCTCCCATTCACTGGCTCACTCCCAAATGCCCACTGTTCTCTAGGATTGGCCAGACTGACGGCAGGAGCTGGAAACTGAGAACTCACTCCAGGTCAGCCACATGTGTAGCAGAGACCCTTCTGCCTAAGCCATCACTGCTACCTCCCAGAACACCCATTAGCAAGAAGCTGGAATAGGGTGTGGGGCTGCGACTGAAACCTAGGCACTATGAGATGAGATGTGGGAGTCCTAAGAAGCATCTTAACCTTACACCAAAACCTGCTTCACACAGTGCAATTTGAACTGCCATCCCTGATCAGGACACAGTAGGTTTTTCTAGGTATTTGCATGTCTTGCTGTTCATGGAACCTGAGATCAGCCTGCTACTAGTTGTGGAAGGGATTCCTGTCCATCCTTATCCTTTTTTTTTTTTTTTTTTAAGATTTACTTATTTATTTGAAAGTCAGAGTTACACAGGAGGGGTGGAGAGAGAGTAATCTTCCATCCTCTGGTTCACTCCCCAAATGACCGCAACAGCCGGAGCTGGGCTGATCCGAAGCCAGGAGCCAGGAGCTTCCTCTTGGTCCCCCATGCGGGTGCAGGGGCCCAAGGACTTGGGTCATCTTCTACTGCTTTCCCAGGCCATAGAAGAGAGCCAGATGGGAAGAGCAGCAGCGAGGTCTTGAACTGGTGTCCATATGGTATGCCGGAGATTCAGGCCAGGGCTTTAACCTGCTGTGCCACAGCGCTGGCCCCCATCCTTATCCTTGTTTATCATCAAAGCCATGGTGAGAGGAAAGGTTTACAGGAGAAATGTAACTGCTCTAACTTTGGGTTATATGTCTTCCTTTTATTTCACAACCCCCCCTACTACTTCTCTGGCTAAAATTCCTTTTGCCTCTCTTGAACTCAAGCTAAACTCATCGACTTGAACACCGTAATCAGTTGGCAGACTTTATAATGAACTACAATGTATGCATACAATGAATTTCTCTTCCATTGAAATCCATTTTGGTATCCATAGAAAAAGTGCTAGTGACTAAATACTACTTCCTCTCAAAAGCTGGCTTCACAGGCTTAACTAGATTTTATGTTCCACTTGGGGAGGTAATTAATCATTTAAACCTGGCAGGCACGAAGAAGAAACCACCCTCTTCTTAGAAAAACCCTATTTCTTTTTTTTTTTTTTTTTTTTTTTTTTGACAGGCAGAGTGGACAGTGAGAGAGAGAGACAGAGAGAAAGGTCTTCCTTTGCCGTTGGTTCACCCTCCAATGGCCGCCACAGCCAGCGCACTGCGCCGGCTCACCATGCTGATCCGAAGGCAGGAGCCAGGTGCTTCTCCTGGTTTCCCATGGGGTGCAGGGCCCAAGCACTTGGGCCATCCTCCACTGCACTCCCTGGCCACAGCAAAGAGCTGGCCTGGAAGAGGGGCAACCGGACAGAATCCGGCGCCCCGACCGGGACTAGAACCCGGTGTGCCGGCGTTGCAAGGCGGAGGATTAGCCTAGTGAGCCGAGGCGCCGGCCCCTATTTCATTTTTTAAAGACTTATTTATCAGGGCGGGTGCTGTGGCACAGCGGGTTAACGCCCTGGCCTGAAGCACCAGCATCCCTTATGAGCACTGGTTCTAGTCTCAGCTGCTCCTCTTCCAATCCAGCTCTCTGCTATGGCCTGGGAAAGCAGTGGAAGATGGCCCAAGGCCTTGGGTCCCTGCACTCGCATGGGAGACCCAGAAGAAGCTCCTCGCTTCGGATCAGCTCAGCTCCGGCCATTGCGGCCATCTGGGGAATGAACCAGCAGATGGAAGACCTCTCTCTCTGTCTCTACCTCTCTCTGTATCTCTGTCTTTCAAATAAATAAAAAATAAATCTTTAAAAAAATCTTTTTTTTAATCTTTTTTTTTTTTTGACAGGTAGAGTGGACAGTGAGAGAGAGAGAGAGAGACAGAGAGAAAGGTCTTCCTTTGCCGTTGGTTCACCCTCCAATGGCTGCCGCAGCCGGCGCACCGCGGCCCGCACACTGCGCTGATCCAATGGCTTTTAAAAAAGATTTGTTTTTTATTTATTTGAAAGGCAAAATTATAGTGTTTGTGTCTGGCAGAAAGAGAGAGCGAGAGCAAGAGCAAGAATGAGAGAGAGATCTACCATCCACTGTTTCACACCCCAAATGACTACAATGACCAGGGATGTGCCAGGGAAGAACCTTGAACTCCATCCTGATCTCCCACATGGGTGGCAGGGGCCCAAGCACTTGGGCCATCTTCCACTGCTTCCCCAGACACATTAGAAGGGAGCAGGATTGGAAGCAGAGCAGCTGGGACTCAAACCAGTGCTCCAGTGTGAGATGCCGGCATCAGAAGTGGTCGCTTAACCCCCTGCGCTGCAATGCTGGCCCCAAGAAATGTTTCTTTCTCAATGGCCACCTCAGATGGTTCTCCTATTGTGACCCAGAGTCCAAGCCAAGTCTGACATGTGTGCCTGAACACCCTGAGAAATACCCATGGCCTTCCATCGGCTGCTGCGACGGGAGCTGCTTGATGCTGCTGGGTGCTTCCAGTTCTTGCGCAGTGACCTGGTCAGCAAGAGAACATTGGCTGTTCCATAAATGGAAAGAACCTACCATTCACAATGAATTTCCAGCCAAAACACGACATTATTTTCTTTTTTTAAAAGATTTATTTTATTTATTTGAAAGACAGAGTTACAGAGAGGTAGAGACAGAGAGAGTCTTCCATCCGCTGGTTCACTCCCCAAATGGCCACAATGGCCGGAGCTGGGCCAATCCAAAGCCAGGAGCCAGGAGCGTCTTCCAGGTCTCCCACGTGGATGCAGGGGCCCAGGGACTTGGGCCATCTTCCACTGCTTTCCCAGGCCATGGCAGAGAGCTGGACTGGCCGAGGAGCAGCCGGAACTAGAACCAGTGCCCATATGGGATGCCGGTGCTTCAGGCCGTGGTTTTAACCTGCTGCACCACAGCGCTGGCCCCACATTCTAGGAAGTGATTAGAAGAAGGCAACGGGAAGCAACTGCCAGTGACTTTTGACTGAATGGGTCCCCGTGATCTGCATTTGTAGTGTGTGGGAGCAGTCAGGGGAGGAGCTTCACTCCTCTGCTTCACGGGGAGGTGAACTCCAGGTAGGGCTCCTCACAGGCACGGCAGAGAGGATACAGAAGAAACAAGGAGGCCGGCGCCGTGGCTCACTAGGCTAATCCTCCGCCTGTGGCGCCGGCACACTGGGTTCTAGTCCTGGTCGGGGCACTGGATTCTGTCCCGGTTGCCCCTCTTCCAGGCCAGCTCTCTGCTGTGGCTGCTGTGGCCCGGGAGTGCAGTGGAGGATGGCCCAAGTGCTTGGACCCTGCACCCCATGGGAGACCAGGAGAAGCACCTGGCTCCTGCCATCGGATCAGCGCCGTGTGCCGGCTGCAGCGGCCATTGGAGGGTGAACCAACGGAAAAGGAAGACCTTTCTCTCTGTCTGTCTCTCTCTCTCTCACTGTCCACTCTGCCTGTCAAAAAAAAAAAAAAAAAGAAAGAAAGAAAGAAAGAAAAAGAAACAAGGAAAACGGATTCTCGGCCTTAGCATGGGAAGCAGCACCACAGGCTGTAGGAGGCTTTACTGAGCTGTGAAGTCCATCAAATGTCGCTCTCCCTCTGTTCACGCCACGTGGGCATCATGGGCTGTTGGAAAGGCGGGCTGACTTGTGGAGCCTGACCTGCTCTCTATATTCTCTGTTTCGTGGGGAACCGCTCAAATGAGACCCCTGCATCACACTTCCTTACCTGCATTGTGGCCCACAGCCACAGGGCGTGTGGATGACCGATATTACTGTCAGTGCTTTAAAAGAAACCGGCTCCGAGTGCCAGGGCCATGGCTACAGCTTGGAGTGCTTTCTGAGAGCAGGCTGGCTCAAGCACTTCCTGACAATTACCCTACCCCGTTCCCTGCCTGTCAGGATTCTGCTACCGCAGGCAAAAGACAGAGTTCAATAATTAAAGTGTGGCTGCTTTTGTGCTCAGCCTTCCTGACGAACATGGCTGGGCCCTGGTAGCAATGATGATCGTTGTAGCATATATTACATTGTGATTACTTTGGTACTTGGAAGATATATGCATCGGTTAATACTAACTGCTGCTGGGGCCGGCGCTGTGGCTCACTTGGTTAATCCTCCACCTGTAGCGCCGGCATCCCATATGGGTGCCAGGTTTTAGTCCTAGTTACTCCTCTTCCAGTCCAGCTCTCTGCTGTGGCCCGGGAAGGCAGTGGAGGATGGCCCAAATGCTTGGGCCTCTGCACCCATATGGGAAACCAGGAAGAAGCACCTGGCTCCTGGCTTCTGATTGGTGCAGCACCAGCCGTTGCAGCCATTTGGGGAGTGAACCAATGGAAAGAAAACCTTTCTCTCTGTCTCTCTCTCTCTCACTGTCTATAACCCTACCTGTCTAATAAATAACAATAAAAAAATACTAGCTGCTATTAACAAATAAACCCCACCTGTCAGTGACTTCTCAGAGTACAAGTTCCTTACTCACACAGTGGTTCTGTGTGGGCATCCCTGTTCTCCAGGGGGCTGGCCTCTGGTTGGCTGATGTAAAGACCTGGGCACCTTTCACTTTGTACTGCCATCCGCAAGGCCTGGAGTCCTGTGTGCCAGCAGATGGAAGAGGAAGCAAAGAACCACCTTCATTTCTTTAACTCTGGATAGAAGTAACATATGACTTTCACCCACATTTCCTTAGCACAGGGACGTGGGAGGCAAGGCAAGCAGTGGCTGGCAGCCACCTCTAGCTACTTCTAGCTTCCTCTAGCTGCACTACAGAAGTGGGCACATGGATTTTTGGGCTACTGGCTGTCTCTGGTTCAGCAGTGTCTCCAAGTTCATAGGTGGCACAGTGAAGGCTCATATGTGAATGTACTGGCCCAGGGTCAAAAATAACAAGTGGTAGAACTGGGCCCAACTCTTTTTTTTTTTATTTTTATTTATCTATTTTTTTTGACAGGCAGAGTGGACAGTGAGAGAGAGAGACAGAGAGAAAGGTCTTCCTTTGCTGTTGGTTCACCCTCCAATGGCCACCGCGGCCGGCGCGCTGCGGCCAGCGCACCGCACTGATCCAATGGCAGGAGCCAGGTACTTATCCTGGTCTCCCATTGGGTGCAGGGCCCAAGGACTTGGGCCATCCTCCACTGCACTCCCTGGCCACAGCAGAGAGCTGGCCTGGAAGAGGGGCAACCGGGACAGAATCTGGCGCCCCGACCAGGACTAGAACCTGGTATGCCAGCACCGCAAGGTGGAAGATTAGCCTAGTGAGCTGCGGCGCCGGCCCAACTCTTTTCTGATGGATCCTAACTCTGCCTTGCCCTCCATCTTTCTGTCTCTACTACTTATGCTGTAAACTGTGCTGTCACATCTAATGTTTTAACTGTGCCAGAATCCCCTCATTGAGGAGACTACTGATGCCAAGCCGCAGCAGAAGCACTGGGTACATGGGCCCTAAGACACAGCCCCAGTCCTATGGGGGCCCATCAATTTCCAAGAACAGTGTATGTCAAGATCACAATCTACAGTACAATTTTGCTAGGGTTGCTGGAACAAAGTAGCATAGATGCGTGGCTTAAACAGCAATCACAATTCTGGAGGCTGGAGCTCTGAGCTCAGAAGTGCCAACAGGGCTGGTGCTCTGGTGTAATGGGTAAGGCCACCGTCTGCAGTGCTGGCATCCCATATGGGCACAGGTTCAAGTCTCAGCTGCCCCACTTCCATTCCAGCTCTCTGTTATGACCTGGGAAAGCAGCAGAAGATGGCCCAAGTCATTGGGCCCTTGCACCCATGTGGGAGACCCAGAGGAAGCTCCTGGCTTCAGATCAGCACAGCTCATCCATTGTGGCCATCTAAGGAGTGAACCTGTGAATGGAATGAAGATCTCTCTCTCTCTCTCTCTCTCTCCCTCCCTCCCTCTGCCTCCCTGTAGCTCTGCCTTTCAAATAAGCGAATAAATCTTAAAAAAAAAAAAAAAAGCTCCCAGAAGATCAGTTTTTTCTGAGGCATGTGAGAGAGAACCTGTTCCATGCCTTTCTCCTACCTCCTGATGGTTCACTCGCAGTCTTTGGCATTCCTTAACTTGCAGAAGCCCTCACCCAGTCACTGTCCCAGCTTTAATACTGAAGGATCCTGGATTAGTTTCCTGCTCCGACAGTGTGCCTGAGACTGGAAGCCAAGCATTCAGCTGTACTCCTACTGGCACTGTGGCCCATGAAGAGTGTTCACTGGTTGGTAAGTTATGTACCGGAGTCAGCTGTGTTGATGGGACCACCCAGGAAGGGCAATCAGAGCCAACCATTTAATAACAAATGTTGTAAATCCTTTTGCTGGAAGTCATTTTTCAGTACACATCAAAGAACTCACAGAAGAGGAAGCATGTGAATGTGGGAAGAGCAATCTACCATAATTCAGAGACACAGAGGAAAAACTTTATGAATAGAATAGAAGTGGGGAAACGTCTCACCACATGCAAATTTCAACAAACACTAGCTAAACTTCAGAGGCTGTACTCACGGGATGTTGGGAGACCCTGTCTAGAAGTCACCCCTCGGCAGGTGTTAGCAGAGACTGGGGGTGTGTTCTTCAAAATGTATTCTTGGACACAGTCTGCAATTATGGCCACCCCTTACTGAGGGTGGCATCATGTAACCAAGGTGTGCTTTCACAAATGAATTTTGTTAACAGATATTCAATCTACAAAACTCATTTGATCATTTAGTAAAAGCAAACCGTTTAAAATGGTATCATATGTCTTAAGGGCTAACACTCAAGTAGAAGGCAGAGTCTCAGAATACGATTTCCACTTTTTAATTTCCACAGGAAAGGCATTAATCATGTCCTGAGCTGGGTGTTTTCATATGGATTATTTTAATCCTCACAAAAGTCCTGTGAGATAGATGATATCAAACTCTGACAAATGTGGAAAGTGAACTTAGAAACAGGCAAGGTAGTGGACCTCCGAAGCTTCTGCTGCTATACTCTACTTGGGTGCTTAGAATTATGTCTTACAATTTCCCTAAATTTTGTTTTGAAAATAAAATATGGGGGAGGGGGCCAGTGCTGTGATGCAGTAGATTAATCCTCTGCCTGCAGTGCCGGCATCCCACATGGGCGCCAGTTCTAGTCCTGGCTGTTCCTCTTCTGATCCAGCTCTCTGCTATGGTCTGGGATAGCAGTAGAAGATGGCCCAAGTGCTTGGGCCCCTGCATCTGCATGGGAGACCGGGAAGAAGCTCCTGGCTCCTGGCTTCGGATTGGTGCAGTTCTAGCCATTGCGGCCATTTGGGGAGTGAACCAATGGAAGGAAGATCTTTCTCTCTTTCTCACTGTCTGTAACTCTACTTCTCAAATAAATAAAATAAATCTTTAAAAAAAGAAAGAAAATATGGAGACTGGCATGGGAGCCGGCGCAATGGCGTAGCAGGTAAAGTCACCACCTGAAGTGCCGGCATCCCTTATGGGCCCTGGTTCAAGTCCCGGCTGTTCCACTTCTGATCCAGCTCTCTGCCGTGGCCTGGGAAAGCAGTAAAATGTGTCCCAAGTCCTTGGGCCTCTACAACCATGTGGGTGATATGGAAGAAACTCCTGGCTCCTGGCTTCAGACTGACACAGCTCTGGCCATTGCAGCAATTTGAGGAGTGAGCCAGTGGATGGAAGACCTCTCTCTCTCTCTCTGCCTCTGCCTCTAACCGCCTTTCAAATAGATAAATCTTAAAAAAATAAAATAAAATAAAATATGTGCCACTGTCTTCAGTCCCTGCCACCCACATAGAAGACCTGGACTTCATTCCTAACTTGAGCCTGGACCTCTTGTAGGCATCTGGGAAGTGAACAGGCAGATAGGGGCTTTTGTGTGCCATTGCCCAGAAGGGAGAAATGCTGGTGACAGCAGTGTTCTACTTCATGACTTGCTTTCTCAATGTAAATTATGAAATTGGTACTGCGGGTTTCACCCTGCTTTGTTTAGTTCTCTTAGCACATTTAGCTCTCGTAGCTCTCACTACACCACAACGGAAGTGATTTCTTGACCGGCAAAGGATGGTATTCGGCGAGGAGGGCCCTCAGAACCACCTTGGGTCCTCACTGAAAAGCACCCACCCTGTCCCCAGTAACCATGTTCTTCTTTCTCTCCCTGATAGTTCTTCTTGGTCTTATTGTTGGCCACATTCTGGAATGATCCTTACCCACAACCCTGACACCCTTGCCCTCCATCTGACCCCATAATTCCTGTGCTTGGACCCAATGATTTTCTTTTAAAACTAGAGGAAAAACACTCACATGTACATTGAAAGGGCACCACCTCTGTGACATAGCTTGAACTTGATGTGATCAATAGTCTCAGTTTCTGTGAGATGTAAATGTTGCTCTGTGCTTCAGAAGAGGTTTCTGTTAGGGACACATAGTAACTGTCATAGGAATAGGTAAAAATGTCCTTATTATGAAATATGAGGAGGTCCAAAGAATTTGAAAAAGGATGAGATGATGATTTTATCTCTTAAGAGAAAACCATAGTATTATGTATAACATCAAAAATTAAAGTCCTTGTGAGAGCATTTCAGGCATGGAAAGCCAAGACTCTGTGGCAAAAAATACCCTACACGAAGGATCTCTGTGAGACCCCAATGGAAAGAAGGGGCCATCAAAGGATGTAATTTTCTCTGAATTTTGCTTATGGCCATGTCCAAATACTGATGGAGTCTATGGTCACAAAAGACTTCCATAGCCTTGGCAGCCCATATCAAGAGAGCCTCAGGTGATGACCGATATCATAAATTAGAGTGTTAATTGTTAAGGCCATAGCAGAGAGCTGGATCGGAAGTGGAGCCGGGACTCCAACAGGTGCCCATATGGGATGCCGGCACTGCAGGCAGCAGCCTTACCCACCACGCCACAGCACCAGCCCCAACATATATTTTCAATATTTGTACACATTCAAAAAGAACTCTATAAAATGCCTTATGCTCTTTTGATGCTGTGTATCCCTCAAGTAGTTCTCAACTCTCCCGTTAAACCACTTAAATAAACAAAAACTTAGAAACCACGGGGTGCCAAATACTGCTCTCCAAGTATCTGTCCCAGCCATCCCACCTTCCTTTTTGTATCAGTCCTCAATTCAGAATCCCCAAGGACTCATTCATTTTTGCACATGTTTATTCATTCAGTCAGGATAATTAACTGACCACTAGCAAATGCCAGGTTCTCTTTTCTGTTTTGCAGGCTATGTCCAGAGAATATATCAGTGGCAAAACAAAAATTACCTCCACCTTCTGATCGGGGTGAAGTAAAAATAAACGATGGAAAAGGCAAATTTGTAAATAAAAGTGCAAGTGCACTATATTCAGCTAGTAGCATATCACTCTAGGAGAGCTTCTGGAAAATACTGATCATTGGCAACAATACAGACAAAGGGGTGGTGAACCCGGGACCAGGCTTGTGCATGGTGGCACAGGTCAGTTGGGAAGAAGTCATGGGTGGTGAAGACCTCACCCTATGGAAGCCACCTCCTCCATGCTGGCTGCCGGCAATGCTCTGTGAGAGCTCATATCTGAGGCTTAGAGGTGAAGGGTACTCCTGGGAGGGTGACATTTTAAATGCCGATTCAGTTATACCTTATTGGCAGTCATACGGATAGTTCTTGGAAGCAGATATTAAGAGAATGATAGAGAAGAAATATCGAGATGCCCTTGCTAACAGTGGGAGGGAAAAGTTACTTTAGAGGTGACGGGAACCAAAAGAGGCTTTCCCTCACATATTTCAGCATTTGCTGGAAACAGTGGATATTAACTACATTTTAAGGGTTTATTTATTTGAAAGACAGAGCATCTGCACAGGGAGATAGAGATGGGGTCGGAGAAAGGGGAGAGAGAGAGAGAGAGAGAGAGATTTTCCATCTCCTGATTCAAAATCCAAATGCCAGCAAAAGCCCAAACTGAAGCCGGAAGATGGGAACTCCATCCCGGTCATCACTTGAGTGGTAAGGGCCCAAGTATTTAGGCCATCATTTTAGCAACTGCCCAGGCTGATTGGCCAGAAGCCGGATCAGAAGTTGGGTCTGAACCTACCACTGCGATATAGGATGTTGGCACAGCAGACAGAGCCTTAACCTACTGCCCCACAATGCTGGCCCCATTGCACAAGTGCTGTACATTTTCAGCCCAGGACATATAGATGTATTATGCAATGCTGATAATAATATGTAAACGGTGCCACTTAGTATCAGTGGTTATTACTATTGGTTCAAAAAAAGAGTTGTACTTTTAGCCTCTTGTCCTTTGAAATTTTGAAGAACTCTTACAGGATTATGAAATGGAATCTTACTAGTATTTGGGGAAAAGCCTTTTTTACTGAAATGTCTCGTGGGCTGTAACTCTAGGCACACCTATCTATGAAAGGATGTCTAGTCAGATTGTCATTTACAAAGAGAATAGCTGTTCTTTGACTGTCAGAGAATCATTATTAGTAAAAGAAAATCTAGGAGGGTAGACAAGCCAGGATGCCCAGCTCAGGAGCAGGTTGTGTTGGAGCCCTTAAAACCTACAGTCTCTGATCTAGTCCAGAGATGACTGGCAATTAACAAAGCTGAGGGGCAGGGAGCTCTCTACATTTAATTCATATGGATCTCAAGTTGTGTTGGATGTCCATCTATGACCACACCATTTGACCCAAAGGGCAGGCCACTGACTTAGAGATCCATGCCTCACCTAGTTGCCAGCAGTAACTATGTATTAAATACAAACTTAGCTGAGGATGCATATCAAAGAAAGGAGGTGACACCTCTTGGGCTCCCCTTCTCTTCCTGGGGGGGAAGTGACCTGTTCCTGCATAACTGAAAGGAGACTGCCAGACAGGGAGGCTGCTGTAGCCCTCTAAAGAGCTCAGATAATAGTGCTGCATCGCAGGCAACACACAAAGGCTCTCACAGTTCAAGAAAGTAGTGGGAAGATAGGCGACAGTTCAGAGGACAGCTGTCACAGCACTGTCGACAGTGACAAGTCAGAATAACAAGCATAAGCTCTGAGGGTAAAGGAAAGTCCAATCCACTGGCAGATGGGGATGACAGCGGACAGAAGATCTCCGCGGCTTTTGTCCTGCTCAGTGAGAGCACTGGGAGGCTTTTGAGAGTGGGAAAGGGAGGGTGGGTTGCTGAGGATGTGACGAGTGACACATGAGGAGGACACAGCCAGGAGCTGAAGCTGGTGCAGGTCTGATAACAGATGTCTCAGAGGTCGTGGGTGCAGTTCCTTGGGAAACCTGCTTGACCCCTTGATCTAATCATGGGGAGTGGCTACCAGGACGTTCTGCACAACCGAGTAGCTACAAAACATTATTTGAGTGAGGTCTGAAAAAAGCAAAATATTGTTTTAAGAGATCCTAGTGTTTCATTAATCAAGATGAAGCCTGCTCAATCTAGAACCCGGGTTCACTTTCCCTAGTTTTCCATACTCCTTTGTATTCTGTTACAATAAACACAGCCATCTGGTCATGCTGACAGGGGAGGGTCACAGGACTTTGCAACTTCAACTGGCTTTCTCCAGATCACCAGCAAGCATTACTGATCTGTCGAATTGCACAAACATTCTGGTTAGTCACTAGCTCCATAATGAAGTAGTGTTCATCAGAATATGGAAAAGAAACAATGTATTCAGTACAATTACATTTTGATGCATATCAAACTTTCTATTAAAATGTTTGTAAAGATTGAGGTTCACTAGCTTCAGAAAAATAAGTGCCATAAACCTTTCCCTGGGGCTAGCACTGTGGTGTAGTGGGTAAAGCTACCACCTGCACTTACGGGCGCTGGTTCGAGTCCTGGATGCTCCATTTCCGATTCAGCTTTCTGCTATGGTCTGAGAAACAGTGGAGGATGCCTAAATGCTTGGGCCCCTGCACCCATATAAGAGACCAGAAGAAGCTCCTGGCTCCTGGCTTTGGATCAGCCATTGCAGCCATCTGGGGAGTGAACCAGTGGATGGAAGACCTCTCTCTCTCTCTCTCTCTCTCTCTCTCTCTCTCTCTCCTTCTCTGAAATTCTACCTTTCAAATAAATAAAATAAATATTTTTTAAAAAAAACTTTACCTGATTCCTTGAGGTTTTATTCATATATATTTATCTTATTCTCATTTTAGTTTGCTAAGTGTTGAATAGGAATGAATAGTTTCAATGTTTTGAGTCAGCACCTCTGACTGAACACAGCAAATGCTGACTGAAAAGAAACTCACTGTTCAATGCCTTTAAAAATAAATACGCAGAAAAGAGTGTTAGGTTTATGTCTGGGTTAGCGTAAGGCACACACACTGTGTAGGTCAGACGGACTTGAGGATGTATGTGATCCTCTGAGTGTAGATGTGTGGCTGCTGGCAAAAACCCCTGGCAGTGTTTCAGACGTTCAAGGTCGTGGCATTGGTGGAGCCCAAGTCAAGGGCTGCAAGCCGGGAAGGGGGTCTAGTTCACATTTGGGTTGCAGAAGGAACAGACAAAAAATTTCACTGAAGTGGACGTATGGTGTGAAGGAAGCGTGCAGTTGGGCAACAGAGTGGCAGGGCTGGGCAGAGGGATCCGAAGCCTGTGGGTGGGGGAGGGACAGTGGCAGGGCCTCCTCGTGCTGTCCCCCTCCCCACCTTTCACAAGCCCTTTGTGACTCTCCCACACTCTGTGATGCAGGCCTGGGACTCAGGTGGAGCCTGCACACTCTCAGAACTCAGTTGCCACAGGCGGCCATGCGGTTCCCGCAATGGAGAAGGTTCTCTGGCTTCTGAAGAGCCACGCTGAGCCCTGGCTAAGCTTCTGCTCTGTGTACTTGGATACTGTCCCCAGCTGCATCTTTCTGATTGTGGTGGGGCTGCTGCTTCTCTACCTTTGCCACCTGCGGTTACCAACCAAGGTAGGGAACCATGGGGGAACCCCCAGGAGAGATGGCTTGTCATTGCTCCCTGCTTCTAGTCCCACGTGTCTACAGGACTGTGGTTGGGTCAGAGATGGCGCAGAAGGGAAGTGAGGAGAGGACGGGACCTCACTCTTGCAGGGGAAGAGACTGGGCAGGGACAGGGGTCTAGGGAGGACTGCGCTTTCCACCTGAAGCTCTCAGAGAGCCAGGTGGAGGCTGCCCAGGACACAATCCCAGACACGGTGACGCTGCAGTCCTGCCTTGGCTTCACCTGAGAGCTGGGTTCTCTGGAGGAGCAGAGGCTCTGTCTCCGTCCCATTCCCATGTCAGGGGTCCCTCCATCAAGGCTTCTTCCTGTCGGGCTGAGCCTGGCAGAGCCTCCGAGCAGGGGCTGGAGCCTGAGCTCTGTCCCCAAGACACAGCGACCTCTGAGGAGCACAGGGGGGACTGCTGGCCACGGATCCTGTGCCCTCCTTGACCAGGGGTCGTCAGACTGTGAGGACACCCGAGGTGGACCCCAGAGACACCATCCTTCTTTCAGTTTTACAAAGAAAGAGTAGTTGAAAAATCTTTGATTACCTTGAACAATGGAAAAAACAAAGGAATAAATATTCATTTGGTAAAGTAGAGCGTGTAGGATTGCTAAATAATGTTGGATCAGCCCTAGAGGGAGAAGTGAGAGAAGCGAGTCCCAGCCTCTCACTGTTTCCTTTGTTCTCAGGATCGGGGCGGAGCCACGAGGAGGAGGAAAGGTGGAACGTTTAGAGGTATGGTTCTCCCCATTCAACCTGAGCTCTCTGAGGTTGACCCTTCCTGGCCTGTCCATGAAGGCCAGGTCCATGATCTCTGATCCTGATCTCTGAGGATGTCACATCAGACACTAAACACTGTGCCTCAGCAAACAAGACATCTCAGTGGCACAAGGGAAGGCATTGAGAACTGAGACTGCTCTCAGAGTCCCTACCCTGTGCATGCATGGGTACGAGGCGGAGATGGACCGGGCAATGAGTGCGACCCAGTGCACTTTGATATGACAAGTTGAGGAAGAACTACTGGTTGCTTGCAGTCAGAACTTCCACCTATTCTTACATCCTGAGTGGTCACATTCCACTTTGAGGTCACCAGTGACATCTGCATCTGCACTTTGTGTAGCACTTTCAAGATTTCTTTACTCACTTATTTGAAAGGTGGAGTGGCAGAGACAGGAGGACAGAGAGAGAAAGAGGTCTTCCATCTGGTGTTTCATTCCCCTAATCGTTGCAAGAGACGAGGCTGTCCAAGGCTGAGACTAGGATCCAGGAACTTCCTCCAGGTCTCCCACGTGAGCAGGAGGGAATCAAGTACTTGAGCCATTATCTGCTGCCTCCTGGGAACATTAGCAGGAAGGTGGTTTGGCAGAATAGTAGCCAATATTTGAACTGTCATTCTGATAATGAGATGTGGCCATTCTAAGCAACAGCTTAAACCACTGCACAGGGCCCACCCAGTATGTTTTTTTTTTTTAAGAAGTTTATTTATTTGAGAGGTAGAGTTACAAAAAGTGAGAGAGAGAGAGACAGAGAGAAAGGTCTTCCCTTCGTTGGTTCACTCCCCAGATGGCCGTAATGGTCAGAGCTGCGCCTAACTAAAGCCAGGAGCCAGGAGCTTCTTCCTGGTCTCCCATGTGGGCACAGGGGCCCAAGCATTTGGGCCATCTTCTGCTCTCCCAGGCCACAGCAGAGAGCCGGATTGGAAGAGGGAAAGCCTGGACTAGAACCGGCATCCACATGGAATGTCGGCGCCACAGGCAGAGGATTAACCCTCTGTGCCATGGAGCTGGCCCCGTGGCTGGTGGTTTTCACCATCACAAAGGATAAAATAGGTGGAAAGACTTTTGTTAATGGGTCCACATACACATGTGACTTTTGTCAGTATTATTTTTGACCACTTGATCTTGCTGCCTACTTTGGGAATTTCAGAGATTTGTGACTCACAGGGCTCCCATAAAGGAACATCTATAGGAACTCTGTGCACATGCATACTACATATAACCCACTCTCCTGGCTTCCCAGGTTGGAGACCTCACAGGAGAGAAGCAGAGGAGAGAAGGAAGAGAGAGAAGGAGAGAAGGAAGCTGTCTTACATTCTGAAAAGGTGATGAGCCTTTCCCTTTCCTGGTTCCTTTCATAGCTTGCTCAATGCATTCCAGGCTATCAGTGCAAAGCCTTCCCTAGTTGTATGGAGGGGTATGTGACTAAGGTTTGGGGAGAGGTTATCAAGTGTATTCCGAAGTCAAGGATGTGGGACAGTGTGCAGGGCTAGCAGGATCTGGATCTCCTCAACCCCCAGCAGGCCCTCCTTCCTCTTTGTGGTCCGGGCTACAGCTTTGTGTCTCCTGTCTCCTGCAGCTCCCTGGGCCACCACCATGGCAGCACACCTTTCCGTCACATGTTGTGTCCAGACCTCTCCTGTGAGGTGTGTAACAGAACAACAGCCGAGATCCAGCAGCTGCTGCTCCAGGGGTCCCTGCAAGATGCTGCTTCCTTGGAGTGTTTTTCACCCTCCTCTGATTCTATGATCGAGTCCTCAGTGAGTCTCTCCTCTAACCTCTCTGCAATTGCTCTGGGAGACCCAGTACTATCACTTGTGCCTGAGTCCTCGCCACCTCCTTGTTCAGCTGTCTCATCTAACGAGGCCACCTCCTTTGAAGACTTAATTTCCCCCTCAAAGCTGGGTGATTTCCTGCCCCCAGAGCCTACTCTACACCCAGATTTCTCATTCCCAGAGGGGTATTTCCCTCTGCAACCACTTGGCATTCCCTCATCTCCACCACCTCATAGCTCGGGAACAGTGACTCAGGGGGATAGCCTTAGTGGACCGTCCACTCACGTGCCAAAAAACAAAGATACTCACTCTCCTAACCTGGCAGCATTGGAAATCTGGCATCAGGCTCATACCAAGGACTTGTCCACCCCAAACTTGGCACAAGGGGATGCCAAGCAAAGTATTCTTGCCCTCCATTCACCCAAGGAATCCACTGGGGTTGACTCTGCAGCCAACATTTTAGGTACTGGTAATTTATTATTTATCAGCCCAGATGCCCTGGCACTCCTAGAGAGACAAGTCAAAAAGAGGGGTGATTCCCTGATACACAGCAAACAGAAAAACAAAACAGGATCTTTTCCAAAACAAGCGAGGCCAGACTTTCTGCTTCAATCCTCAGGGAAAATGTTACAGTCTATTCCTGATAAAAATGACTCAGCAATCCCTCTTCCTTTCTGGAGCAGAAAAGATAAACCACAGGAGCTGCATATGCACCGGCAGCCTCCATATCCTAAGACTTTTGAGGACCATCTACAGGAAAAACGTATCCAGCTCTCCTGGGACCACCCAGCCTTGCAACATAACTTCCTGTGCCCTGCTGGCCTTGTCTCAGATGGTTGTTCATCAACCTTCATCATCTTCAGTAGTGTGTATGATACCTCCACAGCCCAGGGGTCCTCAGCACTTCCTGCTCCCCAGGCCCAGGAGTCCACAGCACTTCCTACTATCCAAGCTCAGGAGTCCACAGCACTTCCTACTATCCAAGCTCAGGAGTCCACAGCACTTCCTACCATCCAAGCTCAGGAGTCCACAGCACTTCCTGCTCCCCAAGCTCAGGAGTCCACAGCACTTCCTGCTCCCCAAGCTCAGGAGTCCACAGCACTTCCTGTGCCCCAAGCTCAGGAATCCTCAGCACTTCCTGTTCCCCAAGCTCAGGAATCCACAGCACTTCCTACTATCCAAGCTCAGGAACCCCCAGCACTTCCTGCTCCCCAAGCTCAGGAGTCCACAGCACTTCCTACCATCCAAGCTCAGGAGTCCACAGCACTTCCTACTATCCAAGCTCAGGAGTCCACAGCACTTCCTACCATCCAAGCTCAGGAGTCCACAGCACTTCCTACTATCCAAGCTCAGGAGTCCACAGCACTTCCTGTGCCCCAAGCTCAGGAATCCTCAGCACTTCCTACCATCCAAGCTCAGGAATCCTCAGCACTTCCTGTGCCCCAAGCTCAGGAACCCCCAGCACTTCCTGTTCCCCAAGCTCAGGAATCCTCAGCACTTCCTGTTCCCCAAGCTCAGGAACCCCAAGCACTTCCTGTTCCCCAAGCTCAGGAGTCCACAGCACTTCCTACTATCCAAGCTCAGGAGTCCACAGTACTTCCTGCTCCCCAAGCTCAGGAGTCCACAGTACTTCCTGCTCCCCAAGCTCAGGAGTCCACAGCACTTCCTACCATCCAAGCTCAGGAGTCCACAGCACTTCCTACCATCCAAGCTCAGGAGTCCACAGCACTTCCTACTATCCAAGCTCAGGAGTCTACAGCACTTCCTACTATCCAAGCTCAGGAGTCCACAGCACTTCCTACCATCCAAGCTCAGGAGTCCACAGCACTTCCTACTATCCAAGCTCAGGAGTCCACAGCACTTCCTACTATCCAAGCTCAGGAGTCCACAGCACTTCCTACTATCCAAGCTCAGGAGTCCACAGCACTTCCTACTATCCAAGCTCAGGAGTCCACAGCACTTCCTGTGCCCCAAGCTCAGGAACCCCCAGCACTTCCTGTTCCCCAAGCCCAGGAATCCTCAGCACTTCCTGTTCCCCAAGCCCAGGAATCCTCAGCACTTCCTGTGCCCCAAGCTCTGGAACCCCCAGCACTTCCTGCTCCCCAAGCCCAGAAATTTCTAGTATTTCCTGCTCCTCAAGCTCAGAGATATCTAGTATTTCCTGCTCCCCAAGCCCAGGAATCCCCAGCATTTCCCAAACCCCAACCTCTGTTGGAGCCTGAGATCCAAACTCAACTGCTGTCTCAAGCTGTGCCCCAACCTCAATCCCAACTTCTCAGGGAGGACCAACCTCAGTCCTTTCTCCCAATCCTGCTGCCTTTGCCTCCACCTCAGAAAAATACCTGTGGAGTGCATTTCCTTGGACTGCAGAATGAGGCAGAGTCTCTCACACCATCTGAAATTCAATACCTGGAACATCACTTGTTGAAGAAAAAGCATGAAAATTTGTGGGGTATACCCTCCGTGGTCCTTATGTCTCAAGGAGCTTTTTGTCCTCCGGCTCCAAACCTGGCCTTGGCGAGCCAGCGCTTCAAGGCCCATGTTCCGATCTCCATCCTTCCTGGAGATTTTCGCCTGAGCAGTGAGGTTCAGGAGAAGCTAGAACACCACCTTCAAAACAGGATCATGCAAAACCAGTGTGGCTTGCCCCGCAGGGTCTGTGAGTCTCTGTCACGCGTTAACATTCGGAGTGACATTTCGAGGACACCCAAGTCAAAGAGCCATCGGGGACCCTCAGGGGCCTATTTGTTTAAGGATCACAGCATCAGATACGCAAAGGATTTGAGACTGAGCCAACCTGGAAGCTTCAGTAAGAAGACCTTGGAAATGCTTCCTCTGGGAAATGATGTAAGGAAGTCCCAGGGACATTTTCGGGACAGCGGTTCACGCAGTCATCTGATGAGCGACTCAGAGAGGTGCTCAGGAGAGGGTCTATGGTATGATTCTGAGGAAGACCCAGCAGGTCACCTCATGTGTCTGTCGGGGGATAATTCAAGGGCCTCAGGAATAAGCCGAAATCAGAAAAAACTTACCAATGCCCTGGAAGCCCATTTTAACAAGAAAGTTGTGGAAATCCATGAGAGTCACATTCCTAGGACCGTATATAACTCATTGTATTCTACTAGGCAGCCATGGCCTCTTCCTGAGAAATCCTGTAGTCAAGTGGATAGCAAAGATTTGGCCCCAGTGGCGAGTGTAGACAGCAACATCAACACCTCCTGTGAGCTTTCTTTCCTTGGTTCCAGCCAGCAGAAGATGCTGGAAGACCATATACAAAATTATCTTGAGAGGATAATGTGGGGCCTTCCTGAAAAAGTCCTTGAAACCATAGAATTCTTCAAAATGAAAGAGGAGCCATCCCAGAGCGTTTGCCCACCCAACCTTCCCTCCTCAACCAGCTTTATTCCCATGGCTAATTCCCAAGTGGGTGTCTCCAGACCCGTTAGAGGAAGCTCCATGTTTTTGCATGGAGACAAAGTGAGAAGAAAAACATCTGTCCCTAGTCGAGATCATCATTTTCGTGTCACCTCGCCTGTGTGCAAGCCCTATAGAAGAGGCTCTCTAGCTTTGCATGGAGACAAGGTGAGAACAAGAATCTCTTTCCCCTGTCTGGAACGGCAACCTCCTGCCAGCTCACCTGTGTGCAGGCCCAGTGGAGGAGGCGCCAGAGTTTTTCATGGAGACAATGTGAGAGCAAGAATCTCTTTCCCCTGTTTAGAACAGCAGTCCCCTGCCAGCTCACCTGTGTGCAGGCCCTGTGGAGGAAGCCCCATAGCTTTGCACGGAGACAATGTGAGAGCAAGAATCTCTTTCCCCTGTTTAGAACAGCAGTCCCCTGCCAGCTCACCTGTGTGCAGGCCCTGTGGAGGAAGCCCCATAGCTTTGCACGGAGAAAATGTGAGAGCAAGAATCTCTTTCCCCTGTCTGGAGCAGCAGTCCCCTTCCAGCTCACCTGTGTGCAAGCCCTGTGGAGGAAGCCCCATAGCTTTGCACGGAGACAATGTGAGAGCAAGAATCTCTTTCCCCTGTCTGGAGCAGCAGTCCCCTTCCAGCTCACCTGTGTGCAGGCCCTGTGGAGGAAGCCCCATAGCTTTGCACGGAGACAATGTGAGAGCAAGAATCTCTTTCCCCTGTCTGGAGCAGCAGTCCCCTGCCAGCTCACCTGTGTGCAGGCCCTGTGGAGGAAGCCCCATAGCTTTGCACAGAGACAATGTGAGAGCAAGAATCTCTTTCCCCTGTCTGGAGCAGCAGTCCCCTGCCAGCTCACCTGTGTGCAAGCCCTGTGGAGGAAGCCCCATAGCTTTGCACGGAGACAATGTGAGAGCAAGAATCTCTTTCCCCTGTCTGGAGCAGCAGTCCCCTGCCAGCTCACCTGTGTGCAGGCCCTGTGGAGGAAGCCCCATAGCTTTGCATGAAGACAAGGTGAGAACAAGAATCTCTGTTCCTAGTCTGGATCAGCATTTCCCTTCCACCTCACCTGTCCCTCAGGGGACACTGAGGCAAACCCCCTGTGATAGCCCCCATGGGCGAATAGATAACATTCAGAGATTCAAGGATTGTAGACAGCCTTGTGTGGATAACATCACAGACAAAGCAAGACAGAAACAGGCTGCACTAGGCAATAGATGCAGCCCAGTGGTGTTCACAAGGGAAGATAGAGCTGGATCAAAACCAAGCTGTAAGCAATGGAACTCTAGAAAAAGAATAAAAAGGCTTCAGGGCAAAAAGATGAATTTGGAACATTTTCCCATGCGTAAGAAATCCAGGGGAATACTCATATCAAGGGAGCTCTGTGTTCTCCCATCTCCATGTAGTTACATCTTGGCCAGCAACAAGTCAGAAATCTCCCCAATGACAGGTGTGACTTCGGGTAAGGTAGGAGCTACCCTGCCCACTGAACATTCCCCACCAATATCAGAATCCCTAGATCCTAAACTCTCTCTGCTCTGTGACTTAGAGAGCAGGGAGCATCGCCAGGCTTGCAGCCATCCCACTGACCCGTCCGTTGCATCAGAGGACCTGAAATCTAAGCCTGTCCTGACTCACGCCCGGGGCATCTGCACTTGGCACACAGCACCTTCCCAGGTGTTGCATGTTCATGTTGACGATGCAGCGATCCACAGGGAGCAGATGCAGGAGCCCTGTGTCCCTGTGTGTGCCTTATGGAAGGACCAGGATAAGAATCTCACACCAGGTTCAAAGACAGTAAGCCTTCCAGAACCCCAAACAGAAGAGCTTGGTGGAGGAGATGCAGGACCAGGGTCATCCCAACCCAGAAGGAGGATCCACGGCGCTCCAGATGGTACCTTAAAGGCAAATCTTGGGAGTAAATCTTCCCCAACCCTGTCGGTGGAGGGGCAACCTCCTACTGAAAGCCATTTCAGAAAACAAATAAAGCACTTTCTACAATGGATTTGGCCTAGCAGAAAGCGTGAAGAGCCAGAGAGTTTTCTGGGAAAGGGCAGTACCCTATCATCTGTGCAGAGGATGGGCCTAGCTAAAAATCTAGCTGCCTTCACTTGGAATTCTGAGCCTCAGCAAGTCAAGACGGCCAGTGGGAATGTCCCAGGGGAGAAGCTGGGGCTTGATCCCAGAACAGGTAAGACCAACCACCAAGAGCCCCTTTCCACCCAGGTGAAGTTTGGCAAAACTCAGCACCAGGCAAAATTGCAGACTAGGGTAGTGCCTGTCCAGGGCCATCAGTCCAACCAGAGGACAACATCTTGTAAAGGGACAAGTATCAAGTCCTGCAGCCAAGAAGCTGCGTTTGCTGGCCAGAGTTATCCTGCAAGGAATGCACACAGGAAACACAGAGAGTCCCAGAAATCTGTGCCAGTTAAGGACCAGCCATGGTATCAGAGGCCTCCCTTGGCTGTGTCCCAGAGGAAGCCTGTGCCACGCCCAAGCCCCACCTAGAGGTGTCAAGTTGGCCAGGTGCCTTGGGTTGCCCCTGCCACTGCAAAAGTTGTTGAGAGATTTGTCTCTACCTTTTAAACAGAAAAATTCATCTCCAGTGTTTTCAAGGAGGAAATCTGCCTCCCTAAAATCTTTAATACCTTGTTGAAAATATTGATTCTTCCTAATAAATATTCTCAAGTGAGAGTGATATCTTTTCTGTGTACTTCTGTTGGGGGTGTGGACTTCCGGGATCACAGGGTTTCTGCTTAGGGAAAGGAAGAAGCCAGCTAAGCCCTTACTGTTCACCTCTGGGAGTGTCTGAAAGGTGACCAAGTACCAAGGATGTGTTTTAAAAAAGCCTCTTTCCTCACTGATGAAATTGGAGATGACCTTTTTTCTCAACTTCAAGCTCTTTAATACACATTATATGGCTGCCTGCATCTCTGTCCTCACGGGCTGTTTTTATCCTTTAGCACAATAAACAAGACAGGTTTTCCATATCCAAAGAGAGCCAATGGCAGATGTATTTTTCCAGAACACAGTGGTTCAGTAATATTTGAGAGACTTGTCACCAGAGGTCACGCCAGTGAGTGAACCTCCAGTTGGGAGTATCGGGGGGGGTGGGGTATTGCTGCACTGAACACAGGGCTACTTGTGTATGGGTTCTAGGATCAGAGGAGATGATCCTTACGCTTCTGTAATACAGGGCATGATAATGTGTTTGGGAAGCATACTTTGACCTTATCATTGAGGTTAGGAAAATTGTATTTGGGATGTGATTCCCTACCCTTGGCTTCTTTCTTCGTGCTGCTAGGATGAATGGGATTTGTCTCATCATAAAAGGGTCATCGGCTATCAGTGTTAGGAATGTGGATCAGGTGGACACCTACCTCCCAAGACGAAGCTGAGTGTGAGGAAGAGATGAGTAGAACAAGGGGGCAAATAATCCAAAAACAAGGAAGGTAAAGGACAAACCTGCTGGAGGAACTAAAGATTATGCTCCTCCACCTCCGCCTCCTGATCTTTCCTACCCCGCTCTCCCATTTTCAATTTGACTCAGACACCATTTCCTTGATGCTGAGCTGGGCACTGCAGAGCTTACCAAGGCCAAAACAGTAGAATTGTGCATGAGGCTGTTATTTAGCCACTAAAATTATCTGCAGGGCTGTTGTCAGGCACGGCTTTTTAAAGGAAGGTAATCTGGTTTCATCCTTCCACTGATGCTAGATGGCAAGATTTCACCCTTAATACATCCAGTTCATCTGTTAGGGCACAGCTGACACCTTGGATCTTCATGGGCTTGCTGGAGCCTTGGCAGATCTACCCCAGAACACCTGCAGCTCAGGATCCAGAGGTGAGTTCAGGACTGCATGCCAGGGTTACAGACCTTTGGGAGTTCACAATGGGCCTTCACAGAGGTCATTTCTGGCCAAAACTGTGGGCATAATCACTGTGAAAATAGAGACCACGAGTGACAGTAACTATGCTCGTACTATTGGGACTAAAAATGGGGTGAGTCTCCTTATCTAGCAGTTGAGATTCTGGAACAATGTTTTTCCCAGGAAAACACACACACTCTGTCACAAGAAACACAGAAAATGTCCACTCCAACCCCCTCACTCTATCATACTTCTGCCATCCTGTCCACAGTTGCACCTTTGATCTTGCAGTGCAGAAATAACGCAGTTTCTAGAGAGGTTGTGGGGTGATCAAATGGTGGGGAATGAGTGGAGGACCCCTGGGTCCAAGTGGAAAGTGCAGTCAGTAACCCGGCCTCCCAGTTCCTCCCTTGTCCCATCCTAAGGTACTGTACTTCTACTGCAGGTGGGTTACTGCCGTGACCTAGAACTTCCCACCTCTGCCATGTGAACAGCACAGCACAGCCTCCCACACTTTGACCTCGCCCCCATCCTTCCAGCATGTGCACTCACTGTGTTAATTTCTTTACCCTGGGTCAGTAGTTTTCCCACTTAGTTGTCTGTTCACCAAGCTCTGGTCTTCATTTTCTCCACTTCCAGGAAGACATCATCGTATCTCAGGTAACCAATATTTAAGAAGTTTCATTTGAAATGAGCCAACCCCCTTTCTTTCTCCTGTCCGGCCAAACATCTTATCTCTGTCTTTTAAAGAAGAGCCTTCCTATAAGTCAGAAATCACTACTGGATGAAATCTCACAGTCAAGGGTACTGGTACCGCAGTAAATTCCTGGTGAGCTCCACGACTATGTGAAAATAACTCACACATTCCACAAACGACTAACTACCCTACGCTTTCCCACAGTGAACAAAATACATTACATTCCTTAGTCTATTGTCTTTCCCATGCTGCTCCAATACGTTTTAAACTTTCTGCACTTCTCAGTCTGAGTCCATCTCCATTCCCTCCGCAGATGTGTTTGAGTCATTGTGAACAGAGGAACTGGGAACCACGAGATGGGAACTTCTCATCAGAGCCTTCAAAACACTGTAGCCCTCCCTTCTTTCTTCCTGTTAAGTGTAGGGTTCCTTCCGGGCCCCAACCTCAGAGTAACTGCCTTCCTTGAAATGTCTCTGTTAGGAGACAAGCAAGCACTAGTCCTGATGGACTGAGCCACCCTGTCTCGTCATCCTCCTAGCTCCTTCTGTCCTCTAGGAACCACTCACCACCTCAGCCTCTACATCAGAGCTTCTTAGGGAGTTACGGCTTAAACTGGGGAGTGGGGATCCTTTCCAGAGTCAAGGCTGTCCACACACACATCCCATCCCTTCAGACACCCTGATCCTGACTCCTCATGGTCCGACTCCCTCAAGGTCTCCAGAGGGGATGTGGCAGCTTCCCAGGCGCTGCACATCCATGGGGAGGGAAGGTAGAGCTCACTCAGAAGCAGCGGCAGGGGCTCCAGACCATAATCACATCCTCTAGGAGTGCCAGCCTAAGAACTCCCTCCCACCCCCAGCTGAGGGGAGAGCAAATCCTCTGGACCCACAGCACGAGAGTGTGGATGCAAAGACTCAGGATCCGGGACATCCAGAGCCATCCAGAGGAGCCACCTGGCATAGAACAGGAAGTCAAAAGGGACTTCTGCAACCCTGCCACTCTTACTAACCATGCCCTCCTGAAAGTTACTTCAGAAAACAGATGAAGCGATTTTTAAAAGAATTTTATGTTATTTTTTAGAGAGAGAGGGAGATAGGGAGAGAGAGAGAGAGAGAGAGAGAGAGAGGTCTTCCATCCACTGGTTCACAAAGGGCCACAATGACTGGGAGTGAGCCAGTCTGAAGCCAGGAGCCAGGAACTCCTTCCAGGTCTCCCACGTGGGTGCAGGGGCCTAAGGGTTCGGACTGTCTTCTACTGCTTTCCCAGGTGCATTAGCAGGGAGCTGGATCAGAAGTGGAGCAGCTGGGACTCAAACCAATGCCCATATGGGATGCCAGTGCTGAAGGTGGTGGCTTTACCCACTATATCACAATGGTGGCCCCCTGAGGCAATTTTTTCAGTGCATCAGTTCCAAGGGAAATAGTAGGAATTTCCTGTGAAAGAGCTCTCTTTGTGAGCTGTGGGCCTCCTCAAGCCCATGAGCTCATGGGAGCCCCTGGGAAAATTCTAGAGGAGACTCTCCGGTAGGCAGGAACGTGAGGCCTTGCAGTGAAGTCAGAAGGAGGAACTGCAAACCCAGGCAGAACCCCATAGGAGACAACCTTCCCACGGTGGGGTGCCCTCTGACCTGCAGCGAAGGGGAGAGTCATGACCCTACTCTTGCATGCAGAAAGACGTTTATCCTGGCTCCAGGCATCCTACAAGAGTTAGACGCACATCAGACAGGATCAGGCATCCCCAGAACATGTGACTTTGGAGGACCAAGAGTTATTCCACAGTCACCACCCTCACTGCCCAGCCTGCAGGAGCTGGGGACCTCTTCAAGGCTCACGGGCATGCAAGGATGGACGCCAAGAGCCTCCTGCTGCCGATGCTCTTGGCTTAGAGCTTTCCCTCTTCTGTGCAAAGAGAAGACAGTCAGCCATGGAAGGACCACGGGTCCTTCTCTGGGGCTCAGCACTCGGCAAAGCTCTTGTGTGATCACAGCAGGCACAGTGCGGATCCCATTCCATTCCACCAGCTCCTGCTATGTGAACTCAAGAACTCAAGTCAGTCACTTCCATGTTTTGTTTCTATGTACAAATCTGGAAAGTGAGAATGGCTACATGGTGTGGTGCCCCAATCTGTGGTGAGTATCTCCTAATACGCCCAGTGGATGCCTGAAGCTATGGGTTGTACTGAGCCATATGTGTATGTATTCCGTTTTCTCCTCTCCATGCTCACCTATGAGAAGCGTTAGCTAATTAGGCACAAAGATGAACAACAACAACCAATAATAACATAAAACAATTATTAACAATACACTGTAATCAAAGTTACTTAAAATTTACATATTTGGTTCTGGAACTTTCCACATAATATTTTCAGACTGCAGTTGCAACAATGAGAAGTAAAATCAGGGATGAGAGAGGACAATTGTACTTGCTGGGTTGCTGCAAGGCTCACACCGGAAAACAGAATTATGAGAGGCAGGATAGAGCACACAGACCCTTTGCTCAAAATGCCTGCGTTCTTTCTTTGCCACTTGATGGCTGTGTGGCTCCTGGCACGTTATTCTCAGCGTGCCTCAGTGTTCTGGTCTCTAAAATGGGAATCATAATAGTCCCTGTATCACAGGTGCTATGAGTTAATATGTGAAAACCACTGAAAGAGGTGCCTGACATGTTGTTGTTGTTACATGTACAATACCTGCCCTGACATCTGGAACGAAGCACCAAAGTCTTAATCTCTATTTGCATCTCAGTTAATTGCCCTTGACAATTCTCATCATGATTGGAATTCATCAGGCTCCATAAGGAGTCAAGAGGCAAAATGGTGGTTAATTATCTGTTTTTCTCCATCAAGTGTAAACTCCCATGGGAAAGGACCGTGTCCTTGCTCCCCACAGTATTGTCGCTCCCCCTCTTCATGGAGGAACGACACTAAACCCTGCCTAGGCTTCATATCCGAGTCACGGCACCATTATGTCGCTCCCAGTTGCTCCCCACAGATCCCCCTTTCTTTTTATTTTTTTTGGCGTTGATACGCGCCTGTCTTTGGTGCCTCGCGGCACACATTCTGCTCTGCTTGCTAGAGTTGCCCACAGGTGCTTACAAGCCCTACCAATCAGGCAAACCGAATCCGGGTCCTCTCTTCGCCATGTTGTGAGGAGGTTTTTAGGCGCTGATGCGTGCCTGTCTTCGGTGCCCTGCAGCGCATGCTCTGCTCTGCTAGAACTGCCTGCAGGTGCTTACAAGCCCTACCAATCAGGCAAACCGAATCCAAGCCCTCTCATTGCCGTCTTGTGGGGAGACTTATTGGTGTTGATAACGTGCCTGTCTTCGGTGACCTGCAGCTGCCCACAGGTGCTTATTGTCTTACTAATCAGGCAGACCGAATCCAAGCTCTCTCATTGCCGTGTTGTGGGGAGGCCTTATTTTTCTCTATTTCTCTATCTCCGGGCATTCCTATTTCTCCCATTTTACTTCTATCTGCCAGCATTCCTATTTCTCTCATTTTACTTCTAAACTTGTTTCTCTTATCCCCGCGGCTTCCCGGCACCCGCCCCGAGGCTGCTTCTCGGCGCCTCGCCCCGAGGCGGCTTCCCGGCTCTGAGCCGCTTCCCGGCTTCGCGTGCTCTCCGCGGTCTCCACGCCCCTTCGCGCCCGCACCACGGCCTTCACACTATCCCCACGTTAACTATCTACTTGCGCCCCATGTGCTCGCCCCACTTGTGCCCCACGCGCTCTCTCTGCGCGCGGCAGCTTCCGCGAATCACACAGCCTAGCTCACGTTTCTGCCACTGGTATTCAGTCTAAGTTCTCCGGGCTAACCTGGCGAATTCAACCTAGCTTACGTCTGCGCCTTTCGGTTTGGCTTCCCGTCTTTTGCTCCCCGGGCTAATCTGACGGATTCCAAACTAGCTGACGCGTCTCTGCCTCTGGTTTCAGTTTTTCGCCTTTTGCTCCCCGGGCTGACTTGAAGAATTCCAACCTGGCTTACGTCTCCGCCTCAGCCTGCCCCCGCAGCTTCATTTTCCCTAACATTTTTCTCTACCCGGTATGTTTCCTAACTTTTCTTCCAACAATATTCCCCTCTCATTTCTCCTGGCCTCTCCCCACAGTCCGTATCCAAGTCTAAGTTTCTTCTAGGTTTCACTTTCACTTTTGACCTTAGAGATTTCTCCCAGCTTCCCCCCTTGGTCCGTATCCGAGTCTATGCCTAGGCTTTCGATAGCTTCTTCCGGCACCTTTTCTGTCCGGCTTTTCCCTAGGCTCTTTGCTAGTCTCTCTCTCAGGTATTTTCCCACTTCTTCCCGCTTCTTCCCTCCTAGGTTTCCTATCCGAGTCACGGCACCATTATGTCGCTCCCCGTCTTCGTGGAGGAACGACACAGGACCCTGCGCTGTTCTTTTGTCTGCTCGGCCCTCCCCGGGTTTGCTGCTGGTTCTTCCCGGGTTGGCTACCGTCCCTTCCACCTCCGTGGAAGGGCGGTTCCCCCTGCCACTTTCCCCACTTCTGCGGGGGAGCAGCACACCGCCGGCCGGCTCTCTCGGGGGCTGCACAGGTGTTCCTTCAGATAGATGTTCCCTGGTGCATGTTGTCTCTCTCCTCCTTTATAGTCCTCTTCCACCAATCCCAACTCTGCTACCCACACGCCGAGTACGCTGCCCTCCTCCAATCAGGAGCAGGATCAGCTCCTGCAGCTCAGTCAATCAAGTTGGCGAGAGGCAGCTGTGTAGAAGCTGTTTCCTCCTCTCCCAGTGCCATATTGTGGGAGAGCAGATGCATAGAATAAGTCTTAATTCCAGTAACTTAGTCTAGTCCGAGTTGCTCCCAGTTGCTCCCCACAAGTATCTTTGTCCTGAGTACAGCATCTGGCATTCTGCAAGTGAATTAACAGTTATACTCGTGTTATACTCAGTTTGCTTTTTAAACAGAAAAACCAAGACACCAGAGAAGGGAATGGGCTTACTCTTGGCAACGTCATGGGTCTGACAACAAACGCAAGGTCCACACCTCTTCCCTCTGGGGCTCTTTCTTCCCTCTGGGGCTCTTCCGCCCATAGGAGAACATGGTTGCTTTCCCGGTGCTTCCTGTGCGACCACAGCATCTATTAAGATTGCTTCACTGTTGCTCCACTGCCCACCGTTAGGAGGCTTACAAAAGATACGTGGTTCTGGGCTGGAATGCAGGGCAGTGTTCATCCCCTTGGCAGACTTCAGAAGATGTCCTTGTTGGACACGAGACGGCCGGGCTTGGTTGTCTTGGTGGCCACCATGTTGCCTCAGGTTTCAGCACTAGGCCTCCCCTGGGGTGCAGAGATGTTCAAGAGTTAGCCTTGGGCTGGCGTTGTGGTGTGGTGTGTTGAGCCGCTGCCTATGACACTGGCATCCTTTATGAGTGCCGGTTCATGTTCCAGCGGCTCTCCTTCCAATCCAGCATTCTGTTAATGACTTGGAAGGAGGAGGAGGAAGGTTCAAGTGCTTGGGCCCCCTGCCACCCATTTGGGAAATCCCCCCTGCCCTGGCCATCGCGGCCATTTGGGGAGTGAACCAGTGAATGGAAGATACATCCCCCCCTTCTCTCCAACTCTGCCTTTCAAATAAATAAATATTTAAAAAATAAAAGGATTTAGGCCGGCGCCATGACTCTCTAGGCTAATCCTCAGCCTGCGGCGCCAGCTCCCCGGGTTCTAGTCCCGGTTGGGGCACCAGATTCTGTCCCAGTTGCCCCTCTTCCAGTCCCGCTCTTATGTGGCCTGGGAAGGCAGTGGAGGATGGTCCAAGTGTTTGGGCCCTGCACCCGCATGGGAGACCAGGAGGAAGCACCTGGCTCCTGGCTTCAGATCAATGCAACACCAGCCGTAGCAGCCATTTGGGGAGTGAACCAACGGAAGGAAGACCTTTCTCTCTGTCTCTGTCTCTCTCTCTCTCACTGTCTAACTCTGCCTGTCAAAAAATAAATAAATAAAAAATAAAAAAAATTTTGACCTTCACTTATTGTTGATTAAGGAGCTCATCCGAAAAGCTGAGCAGAGGGCTTGCTTCACACACTTTCCTATGCCTGGGAACTGGCACTCTGTTGAGACCATGGTGTTCATTTGAAAATCAATTTAAGTTTGAAATGTATGAAATGAATCCTCAGCTTTATGAGTTTTAATAAGCTAAAGAATTCACCTGAACACCTATAAAGCTTAATGTAGGTTGTTCCTCCCTCTAACCCATATTAGTCCAGGCTACAGGTCTAAACCCCAGAGAAAACCAAGGTTTGGAAGCAGATTGAGAAAGTGTCTGGAGACAGAAGGTAGCATCATGGTAGGATTTCCCAACCATTATCCTAGGCTGGCTCAGCCACAAACTTGCTGTGTGATCTAGGGTAAGTCACCTTCCCTCTCTGATTATCCACTTTTCTCTCTGTATAATGAGGGAAGTGAACTAGAAGATTTTGGGAGTGGCCCTTCCAGCTGCAATGTTTACACTCTTCTCCACGAACTTATGCATGCTTACCAGGTGGAAGACGCTGCTAGGATCCAAGGGTACAATGGTGAGAAACACTCAGATTCAGCCTCATGGAGTGCAAAACGCGTCATCCCCTTAATCCCATACGAATGGAATTACAATCTGAAACAAGTGCTGTCAAGGAAAGTACAGGGACCCATGGGTGCTTATAGCCAGAGTCTATTTCTTCCTGAGAGGAGACCCCTGGAGATGGTGTGTGCAAGATGGGTGGGTGAACGCAGAGTGCAGCTGTGCGTCAGGGGGAAGGAAGCATGCGCAGGGACCCCGGGTGCCTGAGGAAAGTGGGAGGAGCCAGCATGGCAGCAGCAGTGAACGGTGGGAAGTGACTGAGCCAACTGGGAGGGAGGGGCCGGTTGGTCAAGGGCATAGGAGGAGGCATTCAGCGTGTTGGTCTGAATTTCAAGGGCACTGGAAAGCTGCCAAAGCTTTTAAGCTGGGATATGCCGCCATCGAGTTCACATTCTCTGGTTGTAACGTGGGAAACGTACAGGAGTCAAAACAAGGCAGGGAGGCCAGAGGAGAGGTACTTGGGAGAGTACAGGTAAGTGAAGTTGGTGATCAAAAGGCAGAGGGGTTATTGCCCTCTTCATCGTCAGTAATAAGGAACATCAGCAGTGGCTTGGAAACACCTAATCCACGGTGGAGCCACATTCTCCCTCCATCTGTCCACACCAGTGTCCTCCAAACCAGCAGCAGGCCCGTTACAAGCTCTCAGCACCATATCCCTTGCTCCCAGAGCCCTTCCAAAATTGCCATATGTCATCTTGTGCCTGGAGCACATCCAAATTCTCCCTAGACCGTAAATTCCAGGAGCACAGGGCTGCAGCTGCCTTTTTTTTTTTTCTTCCCCTAATATTCTTTTTTGTGCTTAAGAGAGTGCCTGGCACACAGCTGGTGCTCAGCAAAGACTGGGTAAGTGCATGCATGAATGGTAACAAACTCAGCTTCTCTGGCAGAGACCCCAGTGGGTAAGACCATTTGTATAGGGGGAGGAAAGGGAAACCAGCAGGCACAACACACTCGAAGCAAATGACTGAGACTAAATTTTCCATGGGACCTGAAAATAAGGGATAAGGAATACCCTTATGAGGGTGTTTGCATTCTGGTCCCAGCTGAAATTTTTATACCTGGCAGGTGACTCCTGAATCCTGCGCACACCACCTGCTTCACATAGTCACTTCCTTTGCAACTCGATGCATATTTGATGAACCAGTAGTGGGAAATCTTAGCCAATTCACTTAACTTCCACAGACTTCACTCTCCTTCACCCTCACACAGGATCAGCCCAGTCTTCTTCCTTTGATAAGGATCAAGCAGAGAAGACTTTGGAAAGTGGCTAGATTGGCCCAGAGGTAAGCTAGGACTTTCAAGCCCCAGGAGGGGGCGTGTGTGTGTGGGGGGATTAGTGTAATGTCAAAGAGTATGGAATACAGGAGGCTGAAGCTCGAGGAAAAAGAAGGAGGCAAGACATCCAAGCAGAGAGAAGGAGGCAGCAGGAAACGGGTGGTCCAGGTACATCACTTGTCTTGAGGTCTCACTTGTCAGAAAGGAGTGGAGACCTGGGGCAGCCTCACCCTGTTCTAAGGACAGAAATGATGTGTCTCTGAAGCAACCATCAACACTTGTCTGGGCTGGGAGCTCCTGCCTGATTTTGCTTGGTTTTGTCGTCTAGTGTCTGTCCCAAAAGACTGCAACCCCAGACACACTTCCATGTGGGCTCACCGATAAATCCCCCCTCCTCCTTTACCAGCTTGTAGCCAGCTCATGATGAGAGATGTGAAGGACAATCAACTCAGCGCATTGCCCTCATCCATCACGCCTCCCCTCCGTCACCACAGCCAAGCAACCTCAGGACTTTTACAGAAATGCGTGAACACTGTTCCCCAACCAGCGAGACAAGGGCTGGTAAAGATCACCGCATCTCAGAACAGCGTTTTACTTTCTTCATACTATTTGTTGAACTCTTTACTCAGTGTAAGGTTAAACTTGTGAGTATAAAGTTAACTGAAAATAGATCTTTGTAAAAAGCAAGAGCGGGAATAGGAGAGGGAGGAGGAAAGAGGGTGGGAGTGTGGGCAGGAAGAAGGGTAGAGTGGGAAGTATCACTATGTGCCTGAATCTCTATATAGGAAATACATGAAACTTGCATACCTTAAATAAAATCAGAATTTTTTAATAGAAGAGTTGCATAAACACATCAGTACATAGTGGCTTGTCAGCTTTGTCACCTGAACAACCTCATCTTCCTGAACTTCAGTTTCTTCCCCTTTAAAGAAGGGATCATAACAACCTGAGCTTGTAGGATTTGGGTAAAGATTTAATGAGATTATGTATGTCATCCTATTATTGTCTGTTACAGGATATGGAAATAATTAAAAATTAGCTGCTATTTTTTAATAGGATATCATGTAGCCATAAGAAGATATGCATTTGGTGCAGTGGGTTAAGCTGCCACTTGGACACCTGCATCACGTAGTGGAGTACTTGCATTTGAACCTCCACTCCACTTCCTATCCAGCGTGCACCCTGGGAGTCAGTGGGTGATGGGTACTTGGATCTCTGCCATCCACGTGGGAGACCTGGATTAAGTTTCAGTTTCCTGTCGTGGGGGTTTGAAAAAGCACTCAGATAAAGTGCCCCAAGTGGCACCTTTCCCTTTACAATGCCTTCCCAGGTGTGTGACGTTTGCAGAGGTAGTAGCAATTTTCTGCCATAATGCAGAAATTCAGTTGCTATATTTACTAAAAATATCTAGAAGTATATATACCAAATTTGAACAGTGATGGTCTGGGATGATTGCATTACTTGTATTTTTTAACCATTTAAACTTAGATATTTTCCTGCATTTATTGTTATAATGATATGTTTTACTTTCATAATCCTTTGCAGCACCTCTTTTAATCTGAAAAAAATATATACAAACTTTACCTTGGAGGTAAAGTGCATGTTAATTTCTGAAATAAATGCACTTTTGGATCTTATAGATACTCCTTAGGAAAATTTCAGATCTGGGGCCATGAACTTGTGGTACCAGGTTACCAGCAAAAGAAGTTCCTTTCTCCCTTCTATGCCCTTTCCACCTGCCTCCCTCTCCCTTGACCTGTGCCCAGGACTCCACAGAAGGGAGTGGATTGATTCTATCACCTTCATTTTTCTCTTCTATGATCTCTGTAGAACACACAGGCATGATCTATCACACGGAAAGTCCATTATTAATATGATGAGTATTAATATAATGTATACATGTATACATGCATATACACACATACATGTATATTATATGATCTCAGAAAGTTCATGGAATATGCATATTATGAAAAATAATGCACAGATTTCAAATTTTTTCACACCAAAATAAATATATATTTTCTTTTAAATTTGACAGAGAGAAAGAGACATCTCCCATCTGCCATTTCATTCTCCAAATGCCTACAATAGCTCCCGACTGGACCCAAAGTCAGGAGATGGGAACTGAATCCAGGTTTCTCACATGAGTGGCAGGAACCCAAATATTTGAGGCATCACTGTTGCCTCCCAGGGTCTGCTTTAGCAGGAAGCTGGAATCAGGAGCTGGAGCCAGGAAGCAAACCCAGGCACTCCAATGAGGCATACAGGTATTTTAGCCACTAGGCCAAATGCCCACCCCTAAACTTATATTTTAATTCCATTCTCCATGAACGTCTGGGAGTGCTCTAATATATACACATTCATCTAATTCTGCAAAGGAAGTCCATTACAGATGAAGGAAGTGGAGCAACTGGGACAGGACCGGCTCCTGCATGGGATGCCAGCACTGGGTGCAGAGCTTATGCTGGCCCCGAGGAATTTCCACACGGGAGGTTGACATCTTCACGAATCAGTCAGGGCTGGAGTAGATTCGGATCAGTGATGGGACGTCCATTATGTTGTCCATTTTAGGGCTACCTGGATTGAAGCTGCCTTGATTCCTGTACTTTCTGAAGCTTGGTTATTTCTTGTAATTACAGCAGCAAAAGCAACCACAGCGGTTTCTCTTGGTCTGGTGCTATTATTATTAGCACTTAATTTAACCACAGTCAATTTCTGTTGCTAACAACTAAAGAATTCCATCTGAAACAACACTCAAAGCTGGTTTGTCAAAAACCAAACAAGCCAGAGGAGATGACCTGACAAACAACAACAAAAAATGCACAGCGGCTTCCAAGGCTGAAGCCCAGGCTTCAGGATAATGCTCAAAATAGGTTCTTATATATCTGCTGCCACATTCCACACTCCCTGCTGCCCTCCAAATCCCTCATGTCTCCCTCAGGATCTGAGTTTTATAAAAATTTTTTCTTGCACACCTTTTCTCTGATGCCAGCACCAGTGTGGAAGGAACTAAAATTAAGCATAGAGGAGGCCGGTGCCGTGGCTCAATAGGCTAATCCTCCGCCTTGCAGCACCGGCACACCAGGTTCTAGTCCCAGTCGGGGCACCGGATTCTGTCCCGGCTGCCCCTCTTCCAGGCCAGCACTCTGCTGTGGTCCGGAAAGGCAGTGGAGGATGTCCCAAGTGCTTGGGCCCTGCACCGCATGGGAGACCAGGAGAAGCACCTGGCTCCTGCCTTCGGATCAGCGCGGTGCGCCGGCCGCAGTGCGCCAGCCTTGGCAGCCATTGGAGGGTGAACCAACGGCAAAGGAAGACCTTTCTCTCTGTCTCTCTCTCTCACTGTCCACTCTGCCTGTCCAAAAAAAAAAAAAAATTAAGCATAGAGGAAGCGAGAGTAAGCATGGAAGGTGGGGGGAATAGTTAGGATCCCATTATACCTACTTGTCTTTCAATCAAAGCCCAATGCCTATTCCTTCATGTCTACCACTGTGTTTTTAAAACTTACACAACGTGGACCTTGCAAAAGCTGGGCTAAGAACCAGACTCCAGGAGGCACCTCATGTCCACATCTGAGAGGTGTGCATATGTGTGCCCGTGTGGTGGAGGCAGCTAACTGCATCAGAGAATGCATAATGATATATTTTCAATCTCTCCTTAGTTAGCAATGTAAGCCACATGTACCCTCTGCAAACACAAAACCATCTACTTCTAACTGCAATTGTACTCAATACAGCAAGCACTAATTCTCCCAGAAGTTTTCCCCACCCACACCCTGGCAACTATACATTTATATAAAAATGTAAGCAATTTTCTGTGCATTTCATCAATTGACTGCTTTAAACACTACATTCAACTTAAATTCTGTCAGTTTGAGGACTCATTAGTATTTTAGGACCATTTACTTATCTGGAAGGCAGGGTTACAGAGAAAGTGGAAGAAAGAAAGGGAGAGAAAGAGAAATAGGTCTTCCACCTGGGTTCACTCCCCCAAATGGCCAGGAGCCAAATATCCAAGATCTGCTCTCCCCCATCTCAAACTCAAATTCTACGCATTATGCCACTGGGTTGATTAAATCCCCAAAGGCTGGGGAATGCAAATGTATTTGCAGAAAAACAGAAATGTCATCTCCCAATATCCCAAAGATTCTCTCCTCCACCTCAAAATCAAGTCTCATGTGTTACGCCACTGGGTTGTTTAACGCTCAGAGGCTGGCCAGTGTTTTTAGTAGATTATTTCTAGTTTTCATGATGTGATGGGGAAAAAAGTTTGAAGCTTTAATTTGAAAATACATCTTTATTCATTATTAGTTTCAGGGAAGAATCAAGCTGGTATTGGTCTTTTCCCTGGAAAGAGAAGAAAAAATCCTTAAAATTATACCCCAAGCTCTGATGAAAAGATGCCACCACTGGAGTTTCAGATGCTATAAGGTGACCTCCGGCTCTGTTTAAAGTGGACGGGGTCCACTTTTCTTTAAAGCTAGTCCTCTGGCCCCTCTGAGGTAAAACTAAATGCATTATTGCATATGGAAAAGACAAGTTCAACAGACTGCATGGAAAGCTATGATGAAGACTTCAGCGAGAAAGTTGGCTTGTTGGTGACAATAGCTGGCAATAAAAGTAAGCAACTGGGGCAGACATTTGGCCTAGTGATTATTACACCACTTAAGACAGCTTCATCCCACATGAGAGTACTGGCTTCAACTCCCTGCCCCGGTTTCTGACTCCAGCTTCCTGCTCACACATACCCTGGAAGGCAACAGTGATGGTTCAAGTAACTGAGTTCCTGCCAACCTTGTGGAAGACCCGACTGAGTTCCCAACTGCTGTCATTGCAGACGATGGTGGAGTGAACAAGTTGATGGGAGTGTGTTCTCTGCATTCCTTTCTATTTCTCTCAAAGAAAGAAAGAAAAAGAAAGAAAGAAAGAAAGAGAGAGAGAGAGAGAGAGAAAGAGAGAGAGAGAGAGGGAGGGAGGGAGGGAGGGAGGGAAGGAGGAAAAAAACGCAGCAAGTAGTTACACGCATGGGGCTTGGTATCAGCTAGACCTAAATGTTTCCCACAGTGTTGCCGTTCACATACATGGATCAACTGCATAACCTCACTTGGTTTTCATATCTGTGTCCTTGGAATAAAACACCCTTAATGTTTTGGGCTGTTAGGACAATTACACAAGGTAAAGCACATGAGGGACATAGTAAGCACTCAATAAATGCAGTTAATTTTAAAATAAATATCAATAATCACATTATCTCTTTTTAAGATTTATTTATTTATTTGAAAGTCAGAGTTACACAGAGGAGATGCAGAGAAAGAGAGAGAGGTCTTCCATCCGATGATTTACTACCCAATTGGCTGCAATGGCCGGAGCTGCACCGATCCAAAGCCAGGAGCCAGGAGCTTCCTCTGGGTCTCCTGCATGGGTGCAGGGGCCCAAGAGTTTGGGCCATCTTCTACTGCTTTCCCAGGCCATAGCAGAGAGCTGGATTACAAGAGCACCTGGGACTCGAACCGGCACCCATATGGGATGCTGGCGCTTCAGGCCAGGGCATTAACCCACTGTGCCACAACACCGGCCCCCACATTATCTCTTTATTTTTTATGTGATAAGATGTATATCTATGGCTTTTCAGTTTCTTCTAGTTTACAGGTGTCTTCCCCGAATTGTAATTGGAGGGGCCAGTGTTATGGCACACACCTGCAATGCTGGCAGCCTGCTGGCATCTCATATGGGCAATGGTTCAAGATCCAGCCAGTTCCCCAATAATGAACCTACAAAAGATGCATTAGTCCTTGGGCCCCCTACACCCAGGTAGGAGACCCAGAAGAAGCTCCTGGCTCCTGGCTTTGGCCTCACCCAACTTGGGCCATCATTGCTGCCAACTGGGGACTAAACCAGTAGATGGAAGACCTCCCTCTCTCTCTCTCCCTCTCCATCTCTCTCTCTCTCTCTCTTCTCCCCTTCCTCCTCTCTCTGTAACTCCACCTTTCAAATAAACAAACAATAATCTTTAAAAACTTACAACTGGAACTTTCTACAGTTGATTTTTTTCCTCACTTTTTTAGTCAAACAGAATTTTGGAAAAAAGTCATTAGTCTGGTTTCTATCATTCTGGGGAGGTTTAGGTCTAAATTTCTTTTCAAGGACAATCTGGGCAGGGCAACCACCTTTTCAGGTGCATCTACAGGGGAAGAATTCATTCAAGAGTGGACAACGTGTTTCAGTTCTGAAAGGAACTTTAAGAATCATCTGGTAGGACTACCTCTGGAGGAAGCAGAGCCAGAGATATGAAAGGTACAATTCTCCTGAGGTCCTGCCTCTTGTGCGTAGCAATGCAAGACAGCTGTGGCAAGAGGTGCACGTGAAAACCTGATTCAACAGAACAACCTCATGTGAAAGTTCAAGTTGCCTTTCTCTGCAGGGGAGCAGCTGCTATGTAATTTGGCTCAAAGAACAAAGCAAAGCACTTTACAAATGTGTTTATCTATATCTTCTTCTTTTGTGCAATACAGAATTTGCTAATTTCTTAAACTGAAAATTCAATGATTTGTATTAAATCACTCATTTCCAAGAGCTAAGAAAAAAGAGAAATGTGAATACATACATATATGGTAAATAATTTCCACATAGACTTTCAGTTCTCATAATAACCTGATGGACTGCAATATTATCTTTATATTGAAGATAAGGAAATTAAGGCATTATTTGATATTATAATCCATTTGTTCATTTACTACTTCCAATCTAGCTCTCTGCTATGACCTGGGAAAGCAGTAGAAGATGGCCCAAGTCCTTGGGCCCCTGCACCCACGTGGGAGACCCGGAGGAAGCTCCTGGCTCCTGGCTTCAGATCAGTCCAACTCAAGCCATTGTGGCCATTTGGGGAGTGAACCAGAGGATGGAAGACTTCTCTCCCTCTCTCTCTCTCTGTCTCTGTCTCTGTCTCTGCTTCTGCCTCTGCCTCTGCCTCTCTGTAACTCTGCAAAATAAATAAATAAATCTTTTTTTAAAAAATTTAGTTCCATGTCAGAAAAGTTATTTATTTATTTGAAAGCCAGACTGATAGGAAAAGAGAGACACATATAACACACACAAAGAGAGAGAGAAAGAGAGAGAGAGATCTTTCATCTACTGGTTCACTCCTCAAATGGCCACAACAACCAGGGCTAGACCAAGCCAAAACCAGGAGCCAAGAAAATCCATCTCAGTCTCCCACATGGGTGGCACGGGCCCAAATAGTCATTTACTACCTTCCTAGGCACATTAGCAGAAAGTTGTATCAGAAGCCGAGCAGCTGGGATTTGAACCATCACCCCAGTATGGGATGCCAGCATTGTAAGTGGAGGTAGAACCTACTATACCACAACACTGGCCAAGACAGTAAGTTCTCTCTGTATCCCCAAGTCCTGTCACATAGTAAGTGCTCATAAGTGTTTTATAATGGATCAATAACATAATTAATAAGGGAATTTAATATAAACTTCAGTGAAAGTAGTACGTGACTGGCAATAAAAACAAAATTGTGAAGAATAAATTAATAGTTTCTTTTAGGTACACTATCTGTACTCCCTTATAGATTCACTTACCTAATTTACTGTCTTTAAGAAAATACACATTTAATTGCCTAATGAGGACTCTCTTATAGGTTCTTTTTTACAGATGGAAATGGTGGTAATTCACATGAAGGTGGCCTCAAACAGGAGCAAGATTACCCAGGAAAACATTCATTTGGCCACCAGGGAACTTGGCAATTAATAATATTTTTCTAAATGAAATATACCTTTGGGCTCCCTGACTCAATTATAATAATGATTTCAGTTCCGTCTTTTGAGATTGACTTGTTCTCAAAGGCACCAATAAAGATGGAGCTTACCAGTTTGCACTTATTTGAACACAAACTACCTTTCAATAGCTTTCCCCAAGAACTGATGCAAAGTTGAGAGATGCTCTAATATTCAACACTTCTTTAAACTTCATTTTAAGACAGATACTACACAAAACCTTCCATAGGACAACTTGGGAGCCATATATGTCAATGGAGACTTCTGAGCCTGTGGTTCCATTTCCAGCCCTGACTTTGAGGAATCATGAAAGATGCAAACAGAGATGTGTTCCTAAATTTACCCAGTGATGCTCTGTCTCTAGTGGGAAATAACTGGAAATCAATTTAATTCAGCAGAGAATTAGTTAAATTATGCCCTATACAATGAAGTGCCACGTGTTCATGTAACACAAAGCTATTTAATGACATGAAAAGTTGTTCATGATATATTTCCAAGAAAAACATGTTATAGGGCCAGCGCCACAGCTCAATAGGCTAAACCTCCACCTAGCGGCGCCGGCACACGGGGTTCTAGTCCCGGTCAGGGCGCCAGATTCTGTCCCGGTTGCCCCTCTTCCAGTCCAGCTCTCTGCTGTGGCCCGGGAGGGCAGTGGAGGATGGCCCAAGTGCTTGGGCCCTGCACCTGCATGGAAGACCAGGAGAAGCACCTGGCTCCTGGCTTCGGATCAGTGCAGTGTGCTGGCTGCAGCGGCCATTGGAGGGTGAACCAACCGTAAAGGAAGACCTTCCTCTCTGTCTCTCTCTCACTGTCCACTCTGCCTGTCAAAAAAAAAAAAAAAAGAAAAAGAAAAAACATATTATAAAAGTATTTGTATGCAAGATTCAAATTTTTAGAGAATACACATACATGGGTGCATTTGACAAAATATATACAAAGCTGTTAAGAGTCATTAACTTTAGGTTTAAGAATTAAAAATAATTTTTAATTTTAATTTAAATTTTTGCTTATCTACATGGTGGCTTTTTCTATAATGAACATAAAAACATTTCGTAATAAGAAGCCATTGTTTATGTTTGAAAATAGGAAAAATGTAGGTCTCCAATCTATAATTACAGTGCTATTCTTCTAAAAATTGTGTTTGCTTATTTGAGAGATACAGAGAGCTCCATTGGTTTGTTCTGCAAATATCCATAAAGGCAAGGAGCTAAAGCGGGGTGAAGTCAAGAGCTGGGAACTTAATCCAAGTCTTCTACATGGATGGCAGAAACTCAATTACTTGAGCCTCCACACTGCTTCCCAAGATCTGCATCAGCAGAAAGCTCAAGTCAGCAGCCAGAGCCGGGCATTAAACAGGCACTCCTATATGAGACACAGATTCCTAACCCAAGTCTCAAGAGCTAGGCCAAACACCCATCCCTCAGTTCTGTTCTTTAGGCTCAACTGCTGCTTTTCAATGGTTCTTAGGGTTTTTTTCCCCCATCTTTCATCTCATTTAAACACTTGTGATGATCACTTCATGGGCATTACTTACGTAGCTCTATTAAATTTTCTTTGTCATCTTTCATATCTGTTAGGATTTCCCATCAAAGCTAGCTTTTGGAAAGGCAATAGTGTCACACCTATCATCTCTTCCAGTACTCAGAAAAGGTGAGGTCCTGGTGAAACTTAAGATCCAAAGTTCCCCTTCACCTTTAAATCTCTTTTCTTACAAGCTTAGCATTAAGTGTGTGCTCTGTGTGTGTGTGTGTGTGTGTGTGTGTGTGAGTGACGGGTAAAGGCTTTTGACAATTCTGAATATAAGCCCTACGATTGTAAATGAGTTAGAACACTACTTCATGTTGTTCTGCTGTCTGTCATTCTAACATTTCTCCATCTTTCATGTTCAATTTATTTTTCTTTTTTGGCACCTTCGAAGTGTGAGACCTCATGACAGGTATACTACATGTTGCCTTCACTCACAGAACCCTGATATTTTTCTGCATTTTACAGTTGTTTCATCAGTTTGTGTTTAGTAGTCTTTGTCTTGTGCAGCACTTTCATATTTATTAATTCATCGATCTTCTGACTTTGTGTTGCCAATATTTGTATTTTACAGATGAGAAAACCAAGACTCAAGAACATTAAAGAACTTGTGACAGATCCTCCCACCAAGGATGGGTGGAGCTGGGACGGGAATCTGACTTGTGTGCCACCCAAAACTCTGACTCAAGTATCTACACAGCTCTCTACAGTGAGGCCTCTGTGAGTGGTCATTATTATTTCTGTACCTGCAAACATCAATAAGGAAGACTGATTTCACAGATTAGCAAATGACTAAGAGGCAAATAAACCAAGAGGCATCAACAAACCCAAAGTGAGCCAGTGCCTCAGCTTCTTGTCTAAATTCCCCTCTCACAGACAGCTTGGACTGGACACAGTTACCCCCCTGCCCCAGGCGGGAGTGAACATTTGAGAATGCTGCTGTTTCTTGGAGCAGAAAACTCTTGTTTCCTCTCACATACAATATTGATTCTAAACTAATCAAAAGAAGCTGTTTAAAAATATCTCAATCTTCTAGCTTTTCCTAAAATATGTTACATCGGTCATTTTAATTTAAAAAATGGTCAAGCAATCTTGTTCCTTATCAATTTATAGAATTTCCAGAAAAAGTTCAATTGCACGTGATACTTCTGGTATCCTTAACTGCAACAGGATTTTAAATTTTTTTTTCTCCTACCACCTGCTTTCCTTTCTTATATTTCAATTATAACTTGTACAAGGGGTCGTCAAAAAGTTCATGGATAACATATATTAGGAAAAAACAATGCATGGATTTCAAGATGCATTTGCTACAAAAGTTACCTTTTAATTCCATCTTTCCACAAACTTTTTGGAGTGCTCTTGCATTCCTACTGTACCTAAAATCTCAGGTGCTGTGGCTAGACTCTTATCTTCTGCTTCCCTCACAGCTTCTACGCCCATACCTGGTGACTCGGACCAACAACAAGTCAAACCACGCCTACACATACTTAGGAATGCACTGGAATCCTGTTGGTGGCCAGCAACAAAAGGTGACTGGCCTCCTGACCCAGACAGGTAGCTGACTGTTCCCTTGTCACCATGAAACATCACGGCTGGAAAGTGGCTCCAGATAAGAACTGTACGCCTCCGGCCCTCCTTGCTCATCATGGATCCTGTGGGTCATCCCCACCAGTGGAAAGTGAGTGAAAAACCATGTGCACTACATCTGAGTTGAGGAGTTTAGCAACTGGCTATATGGTCCCTCACTCTTTTTTCTTTCTGGCCACCGTTTGGCTGGATGACACCAGAATAACCTGAAAGTCTCAAGGTGGTAGAACCATGAGGCAGAAGCAGGTGTGGTGCTGGCTCCCAAGGTGGGCATTTGGCACTGTAATGAACTCGCTACGTGGAATACCTGCATCCCGAATTGGAGTGCGTGGGTTTGAGTTTCAGCTCTGCGCCCGATTCCAGTTTCTGGCTAATAGACATCCTGGGAGGCAGCAGGTGATGACTCAAGTGCTTGGGGCCCTGCAAGTACTCATGGGAGAGCCACACTGAGTCCACAACAGCCAGAGCTGGGCCAGGCAGAAGCCAGGAGCCAGGAACTCAATCTGGGTGTCCCACATGGGTGGCAGAGACTCTTACTAGTTGAGCCATTATCTGCTGCCTACCGAGGTGTACATCATCAGGAAGCTGTAATCAGGGAGCGGTGGCAGGTCTCAAACCCAGGCACTCTGGATATCAGGTAGGGTGTTGCAGAGAGAGTCCTAACCACTACGTCAAGCATTCGCCCCAGTTGTCAGAAGTTTCAATGCCAGCACAAAACATTACAAACTTTGTTCTACATCACACAGCATCACGTATCCCAAACAACTTTAAATGCACGTAAGAGAAATTGTGTGGGAAGAAAACACTCCTTGTTCAACACTGTATGCTAAATCAGTGGAAAAATCACAACCATGAAGAGCCACCGGTTACTGCTGTCCCTTTCTCTTCTTTTAAAGAAATGGTCTCCATCAGCTTCCTGCCTCCCCTGCCTGGACTCCCCCTGTAACCCCAGGAAAGCCGACTTCCTTCCCCACAACTCCACCAAAACCACTGCAGCAGAAATTCTCAGGACTCATTTTCAAGGGAGATCCTAAGGCTCTTTTCTCTCATAACATGGCATCTGACCCCTGTAGCTTCCCTGCTGGCTGCTTCTGCTAGTACTACGCCTGTCTGCCACATCTTGGTTGAATACTTCCTCCTGTTTTTGTAGCTCTTCCCTCTTGTACCGTGACCCTTGGCAGTGACTTTTCTCCTAGGCCACGCCTCTCCTTTTCCCACTACACTGTCCTCCTTAGAAAATGTGTCCATTCGGGCCTGGCGCAGTGGCGCAGTGGGCTAAGCCTCTGCCTGCAGTGCTGGCATCCCGTATGGGCACCAGTTCTAGTCTCGGCTGTTCCTTTTCTGATCTAGCTCTCTGCTGTAGCCTGGGAAAGCAGTAGAAAATGGTCCAGGTCCTTGGGCCCCTGCACTCACATGGGAGACCTGGAAGAAGCTTCTGGCTCCTGGCTTCGGATTGGCTCAGCTCCAGCTATTGCGGCCATCTGGGGAGTGAACCAGCAGATGGAAGACTTTTTTCTCTGTCTCTCCCTCTCTCTGTAACTCTACTTCTCAAATAAATTTTAAAAAGAAAGAAGGAAAGAAAATGTGTCCATTTTTCAGTTCCCAAACCCACCCCCAAATTGTCTGTGCTGACTCGCTGTGCAATCCCAAGCATGCATCTCAAGATGTTCACAGAAATGTCTCGTATTTCATATCCCCCATATCAGTCAGGGGTAGGCTAGGTTACACTGTGATCACAAGCAGCCCCCAGCCCTCAGTTTATAAAAACAAAGGCTCGGTTCTCTCATCTTTTCTCCAGATCACAGGCTGACAGAAGAATGGGGACATCGCTGATTGTACACGAGAGGAAGAGTAATGCGGCTGCCTCTTGCTGCTTCTCTTTCAAGGGACCACAATACCTTCTACAAGGCGACAAGTAAAATCCTGCCCCGAATCGAGAGAAGCAAATATGTGCAACTGTATGGTCTACTGGGTCCTCTTAAACAAAAACTCTACACAGGAAGTGCAAAACCATCCTCCCAAAGTCAACTTGAATATCCAGTTTTCATAATTCTTCATGGGTAGTATCTCTAACCTATTTTTCCAGGAGGGAAATCTTGCTGTTATTATTTCTACTTTTTCCTAATCACAAAAGTACACTTGGAAGATACACATACATGCACACTCCACATACAAGTAAACAAAAGTCTCCAGCAGTGGCTGGCATTGTGGCCCAGCAGGTAAAGGCACTGCCTGTGGCCCCGGCACCCCACATAGGCACTGCTCTGAGTCCTGGCTGCTCCACTTTGGATTCAGCTCCCTTTTAGTGGCCTGGGAAAAGCAGCAAAGATGGCCCAAGTGTGTAAGCCCCTGCCATCCACCTGAGAGACCATGAAGAAGCTCCAGGCTCCTGAATTTGGCCTGGCCCAGCACTGGCCATTGCAGCCACCTGAGGACTGAACCAATAGATGAAAGCTCTCAATCTCTCTCTCCCTCTCTCCCTCTCTCTCTCTCTCTCTGTCTCTCTCTCTCTCTTGCTCTCGCTCTCTCTCTCTGCCTCTTCTTCTCTCTCTGTGTAACTGTGACTTTCAAGTAAAAAATAAATAAATCTTAAAAAAATAAAAATAAATGAAACAATTTAAAAATAATCTACCAACTATAAGACTTATTTCAGGTCAAATGTCAATCTTTGATACATTCATCTGTGGGAGGAAAAAAATTTCTGGAAAAAATCCCCAGCCACCCCAGGAAATGAGTTAAGGGGCCTATAATGTTAAGGAGTGTTTTGAAAGCATGATCAGAATGCACACATCTGAACAATTTATTCCTTATCATTTCATGTGAGTAGTGCCATTAAATTTATTCTAATAAAGTTGTCTTTCTAACATCACTTTGGAACTCCTCTTTGCAACTGCCTTCAGTTATCTGATGAAGTATCTAAAAAAAAGTTCCAGTACCTTACTGTTATAATTTATTTTTTTATTATTTCTTTGAAAGACAGAGCTACAGAAAGAGGTAGAAAGAGAGAGAGAGAGATCTTCCATCCACTGGTTCTAGGCCCCAAATGACTGCAATGGCCGAAACTAGACTGATCCGAAGCCAGGAGCCAGGAGCTTCTTCTGGGTCTCCCATGTGGGTGCAGGGGCCCAAGTATTTGGGCCACCCTCTGCTGCTTTCCCAGGCACATTAGCAGGGGGCTGGATCGGAAGTGGGGCAGCCAGGACTGGAAATGGCGCCCATATGTAATGCCCGTGCTGTAGGCTGGGGCATTAGCAAGCTGAGCCACAGCACCAGCACCTACTGTTACAATTTAACTCAAAATAATATTACGTTAACTTAATAGGCTACTTGAATGCTAACGACTGGCTTTTTCCAGAAACGTTACAATATATTGTTCATGGGTATATGTGCATGCACACACATGCAACAAAAGCACAATTCCGTGATTCAGCTCACTTCTAAGGAATCAAAAAAGAGAATGGGTGACCAATTTGAAGACACAACACTGCTCAGCATGGAGGGGTAGGAGGCAGGGGAAGTCTCCCTCCTTTTCCAGTGCATAACTTTGAGTTAATCTCCTTGCATGCAAGGCCCATGATTGTGCTTGTCTTTGTATTTCTAGGGCCATGCAGAGCACTCAGAATAAAATAACCCTCATTAGCTTGAGTGAGCAGATAAATCAACGAATGCATAAGTGAACTAGCAAACCAACCAGGCCAGGGTTTACAAGCCTAACTTATCCTGAGATGCGAAAAAGAGGGTGGGGTCGATTATAGTGTGCATTTCTTTATCTATTTTCGGTGTAGTTATTCATATATATATATGTGTATATATATTTATATATAATAGGGTTATAGTATTACAGGTAAATAGAATTATAGTATCACTGGTATCTATAATAGAAGAACAATGAAATTTCTCCTTTGAACAATAAGTCACGAGGCTTTTTGAGGTTCCTGAGCTGGGTGAGCCTAACATGCTAGATTAGTCCCAAATCTAATCCCAAAAGAAAAGGAACAGGAGAAAGTGTGAAAGAAATTCATATTCACTATACTCTCACCCTAGAGCAAAAACATTCAATGGCTTATGTAGTCTGGAACCTCGCTTTGTCGTAGAAAGGGGTTCTAGTTTTCTATGGGTCGTTGGTACTGCACACTCAGAGGAAATCCACACAAATGCGGGCAAGCAGAAGCTGCTTATTCAGAGCCTGCCAAGGAAGGGAGGCAGCTGCCGTCCCCTGATTTTGGCAGAGACTCAAAAGCAGGCAGGAGCAGATTTAAAGAGAGGGAAAGCGCAAAGTGCTGTATGTCATTTTGTTCTGTTGTAATGGAGACTTGAGAGTGGGTAATTCTATAAAGAGCACAAACTTTGGGGGTCAGCATTGTGGAACAGCAGTTTACACTGCCACCTTCAGTGCTGGCATCCTACACGGACACCAGTTTGTGTCCTTGATGATGTGCCTGGGAAAGCGGTAGGAGGAGGCCCGAGTGCTTGGGCACCTGACACCCATGTAGGAGACCCAGATGGAGTTCCAGGCTCCTGGCTTCAGCCTGGCTCAGCTCTGGCCATTGTTGTGGCCATCTGGGGAGTGGAACAGCAGAAGGAAGATCTCTCCCTCTCCCTAAGCCTTTCTTAAAAAATCAAAATTAAAAAAAAACTAACTTATTCTACCACAGTTCTGGAGGCTGCAAAGTGCAGATGAAGGCATCAGTAGGTTCAGTGTCTGCTGAGGGCCCAGTCTCTGCTTCCAAGATGGTGCTGAGAAAGGAATTTGAAATTAGATAAGACTGGGGACCACTAAAACCATTAGCCCAGCTGGACAATAGCTATGAGAGCCCAGACACACACATCAGGACTTAATCTCAACCACATCATTCTTGCTGGCCATGCGACAATATTCTAGTAATAAATAACTCAGGTGAGGCTTGTTCTCATTTATGAGAATTTTATTTCCAAACTAAAGGCATGAAATAGGCAGTAATCAATCAACAGTCTGAACTATTTTTTTTTTAAGATTTATTTATTTTATTTTAAAGTCAGTGTTACACAGAGAGAAGGAAGGGCAGAGAGAGAGAGAGAGAGAGAGAGAGGTTTTCCATCCGCTGGTTCATTCCCCAATTGGCCTCAATGGTCAGAGCTGTGTGGCTCCGAAACCAGGAGCCAGGAGCTTCCTCTGGGTCTCCAAACGCGGGTGCAGGGGCCCAAGGGCTTGGACCGTCTTCTACTGCTTTCCCAGGCCATAGCAGAGAGCTAGATCGGAAGTGGAACAGTCGGGACTCGAACCAGTGCCTGTACGGGATGCCCGCGCTGTAGGTGGCGGCTTCACCTGCTACACCACAGAGCCGGCCCCTGAACTATTCTTATTAATCATGCAGCTATAGCAACCACTTGCTGAAAACCTCATATCCCTTTTTCTGGTCCATAAAATAAATCTCCCTGAATGTCATTTTAGAGAAATTATTCTGGGTAAGCAGGACACATTATTTTTAATCACCTATAAAATTCAGGAAATTTTAAATGAGGGTGGTAAACAGAATTTTATAATCATATTGTTTTAATCTTGAGTTGTACTTAATAATAATATCAGTAGAAGGTTTTTCTTTATATAAGAATTTATAATTATAGATCATTCTACTGTTACTTAATATTGAGGATACTTCAGAAAGTTCATTGAAAATGTATAGTATGAAAAAATTAATGTATGGATTCCAAAAATTTTTGGAACTAAAATAAACTTACCATTTAATTCCAATGTTCCACTACCTTTCTGAAGTATCCTCATATTCTCAGTAATCCATGATCCATGTTATAATAATTCCCATTTTATAGATAAACTAATTTTCCACAATGCTAAATAATGGTTTATCAGTTTGTCAAGAAAAAAGATAAATCTTTATTTATTTATTTTTATTTTTATTTTTTTGACAGGCAGAGTGGACAGTGAGAGAGAGAGGCAGAGAGAAAGGTCTTCCTTTGCCGTTGGTTCACCCTCCAATGGCCGCCACGGCCGGTGCGCTGTGGCCGGCGCACCGCGCTGATCTGATGGCAGGAGCCAGGTACTTATCCTGGTCTCCCATGGGGTGCAGGGCCCAAGCACTTGGGCCAGCCTCCACTGTACTCCCTGGCCACAGCAGAGAGCTGACCTGGAAAAGGGGCAACCAGGAAAGAATCCGGTGCCCTGACCGGGACTAGAACCCGGTGTGCTGGCGCCACAAGGCGGAGGATTAGCCTAGTGAGCCACGGCGCCGGCCTGATAAATCTTATAACTCATTTTTTCTGCCTTTTTCTCAAAGTCTATGATCTTTTTTTCAATTATTCAAAAAGTAGAAAAACACAAGCAATCATATTCAACAAGCTGACTGAGATAAAGAAATATGAGCTCATGTAAATATTCTAAGGGCACAAAATTAAAACATAGAAGTATAGAACATAAAGACAATTGAGGGAAAATAAAATATTTTTGATAAAAATATATCACTGTAAAATGGAGGAGTTATTGTCCCCTGTAAGTTATTATTGCCATTTTTCAGCTTATATTCTTCTACTTTTGTAATAATTTTGAAAAAACAGCAGAAATACTCATTTACTATTTGTTGTTATTTCTATAATTTATTTTTATTGCCGATGATTTATTTATATTAGTCTGGACTCAAGGACATTTATTTAGTTTTTAATCCACTACCAGGTGGCTTATTTTGTTGTTCAATTTGTTAAAACTTTCTAGATTGATCTTTGTTTGGACTATAAGTTATTCAGTTCACATGTGTCCTAAGTGAAAAATGCTGAGATCCTATTTTCCCTGTAGCTGCCTTTTGCTCTCTCTATTCCACATTGGCTGGTTGTCCTGAGGCTTCATTTGCCTGGTGTGTTACAGAAAAGTCATTCAATTCCAGAAAAGTTTTTTCCAACATTCTACATCTCTGAAGTCAAGTGTAAAACCTAGCCGTCAGAAGTACTTTCCCATGCATCCATTAAAAATCTCAGAAAAACACATGGTAAAAATGATCCAAGAGATCATATAAGAATAATAGACATTTAATTACTATAGAATGTCTGATTCATTGGTTCTACCTACTTTGATGTCTTTTGAGCCACACTGGTGTCATTAAAGAAGCTAAAAATCAACAATTTCTGGGTGTTGTTTCCATTCTATTGCTTTGCACCACTTTCATGTGACAGAACAATGTTACACACAAGGACCACCTTCTCAATAATGTTTGGTGTGGGTTTTTTTGTTTTTGTTTTGTTTTGTTTTGTTTTTTGCTTTACAGAAACATGTTCACCCCATGCCTTGTCCTCAGTTGTCGAACACAGTAAGTTTTCTAAAAATGGAACACTCACATTACTTCCACAAAACAGCACACATACAAGCAAAGAGAATGTTTATGTAATCTCCTAGAGCTCAGGCTGAGGGATAATGGTAAATATCAACAGCAAGGAAAAAATTAAAATTTTAGAAATGACCACGCATCCCAGGTTCTAAGACAAAAATGCGGCATGCAATCAGGACTGGAAAGATGTAAGGATTGCAACAGGTGAGAGATACCTGGTTAGCATGACATAACACGTGCTGTAGATTTAGATTTAAGGAACTACCTGTTTAAAAAAAATCAATGGCCTAATGCACCTGATATATGCTGAAGAAGAAATATGGAAATGTACACCATGTTGTCTGATAAAACACCATTAAAATGTGTTCTCAGAGGAGCCCAATGATGTTTAAGCTGTAAAAAACTTTGGGGAGTTCAAGCCAAAATTTTCTAGGTAAAGGGAACCATATAGTATCTCGGTTCAAGGTGAAAAGAATAGAAAATTGAGTAAGATCTCCATAAGTTAAGGAGGCGGAATTGGACAGAGATTCCTAGAAGGCCCAGCTGGTGGGGGAGAGGCTGCCACCAGCCTCTTATCACCCCTCCCCCACTCGCAGGAGTCCTTTGTGATGAGGAGGCCACAGTTCCGTGATGCAGACCTGGGCCTGCTCCCCTCTGCCAAGCGGAACTCCAAGGACTCAGCTGCCTGAGTGATTCAGAGGATGGAAAATCAGAAAAGCATTCGTGCAATGTGGCAGAGCCTCAGCTGCACCTCCTGGGGAACAAACATCATCCTGGTCTTCCTGTGCGGCCTGGGCCTCTTCCTCCTGACATTCGTCCACAGCACTCCACCCTCACCACCTCCCAAGAGAAAGGGGACCATCAGGAAGGTAAGGAGCCCTTGGCCAGAACCCAGCAGACAAGGGTTTTCTCTGTCTTCTACTGTTATTTTCACTGTTTAGCAGCATCCAGAGACTTCTGAGATGGGAAACGTGGGAACGAACATCACCCTTCATGGCAGGGCTTCAGGTGCTTCCGGGATTTCTGTGTGACGCTCTCGGGCCATCCCTGTGGGTGTGCTGGAGGGCACTGGGGTAAAAATCAAACACTAAGCCTTGGAACAGGCAAGGCCTGCCGCCTACAGTGTGATGTCTGGGGGACAACGGCCCTGAGCCTTCTCTCCTCAGGGGCCTTCCTGGGTCAGGTGTCGTGAAGCCGAGCCTTTGTTCTGTGTTGGCAGACCGGAGGGCTGTGCTGGGGAGTGAGAGCCTCAGTTCAGAGCCTGGAGTCACAGCTGGCCTCGGGCAGCAGGCTCCTCCCTGGGAGCTCACACGCATTGCAGGCCAAATCGGTTCCCTCAAGCAGAGGAACAGCGAACCAAGGCCCCCCTAGCAGATATCACATAGAACACTCCTTTGTGCTTTTCAAAGAAGAAAACCAGGAAATATTTCCTCTGTTTTAAAGATGAGTATGGGGAGAGCACTTGGCATAGTGGTTAAGCCTCTAGCTGGGACAACATCATCTCACACCAAAGTGCCTGGGTTCAAGCCCGAGCTCCATTTCTGATTCCTACCCATGTGTATCATAGGAAGGCACCGGTCACAGCTCAAGTAGTTGGGACCCTGCAGTCCACACAGGAGCACTAGAGTCAGTTCCTGGCTGCCAGCTTTGTCCCAGACTGGCTCACTACAATCACTTGGGGAGTGAACAAGTGACTGGGGGCTCTGTCTATTTCTCTCAAATTAATCTTCTCTACAATGAGTAAAAGGAAAGAACATGGAGATCCTTTAGCGAAAAGCGGCAGACATGATATTCATGAGCACTGAACGTCTGCAGCTTGTCTAAGGGGAAGAAGAGAGGACTGGGACTCAGCCCCCTCTTTCTTCCTTGTCTCTCAGTGTCAAGGGCACACAAGGAGGAGAATCAAGAGCAGAAAGAAGAGCAGAGCTCTGAAAGGTAAGGCCCTGACCGTCCACCTGAAGCCCCACAGGTGACCAGACCATGCCAGTCCTTGAGGGACCAGCACCACATCTTATGGATGTCAGTGGGAGGGGCCCACGGGGGAGGGAGGGTTCTAGGAAGGAAATCAGCACCAGGAATCCTCAGGGTTCTGCTGGTAAGGAAGCCATGGTGAGCCAGGAAATGAGTGTTGCCCAGTAGGGGGCACTGTGGGCTGCAGTGGACCAACACTGCCTGCAGCTCATTCCCATAAGGCTAATCCCTCTTTGAGAGGAGCCTTTCCCTTCTCCCCCACAGTGCAGTGGTGAGGACCCCAGGGGGTGATGGATGTGGAAGCACTTTCTAAATGCTAGAGCACCGCCACCTGTGTGCACTGCTCACACTGCCAGGGACCTGGGGGTTGGACACTGACACGCGGGCTCCAGAGTCTGATCTCCCAGGGTCCCCCTATAAAAGAACACTCCACTCGGCCTCCTGGAAGAATCCCAGACCCCTCCCTTCTGCACCCTAACCCAGTCTCCTGGCTTCCAGCCTGCAGAGACTGCTTGGAGAAACTGAAGGAGGCTCGAGGGCTCGTTTCCATTCTGCAAAGGTGAGGAGGTTTCTGCTGTGGTCCATGTCCTTATCCTGCCAGAACGCATTACGTGACTCCAGGGCCTGGAGCATCCCACCCAGGGAGGGGGAGACCACAGGCAGACATGGGATGTGAGTGTACCCCGGGGGTGAGGGAGAGCCAGAGCTCCATGAAGTCAGGGCGTGGGGCAGTGCAGGGGCCCCGGGCTGCAGGCATCCATCCCCGCCAGGCAGGTCAGGGCTCCCGGTCCCATCTGAACCCGGCTGCATCATGTGCCTCCTGTCTCCTGCAGCCACCTGGGAAAGCTCCCTGACGACAGCGCTTCTCACCTTCTGTGTCGGGACCTCCAGGGAGATGAACGCAATCCAGCCCCTGCTGGGGGCCACCAGCCTCATGGGGAGCCCGAGGAAGATGCTTCTCCTGTCACCTCGTCCCCACTGCCTTCCCCGGCTCTGCTGACCCAGCACCCTCCTCCCCCGGCCTCCTGCCCGTCAGAAGGACCTCAACAAGTCCAGTCCGACGTGAAGAGCACCCCGGCAGGCCCTGCCCCAGACAGCGCCCCTCCAGGTAACTCCTGCTTGGCCTCTCTCAGCACGGCCGCCTCGGGCTTGGACCGCATAAGCAGCTCCATTGCATTCTTCTCCTGGTGGTGGCCGACCGCCAAGGCCTTGCTCCTGTTCACCTCACCACATGGCAGAGGCCGGCAAGAGCCTCTTTCCCAGCACCCACCAGAGGCCTCGGCCTGGGGAGACGCCGCACGCGGGCAGGCAGAGGCTGGCGGCCCTCCTTTCATCAGCCCTGATGGCCAGAGGCTGCTAGAAATCCTCATCTCCAGGAGAGCAGGCCTGATGCTGAAGGCAGAAGAGAAGACGGGGTCCCTGCTGGGCCAGATGCGCCCAGGCTGCCTCCTGAGTTCTCTGGGGGCTCTCTTGAGGTCCCTGAGCAGCAAGCAGGCCAGCAGCGCCCCACAGCTCTTCTGGAGACCACGGCACCAATGCACACAGCTGCAGGGGCCTCCGCGGCTCTCTGCCCCCCAGGTCTTTGGGGACCACTTAGAGAAGAAATGCAGCCAGCTCTTCTGGGGCCTCCCCTCTCTGCACAGCGAGTCACTAGTGGCTACGGCCTGGGTCTCTAAGGGGCCCACCCTTTCAAGAGCTCCCACGGTTAGGTTCAATATCAACTCTCGTTCTTCTCCAGTTCAAACTCGGTCCACAGAGCCTCCACTGCTTTCCCAGCCCCAACCCTTGCCTCCTAACCATTTGAATCAACCCCAACCTTTGACTGAAAAGTTGCCTTCACATCCGCGTCAGGTGCCAACCCCAGTCCAGCTCCCTTGCTCTTTCCCAAGCCTACCAAGCCCCTCCCTACACAAGGGTAGGACCTGTAGATCGTCCTGCCCCACCTCCCAGGATAAGGCTCGCTCTATCATCCCAACTGACAATCAAGAAATGGATTGGCCTTTGCAGATGCCACTACAACGGAAGTGGGCTGCTCGCTCTTTTCTCCAAAACCCTCAAGAAGGTGCTGGCCAACCCACACCCAGCCTCCCCCAGGGTAGCTGGGCCTCCCAAACCAGGAAGTCCACCTCTGCCTTTCCTGGGGAAACCATCAGCCCTGAGCGCCACAGGCAGTCTGAACAACAAAGTCAAGCAAGGCTTCTCAAGGATAAACCCCAGGATGGCTTCCTTTACAGAATCCAACCATGTCAGAAACTGATGCACCCTCGGGGCAAATTCTCAAGGACCTGCCCATTCCAGGGAATGGAAAAGCATGGCCGCTCCCAGCCGTCCCTGCCCTCTGCAGTTGCAGGTAAAAGCATCAAGGATGTGAAGACAATGGAGCCCATGCAATGCAGAAGACTCCACAGAAAGGGTGCAGTAGGGCTCAAACTAGGCAAACAAAGCAAGGATCCAGGGCAGCATGAAGATGACAAAAAAGACCTACCCTGGATTCCAGAAAGCACCTCAGTGGAGGTTCTGGAAGATGACAAGGAGGAAGCAGAACGTAACTTTTTCAAGCCCAGGAAGCATGAGTATAGGAGCTATCAACCCAGGGTCCCAGAAAAGGAAGATCTCAAAAAAGACCTGAAAGCCCATTTGGAAAAGAAGTCGGGGCAGATCAATAAGGGCCGAATCCCTGTGAGGGTGCGTCGATCCTGGCTTACTGCTAACTATGCATTTCCCAATTACAACACCCACATAAAACCTAGAAATCCAGCAGACCCGAAAGGTCACAACTCCTCGGTGAACACCTCCCAGAAGACTTACTTTGTCAATCCTTTCACTCGAAACTTGCTAGAAACACACATTAAAAGTTTTCCAGTGAGGCGAGGGTGGAATCTATACCACCAGACCCTCAAGCACACAAATCTCAACTCAGGTGCAGTCCAAGCTTCACAGCACCCGCAGCCCAAATTTCCCTCTTCAGCTTCCCAGGAGTCAGGGGCCAATGTGAAAGTCAAGGCTGCCAATGCCCTAGGAGACCCTCACAAAGGTCTAGGAGAGAAGATGATGGCAAAAAAGTCAGTTCCACCCCCAGAGAGACCCGTCATTGCCCCCTCATCTGTGTATAAGGAAGCCAAGAAGACCCTGGCAGTGGCCCCATCTGGTGGCACCCGGAGGCTCTCGGAGGCCCCTGGGACCAGACAGGAGGCCAAACTTCCTATTGAGTCTCTCAAAGATAGCCTTCGGGACAGATTCCAGCAGAGCAAGACTGCTCAGGGAGCTAGGAGAGGCAGCCTAGCACGGAGGAAAAGTACAACAGCCGCCAAGAATGAACCTCAAGAGATTGGGCACCTGGCCCCCCCAGACCATTACAAACCCAAAACGCAGATCAGTAGAATATCCCCGGCTACAGGGGCAAAAGAAATCAGGGATGCATTGGAGGCTGAGGAGAAGCCTCTCATGTGGGAAGCCACCAGGGAAGCCAACATGACAATCTCCCAAACCATCAATGTGAATCTGAATTTAGAACCTTGTGGGGATGGTCAACGTCCCCAAACCTCACGAATGCCTATTGGCTACCGCACAGGACAGCCAGGCCTGGAAAGAGAGGTTGTCAATGAAGTGGAGGTCCAAGTGGAGGTGGAGTCAGAGAATCAGCCTCAAGGCCAGGACACTGATATTGTCTATCAAGACTACACTGTTGAGGTGCACCCCATCACAGACATCTTGGCTTCTCAGGCCTCTTCAGACACTCCAAAGAACATGTCCAGTAGCAACATATCAGCTTCCCAGGGGCTTCACGACCACCTATTGAAGGCAGGTTGGAGCCAGAGGCAGCAAGAGCCCAGGAGCCCAAAAGTGAGATCCCCATGGAAGAGTGAGAACAAGATGTTCAGTCCTTCTGACAAGAGAGAGGACTGCAGGAGACTCAGACCAGGAGATCACGAAGAAAGAGCTGCAGCACAAAGGGCCACACATGCCCGTGGGATGAGCCACCCTGCCCGGAACAGGGAAACAGGAGACACCCTGGTTAAAAAGTCTTCACAATTCCTGCCAAAGAGGAGACAAGAACCACTGGAAAGCCACAACAAAAAGAGAATAAGGCCCTTTATGCAGCATTCTACCCCTACCAAAAGAGGCGCAGGATGGGAAGATACCCTGCCCAGAGACAGGCCTGTATCAGCAACTGCTGGGAGCCAAGGATCGCACTTAGGCAGATTGTTCACAGAAAAGAGAGAGGCTCAGGCACAGGCCCTCACCACAGTTGTGGGAAAGATTGTGGTGGACCAGCTGGGGCTTCCGTATACACAAGTTCCCTCAGAGTTCAGTTGGTACACAGAGGAAACCCAGGTCCCACTGGGTGAGTGTCCCTGCTACCACAGGGGTCCCTCCTACCCAGAGCCAAGGAGAGTGGGGATGGATACAGCATTTTGTCACCAAGCAACCCCCCAGAGTTTCAGCCATCCTATCAACAGCATGTCAGTCAGGGACAGGGACAGTCACCAGTTCTCCCCACCCAGGGAGCCTGTGTCCCGAGCTAGCCAAAGCCAACACAGGTCAGAAGTGGCAGGTACCTTGGGCCACTCTATCTCTTGCCCCAGGAACTGCCTTCTTCAGAGAAGTGTTTCATCTGGTCCAGCATATCAGGTCCCTCGTGTATTTTCCACTGGGAAAAGTTTTCTCCCAGAACAACGTCAATTCCTGCCACAGAAACCTATTCAGTCTTATGTCGGCACATCCTTTATGTGCTAATGGCTTCCACCTACAAATATACTTATGCTTCTCTATTAAATGTGTATTTCCTCATCAGATTTAGTGGCGTCAGTCTGTGCTGTGCACTGGGGTGTGGGAAAGGTTCAGTGTCTGTGTTTCTGAATGCGGCTTCTAGAAGGGACAGGGTGACAGTGTCACTGCAGTGCCACCCTCACTCCAGATGCCACAGGACTGTCTCCTAGGTTTTCACTGACAAGTGCAGAAACAAGCAAAAGAAAGCCTTCAGTACTTGTCAGGATGAGTACATCCACCTTTGCAGGTACATGTGGCACCAGGACTTCTCCTGGAGCAGAGGTGGGGACATAAAAGTGCCCAGGGCCAGCCTGAGGTCACAAAGGAAGTCTTACCTGGCTTTCAGTTCTCGCTTGCCCCAGAGACAGGCAGGGAAGAGGTAATCAGACAGGATCTGTACAAACAGGGGGTTGGGTGACTTATCCAAAATGTAGAGCCTGGGTATAGGGACAGCCCAGGAGTAGTCTCAGCTTGGTCCTCACTCTGCTCCTTACACAGGTTTCCTCTGCCCAGGGCCCAACCACATGGGAAAGTGGGAAGGTCCCAAAATGGGGAGAGAAAGGACCATTTCTCCACTTTTCCATGCCGTGCCACACATGGGATGAGCCCTGGCATAAATCCAAAAGGCTAATCCTTGTTGGAAGGTCTTGAAGCAGGAGAGGTCAGTGGGATAGACGGTAACAGAACAGCTCCTGCTCCCCTGAAAGGAGGGGGAGCAGGCACATGCCTTGCAGGTCACTCCTGGGCGGTCCTGCCTGGTTCCCATGATTGGGGTGGCAGCCTCCAGGGTGTGCCCAGCAGTCACAGTGGATGACCCAAGAGGGGCTGGGACCTGGAACAGGGCTAGTCTGTCCCTCAGGAGTGGGATGCATGGGATTGGGGCCCTGAGTCTGCTGGCTTCTCAAGACCAAAGAGGTATGTTCCGGGATGTGCTGGAACTGGATGAGGATCCCAGGACTTGTTCAGCAAAAACACAGGAAACGGAGGGGCCTGTAAGAAACAAGAGGCAGCAAGTCCCTGACCCCCAAGACATGCAGCAAGGGCAGGGTCGGGGAGGCAGATGCTCGCTCAGGCAGCCTTGAGAGAGGCCCCATGGAGACTTCTGACAAAGACCCTCCACAAAGACCTCTACCGAGAGACCCCTCAGAGACCTCCAGAGGTCTTCCCAAGACTTGTGACAACAGCCCACAGAGACTGGGACCTCTGTGAGAGACCACAGAGGGAGAGAGACAGAGAGAGATCATCTCTCAGAGAGATTCACAGACACCACCACGGCTTCTAACAGAGAACTCCAGAGACATCTCCTCAGAGACCCCCCCAGAGTCATCTACAGAGACCACCCCAAGACCTGTGCCAGAGATCCCCACAGAGCCAGGGAATTCACTCAGTAATCCCTGTCCGGTCCGGTTATGTCTGCGGTTTTCAGAGTGACCCAATCCCACCACAGAACTGTAGTGAACGCCATCCATGCTGTTCCTTGATACTGAGACATGTTGGCAAGTGGGAAGTGGCTTCTCAGTTTGATTTTTTATGCCAAAAAAGACAGAAAATACTGTGATTTTAGTGAATAATTGGCATGTCAAGAATGTAAAATAAAATAAAATGTAAAGTAAAATAAAACAGGCAGAGGTGATTAAGGTGCAGGGGACACAATGTGCAAGTCCCTGTTAGTTGAGATGTAACAGCAGAGGGTGTGGTCTCTGGCTCTATAATTTCCTTGCAAATGATTTTCTTTCAATGCTTGAACTAAGTGCAGGTGCTCCTGACTTACAATGGGCCTCATCGCAATAAAACTATGTGAAGTTGAAAATACGAGGCTACTTCATGGAAAGTGCAATTGATAAATAATTCTACTTTGACTTAAAGTATTTTGAAATTCATACACAGAAGAGGTATTCAAAAAGTTCATGAAAATGTATATTAAGAAAAACTATGCATAGATATCCAAAGTTTTTGGCACCCAAATTTTAATTTCATTTTTTCATGAAATTTTTGAATTATCCTAATATCATTTGATGAAAATGAATTTAATACAACTAACCTACCAACATCATAGCTTACCCACGCCTACCTTCAACATGGTCAGAAACTTATATCAGCCTACACTCAGGCAAAATCATCTAACACAAAGACTATTTTATGATAAAGTGTTGACTGCCTCATGTTAGTTCTTGACTACGGGACTGGAAGTGACACGCAGAATGGTGTCACTTGTTAGATCAAAATGTTGTAAATAAGAGAAGTCTGTATTCTCAACTGAGTAGGAGGACAAGAAAGACCCTCAAAGCGGGTGGCTCAGACAAGCAGCCCTGGGAGAGGGAACGCTGCTGTGGGGTGAAAAGTGCTCCTACCATGTATGTGTTGGGGAAAGCTGAACTAATTTCAATTATATGAAGAGGATTATCACATTTTACAAAAAAACTACTACCCCAGGACAGAAGGAAACATAAACCAATCTGAGAAGGATGAACTTACACAGATTTTTTTTATTTAAGTTATGTAAGTTTCATGCATTTCAAATATACAGATTTAGGAACATAGTGACACTCCCCCCCAACCTCCCTCCTACCCATGCTCCAACCCTCCCTCCTCCTACCTCTCCTATTCCCACTCTTAATTTTTACAAAGGTCTATTTTCAGTTTACTTAATGATCATGTAGTTAATCCTACACTAAGCAAAAGAGTTCAACAAATAGTATGAAGAGAAAATAAAAAAAAAAAAAAAAACACTGTCCTTCAATGGAAGAAACAAGGGCTGTAAACAATCATCAAATCTCAGAACGCCTATTTCACTCCAATACATTACATTTCAGGTACTCTATTACTAGTTACTACAGATTGGGGAAAACATATGATATCTGTCTTTTTGGGACTGGCTAATTTCACTACATATAATGGTTTCCACTTGTGTCCATCTTGTTGCAAAAGATAGGATTTCATTTTTTTTTAAAGCTGAGTAGCACTCCATAGTGTATATATACCATAATTTCCTTATCCGTCAACAGCTGATGGACATCTGGGTTGATTCCATATCTTAGCTATTGTGAATTGTGCAAGGATTTTTCATTTATTTGCTTTCAAATTTTTTAATCATTTTCATACTTATAAAAGTAATCACTTTATAGTTCTGGCTAAATCACTCTGCTTCAGTGAAGTGACAATTATTTTCCAAGAATCTGTGATCCTATTTTGATGAAGTGTTCTAACACTTTATTTTTTTTAATTTATTTATTTATTTGAAAGTCAGAGTTACACAGAGAGGAGAGGCAGAGAGAGAGAGAGAGAGGTCTTCCATCTGCTGGTGCACTCCCCAGTTGGCTGCAACAGCCAGAGCTGCACCAATCCGAAGCCAGGAGCCAGGAGCCTCTTTCCGGTCTCCCATGCTGGTGCAGGGGCCCAAGGATTTGGGCCATCTTCTACTGCTATCTGGGCCATGGCAGAGAGATGGACAGGAAGTGGAGCAGTCAGGTCTCAAACCGGTGCCCATATAGGATGCTGGTGCTTCAGGCCAGGGCATTAACCCACTGTGCCACAGCGCTGGCCCTGCATTGTTGGTTTTAAACTCAAATGTTTATGGTAGATAAAATACACATTTTAAATAAAGGATGAAGCATTTACATCTTCCCCACTCTTGATTCATCCAAAATTCAAAAAATATTCATGAGAGTTATTATTTTTATGGTAGTGCTGCTTTTTTTTTTTTGCATAAGTTCAATATAAATCTGTTTTATAACAGTCCACCATTGCAAATGTTTGCATAACTGAAAATACAAACAGAATGCCTGGCTTCAAGGATCCCAATTTTACAAGGGTGAATTAAATGTTCATTTCTTTGTATTTCATTTATTTGTATTTCCAGGAACATTGAGAGAATAAGTACTACTGATAGAATCCAATGTGGGGGCCTGCACTGTGGCATAGAGGGTGAAGTTCCCATATGGGTGCTGGTTTGAGTTGCAGCTCCTCCACTTCCAATCCAGCTCTCTGCTATGACCTGGGAAAGCAGTGGAAGATGGCCCAAGTCCTTGGGCCCCTGCACCCACGTGGGTGGCTCCTGGCTTTGAATTGGCCCAGCTCTGGATGTTGTGGTCATCTGGGGAGTGAACCAGTGGATGGAAGACCCACCTCACTCCTTGCATCTGCCTCTCTGTAACTCTGCCTTTTTTTTTTTTTTTTTTTTTTTTTTTTTTTTTTTTTTTTTTTGACAGGCAGAGTGGACAGTGAGAGAGAGAGACAGAGAAGGGTCTTCCTTTGCCATTGGTTCACCCTCCAATGGCCGCCGCGGGCAGTGCGCTGCGGCCGGCGCACCGCGCTGATCCAATGGCAGGAGCCAGGTACTTTATCCTGGTCTCCCATGCGGTGCAGGGCCCAAGTACTTGGGCCATCCTCCACTGCACTCCCTGGCCACAGCAGAGAGCTGGCCTGGAAGAGGGGCAACCGGGACAGAATCCGGTGCCCCGACCGGGACTAGAACCCGGTGTGCCAGCGCCGCTAGGCAGAGGATTAGCCTAGTGAGCCGCGGCAACGGCCGTCTGCTTTTCAAATAAATAAATAAATCTTAAAAAAAAAAAAATCCAAATGTTCTTTGGCTGGGTTTCCTAGCCCGGAGAAGTTTTCTAAATCTATGATTACGAAGTGAAGTGGTAAATTCCTTTCTTCAGTTTTTTTTTTAACTTATTTATTTTGAAAGTCATAGTTACAGAGAAGGGGGGAGAGAGAGAGGAAGAGAGAGAGAGAGAGAGAGGTCTTTCATCTGCTGGTTCACTCCCCACATGGCTGCAACAACCAGGGCTGAATCAGGAGCCAGGAGCTTCTTCTGGGTCTCCCACAATGGTTGGCAGAGCATCAAAGTAGGAAAGAAGGAATTATATGTTTTTATGTATGGAAAAATTAAAACTCCATAAAATATATAGTTTTTTTAAACTTTTATTTAGTAAATATAATTTTCCAAAGTACAGTTTATGGATTACAATGGCTTTCCCCCCCATAACTTCCCTCCCACCCGGACCCCTCCCATCTCCTGCTCCCTCTCCCATTCCATTCACATCAAGATTCATTTCCAATTATCTTTATATATAGAAGATCAATTTAGTATATATTAAGTAAAGATTTCATCAGTTTGCACCCACACAGAACATAAAGTGTAAAATACTGTTTCAGTACTAGTTACAGCATTACTTCACATTGGACAACACATTAAGGACAGAGATCCCACATGAGGAGTAAGTACACAGTGACTCCTGTTGCTGACTTAACAATTTGACACTCTTGTTTATGGCGTCAGAAATCTCCCTAGGCTCTAGTCATGAGTTTCCAAGGCTATGGAAGCCTCTTGAGTTCACTGACTTCGATCTTATTTAGGCAAGGTCATAGTCAAAGTGGAAGTTCTCTCCTCCCTTCAGAGAAAGGTACCTCCTTCTTTGATGGCCCCGTTCTTTCTACTGGGATCTCACTCGCAGGGATCTTTCATTTAGGCTTGTTTTTTTTTTTTTTTTTTTTTTTTTTTTTTTTTTTTTGCCAGAGTGTCTTGGCTTTCCATGCCTAAAATACTCTCATGGGCTCTTCAGCCAGATCCGAATGCCTTAAGGGCTGATTCTGAGGCCAGAGTGCTGTTTAGGACATCTGCCATTCTATGAGTCTGCTGTGTATCCCGCTTCCCATGTTGGATCGTTCTCTCCCTTTTTGATTCTATCAGTTAGTATTAGCAGACACTAGTCTTGTTTGTGTGATCCCTTTGACTCTTAGACCTATCAGTGTGATCAATTGTGAACTGAAATTGATCACTTGGACTAGTGAGATGGCATTGGTACATGCAATCTTGATGGGATTGTATTGGAATCCCCTGGCACATTTCTTATTTTATTTTATTTTATTTTATTTTTTTATTTTTTGACAGGCAGAGTGGACAGTGAGAGAGAGAGACAGAGAGAAAGGTCTTCCTTTGCCGTTGGTTCACCCTCCAATGGCCGCCGCGGCTGGCGCACCGCGGCCGGCGCACCACGCTGATCCGATGGCAGGAGCCAGGAGCCAGGTGCTTTTCCTGGTCTCCCATGGGGTGCAGGGCCCAAGCACCTGGGCCATCCTCCACTGCACTCCCTGGCCACAGCAGAGAGCTGGACTGGAAGAGGGGCAACCGGGACAGAATCCGGCGCCCCAACTGGGACTAGAACTCGGTGTGCTGGCGCCGCTAGGCGGAGGATTAGCCTAGTGAGCCGCGGCGCCGGCCCCCCTGGCACATTTCTAGCTCCACCATTTGGGGCAAGTCTGATTGAGCATGTCCCAAATTGTACATCTCCTCCCTCTCTTATTCCCACTCTTATATTTAACAGGGATCACTTTTCAGTTAAATTTCAATACCTAAGAATAAATGTGTGTTAATTACAGAGTTTAACCAATAGTATATATTATATATGATTTTTAAAAATGATGTGTTATTTATTTGAAAGGGAGAATTGCAAGAGAGAGGGAGGCAGAGGCAGAGAGAGAGAGAGAGAGAGAGCAAGAAAGGTCTTCCATCCGCTGGTTCACTACCCAGTTGGCCGCAACAGCCAGAGCTGCGCTGATCCAAAGCCAGGAACCTGGAGCTTCCTCTGGGTCTCCCACTGGGTGCAGGGGCCCAAGCACTTGGGCCATCTTCTACTGCTTTCCCAGGCCATAGCACAGAGCTGAGTCAGAAGTGGAACAACCAGGATTCAAACTGGTGCCCATACGGGTTGCCAGCATTGCAGGCAGTGGCTTTACCCTTTATGCCACAGTGCTAGCCCCTTAGATATGATTTATAAAATTGGTAATATTGCAGTAAAAACAACATTAAGAATAAGTAGCTTTTTAAACACCAACAATGATATTTAGAAAAAAATCAGGACAGCAATCTCATTCATAATAGCTCCAAAAAATAATTCATCAAATAAATAACTAAACTCATCAAATAATTAAATAAGTTCAACCAAAAAAGTAAATGACCTCTAGAATGGAAATTACAAAACACTAACAAAAGAAATTTAAGTGGACACACACACAAAATGGGAAGACTTTCCATATTCATGGATTGGAAGAATGTGGTTTCCATGTCCACACTAATCAAAGCAATTCACAGATGCAACACCAATGAGATTCACAGAGATCTTTAAAACGCCTAAATTTTGTGTAGACCTACAAAAGATCCTGGGTAGCCAAAGCAATTCTAACCAAAAAAGAACACCACCAGGGCTATTTTAATACCTGACATCAAAAAATATTAAAAACATATAGCAACCAAAATAGCATGATATTGGCATAAAAATAGACCCAAAGATTGATGGAACAGATTAGACAACCCAGAGATAAACCTATGTATTTATAGACAAATCTTTTTTTATATAAATAACCAACAACAACATGCATAGGAGATAAGGTCTCATCAATAAATGGTGCTGAGAAAACTGAATATCTGTACAAAGGAGAAATAAAGTCAACTTCTTTCACTCCCCATATGCACATTCAATTAAAAATGGATCAAAGACTTATACATAAGACAGGAAGTATTGAAAGAACTAAAAGAAATAATAGGGAAAATGCTTCAGGACATTGGTCTGGGCAAATATTATTTGTATTAGTCCCTAAAAGCACAGGCAATAGTCAACAGAGTAAAGACATTAAACCTACAGAATTGGAGGAATATTTGCAAGCTATCTATCTAACAAGGAATTGATGTTCAGAATATATAAGGAACACAAAGAACTCAGCAGAAAAAAAAATGTTCTGTTTTAAAAATGGATGCATGACCTGAATTGATATTACCCAAAATAGGATATACAAATGTCCAACAACCCTTTGAAAATGGTTAACATTACTAATCATCACAGTTCTACAAATCAAATCTACAAAGAGAGATATCACCACATCTCAGTCAGAATGGCTCTTATCACACAAGAAAAGCTGAATGCTGACAAAGAAGGGAAGAGAAGGCAACACTCACTGCTAGTGGCAATGCAAATTAGCACAGCTATTAGGGACATAGTATAGAACTGGCTTTAAAAACTAATTAAGGACAGGCGTTGTGGCAGAGTGCGTAGAGGCATTGCCTATGATGCCAACATCTTTATGGACACCAGATGGTGCCCCAGCTGCTCTACTTCCAATCCTGCTCCCTGCAAATGTCCTTGGAAAAGCAGCAGAAGATGGCCTAATTGTTTTGGCCCCTGCACCCACTTGCTGTTCTAACAGGTAAGATATAGAATCCACGTTGGTGCTCATCAGTGAGAGGATAAAGAAAACACATGAGTTAAAAACACCTATAGTGAATGCAAATGTCTGGTCTGTGGTTAAGCTGTTGCTACTATGGCTTCTGGCTTCCAGCTAGTGCACAGCCAGATAAGAAGCAGGTAATAGCTCAAGTGCATGGATCCCTGCCACCCACATGGGAATCCAGCGCTCAGTGCCTGGCTCCCAGCTTCAATCTGGTTCAGCCCAAGTACGAGGATTTGAGGACAGCCAATAGATGGGCATTCTGTGTGTCCATGTGTCTGCCTGCCTATCTCTGTCCCCTCTACCTGTCAAAAAATCAACACACTCCCAAAAAACAAAAACAAAACACAGCACTCACAGTCAGAAACATAGAATGGAAAATCTAATATATTTTAAATTGAATAAGATAAAGACAGAACATCAAAACTTTTGAGATGTAACTAAATCTCATAAAGTGAAGTTTGTCCTTTTAATGAACGAGCAAAACAGGCAAGGATTTGAAAACCAATGATCTCTGAATCTTCCGTAAGTTAGGAAAAAGGAGTGATGAACTAGATGAAGAAGGATGAAAAGGGTAAGAATAAACAAATAAAACAAAAATTTACAAAGTATGAAAGAAGGAAAGCGAGACAACAGCAACCATGGACACAAAACATGGACTCATCAGAGATTGTCAAAGGCAGTGGGAAAGTACTGGCCTCTGTTCTTTGAGGGTTTCTGTGTTCATAGGGATTTCATAGTGGATAGAATTCAAGTAAGATCTGGATCTGAGTTAACAGTGTAGAAACAATGTCAATTTCCTACTTTTGACAATGCACTATGATTATGCACAAAATTGTCATGGGGTTAAAACGGGTGTTGGTGACACAAGAACTCTTCAAAAACTACGCCCGTGACTCCTGTGATTCATAAACTATTTACAAATACAAGTTATTTATTAAAATCACAATAGTTGAATGTGAGTGAATATTATGGACACGTATTACGTAGGTCAGAAAGTTGGATCTTAGGGCTGGCGCTGTGTCTTAGCAGGCTAAGCCTCTGCCTGCAGTGCTGGCGTCCCATATGTGTGCTAGTTCGTGTCCTGCCTGCTCCTCTTCTGATCCAGGGGAAGATGAAATGAGATCAGCAGTGAGGCAGCAGAACTATGCACATTTCTTCTTCTTTTAGGAAGGTTCTTTGTCTTTTGCATGATCCAGCTCCTCAGTGAATTGCATGATGCCCATCTGCGTTGGGAAGGGCTACCTGCTTTACTGAATCCACCAGTGAAAATGCTAATCTCATCTGAAAACACATTCTCAAACATGCCTAGAAGTAATGTTTAATCTCATGGACCAATCAGGTTGACACACGTTATTACCATCACAGAAACAGCGTTTTGTCACTGGTACACAGAGGCAGGGGGGTTCAGTCTCAAGTGAGGAGGACCAATGGAGACCTTTGCTGAACTGAACCTCACTGATGTGAACATGTGTTTTCCAGTTTCAAGCTCCCTCCTAAACTGGGAGTGTGCTGATAAGCATTGGCTTGCTGTGTCAACCACACACCCTATGGTGATGGCTTCAAAATGGTCATTTACATGCCTTCTCTAGTCTACATCACAGCAAAATATCGCTTGGTTTGATTCCTGGCTGCTCTACTTTTTTAAAAAATTATTTATTTACTTGAAAGTCACAGTTACATACACACACAGAGAGAAACACAGAGAGAGAGAGAGAGATCTTCCATCTGCTGGCTCACTCCCCAATTGGCCGCAAGAGCTGGAGTTTCACCCATCCGAAACTAGGAGCCAGGAGTCTCCCCCGGGGTCTCCCATGTGGGTGCAGGGGCCCAAGAACCTGGGTCATCCTCTACTGCCTTCCTAGGCCACAGCAGAGAGCTGGATTGGAAGTGGAGCAGCCAGGACTTGAACCCGCATCCATATGGGATGCCAGCACTGCAGGTGGCAGCTTAACCCACTATGCCACAGCGCCAACCCCATGCTCCACTTCTGATCCAGCTCCCTGTTAATGTGCCTGGGAAAGCAGAGGAAGATGGCTCAAGTGCTTGTGCCCCTGCACTCACGTGGGAGACCCGAAAGAGGCTCCCGGTTCTTGGCTTCTGTCTGGTCCAGCCCTGGCTGTTGTGGCCATTTGGGGAGTGAATCAGCAGGTGGAAGATCTCTCTCTATCTCTCTATCTCTCCCCCTCTCTCTCTAACTCTGCCTTTCAAATCAAATAAATGAAATCTTAAAAAAAAAAGATAACCATAGTTCCCTACTTTCCTCCCTCACTCAAAAACCCTGTTTCCTTTTTTCTTTCCTTTAATGTTTGCAATATCATGTTTTCAACTTACTCTATGATCACAGGCTTAATGCACAATTAACCATAATGTTCAACAACTAAAAAGTAGAAAGATCACTGTTCCACAGGAATATAGACAGGGCTATAAACAGCAACCAATTCATAAGATGTCAATTTCACTCCTACATTGTTTTTTGATTCTATGTTGGAGAAAATATATGATATTTGTCTATCTGGAACTGGCTTATTTCCCTAAGCTTGATGGTCTCCAATTGCATGCATTTTGTTGCAAAAGAAAGATTTCAACCTTTTTTGTGACTGAGTAGTATTCCATGGTGTATATATACCACATTTTCTTTATCCAGTCCTTAGTTATTATGGACATGTGGGTTTATTCCCCATCTTAGCTAATGTGAATTCAGCTGCTATAAACATATAGGTGCAAATAACCTTTCATATGTTGATTTCCTCTCCTTTGGGTAAATTCCCAGGAGTGGGATGGCTGGGTCATATGTTAGATGTATTTGCAGATTTCTGAAGAATCTCCATACTGAATTCCATAAAAGTTGTACTTGTTTACCCGTTGGCCTTGAATTAGTCCCTCCTCACTGTCTTCTCTGTAATGCAGTGGACAACTAGAAGCCTGTGTAATCCTGAGAGATGGTGGAACAAACACATATCCAAAAGTCATTTTTGGAGGACCAGCTTCCCTCTGACTTTCAACAGTACACAAAATGTGCCAGTGTTACTAACTGTTTTCCCATATGTTGAAAACCTCTTTCACATTCAGAAACTAGATGTCGCAGAACTAATACTCATTTTCCATCCTACACCCTATTACATACACAGTAAACCAGGGTACGTGTGGGAAAGCGGTGTCCCCAAGCGCCCCAGTAGGAAGCCAGCAGCCTTTTGCAGCTCCTTCCCTCTCCCCTTCTCACCAAGAAACACTGCAGACAGGACTCAGCCTCTCACAGCGCGGCCTGACAAGTTCACTCCCAGAAGACGAGAGGACACAGAACTTGCAGCAAAAAGATATTCACAAAGGGATGGTTCCTTACCCCGCATTTAACACCCGCGGGGCACTTCATAGAGAGATGACTCAAAGACTCACTGTGTCCTACACTTAGCAGCAGCGTCCCAGGACCAGCACTCAGGAACAACAGCTGGAGGTTGAAAGTGTCTTTGGCAGGGGAACGGGCTGACCTGCCTACAACCTTCTCTCAGTCCACACAGTGGGCCCTGCTGCTCAACCTTGCAGAACACAATCTCTCGTAGGAACTAGAACACAGCATGTGCAAAACGCGTCTCACACTAACAGTACACTCGTCACGCATCACCAACCTCCGGAACACCCAGAGAGAGAGGGATGATGCCTACCCGGATTCCTCTGTCCCCTTAAACACAAAGTAAAAAAGAAAAGGCACAGCACGAGGGCGCTGTCAACCCCGCCTCAGATCAGCGCCTGGGCGTGGAGCTCGCGGCCTCTCCTTACCGCATCCACTCGAGAGGGGCCAAACAGCGTCACTGCTCACGCGGACCTGACGGAGAGGGATTTACACAAGGTGTCATGTGACCACGTGCACTTTCAGCCCGCATCCCACACTGCAACACCTCAGGGGAGAGCAGGCCCTGCACACAGGTCCTCGGCGCCCGCAGCACCCGCACACGAGTGAGGCACACAGCGCACACGCAGGGCGGCGCCATCATCACAGGACAACGTGACTGACCTGGGAGTCCGGGGCAGGAGGACTCGGCTGCCTGAGGGCCGGTACCGCCCGGCGTCGCGGGGCTCCGCTTACCTTAGAGGCCTCGGTGCACTCCCGGACAGCCGGGAGAGGCTGTCCAACAAGGCCGAGGCGGGCACCCAGGACCCGGGTCGGGGGCCGATCTCGCATTCGGAGCCCTGGGCTCCTTGGGGCGCTCCAAGATCCTCTCAGCCCGGCTGGACTCCAGCAGCCGCCACTGGGCCTGCACGGTCGCGCCCTGGCGGCTCAGGGGCTTCGCGTGGGCCGCGCAGGCCTGGACGCCGGTCGGCGGGAAAGCGGGAGGTTTGCGCTGCCTCCAGCCCTGGCCGCGCGGCGGGCAGCCGAGTGGGGCTCTGGGTGTCCGAGGAGCACAAGCTGTTGCTGTCCCCGTCACTCAGGGCAGCCCCTCCTGTGTGAGGAGCGAGCGGGAGCGTCTCCTGGCGCCCTCTGCCGCGGCCTCTGAAGGGGTCTCTGGGGGTGGGGGGTTTCCGTGGAGGTGTGCAAGGAGGTCTCTGTGGAGATCTGAGCGGGAATCTCAGAGTTCCCGAGGGTGGGGGCTCTAAGAAGTCGCTGGGGGAGGCCGGCTGCAGCTCACTAGGCTAATCCTCCGCCCTCGGCGCCGGCACACCGGGTTCTAGTCCCGGTCGGGGCGCCGGATTCTGTCCCGGTTGCCCCTCTTCCAGGCCAGCTCTCTGCTGTGGCCAGGGAGTGCAGTGGAGGATGGCCCAGGTGCTTGGCCCTGCACCCCATGGGAGACCAGGAGAAGCACCGGCTCCTGCGCCGGCCGTGGCGGCCATTGGAGGGTGAACCAACGGCAAAGGAAGACCTTTCTCTCTGTCTCTCTCACTGTCCACTCTGCCTGTCAAAAAAAAAAAAAAAAAAGTCACTGGGGGCAGGGCCCGGGGCATGGCGGGTACCCGATCCAGCTCCCTGCCAATATGCCAGGGAAAGCAGCAAATGACGGCCCAAGCACTTGCCTCCAGCACCCATGTGGGAGATGGGGAAGAAGCCCCTGGCTCTTGGCTTCAGTTGTGCCCAGCTTTGGCCATTGCAGAGGTTTAGGGAGTAAACCTGTTGATGAAGATCCCTCTCTCTCTCTCTGCCTCTCTGTAACTCTACTTTTCACATAAATTAATTAATTAAAAACAAAAAGAGTTCTCGCTACGGTTCCTAGGGTTTCCTGGGGAGTTCTCTCTGGGGATCTCAAAAGCAGTGTCTGTCCACTGGTCTCCCTACACCTCGTGGAGGACAGGGCATGTGCAGTCAGAGGGCATGGAGCTGGTTGCATCTGGTTCTCTTCTAGTCTGTAGGATTTGTCCCCTCACTACCTCTCCCCCTACCACACCTCCTGGAACCTGACTCCCCAGGCTCTGAAGGGATGCAGCAGCCACCAGGCTCCGGAGGGGCCTAGGGCCTCTCCTCCAGGTCCTGGATCCACTCTTCCTGCTTGGGCCCACCCTGAGAGCTTCTTTGGTTTAGTGCCCAGGCAGGACCTGGCTCAGCCAGGTCCCACATGCAGGATCGTGAGAGACACGGGCAGGCCTGCCTATCGTCATCTGCCTCAGAGCCCTGTCCCTGCCCAAGGCTCCCTACTATGGGAAGACACCTTGGGTGTGGGACAGGGGCTGTAAGGACTGCCAGTCCTGCATGCTGCAGAGAACGGAAAACATGGAAGCAATCCCATCCCTTTTTCCTACTTTGAAGGCTCTCTGCTTTCCCATATCAATGAACCCAGGGAAGAGGAACATCACACTGCAAGCAGAGCCAGTCTAAGTGTGTGTAAATATGTATGTGCGTGTGTTACACATTTGTGTGTTGTACGTTGTGTCCACATGGGAAAATCTTTCAAGGAATTTTACTCAAATTGACTCCCAGATAAATGACCGTTCACATCAATTAAAACTATTAACATTATAGTAATTAACTCAGATCCCTTTGAGTTCATGTGACTTAAGTACATCTTTGATGAACATGCTGGTTTTAAATCTTTTGGTAAAAAAATTCACAACTCTTAGCATATACTTTTGCCTGGGTTTGCCAGCCATGCAGGGTTATATTCATCTCTGTTATATGTTGAAGGCTGTAAAAGTATAAATGTTACCTAACAACAAATATAGGATGGGGGGTACATGGAAGTGTCCATTGCCTCCTGTGCCAAGTGCAGCAATTTAAAGTTAAAGGTGGCTGGTGCTGCGGCTCATTAGGCTAATCCTCCGCCTGCAGTGCCAGTACCCCGGGTTCTAGTCCTGGTCAGGGTGCCAGATTCTGTCCCGGCTGCTCCTCTTCCCATCCAGCTCTCTGCTGTGGCCCGGGAAGGCAGTGGAGGATGGCCCAAGTGCTTGGGCACCTGTACCTGCATGGGAGACCAGGAGGAAGCACCTGGCTCCTGGCTTCAGATCAGCGCAGCGCGCCGGCCATAGCAGCCATTTGGGGGATGAACCAATGGAAGGAAGACCTTTCTCTCTGTCTCTCTCTCTCACTGTCTAACTCTGCCTGTCAATAAATAAATAAATAAATAAATAAATAAAGTTAAAGGTTTTTCCTTGACAAAGAAAAAGCTTGAAATGATGACTATCCTAATATTTTGGTTTTCAAAAGAAACCTAGGTTCAGTGGTCAAAAATAAATAAATGGGGTGAATGTTTATGGAACAAATGTCTCTGAATTGACTTCTCATGTAACTTAAAGTCATAAAAGTATACCCTGATGGCTACTTGTGAGTGACTTCTAAGTAAGCAAAGATATTGACAGCACCAAATGCTAAACATAAAGGACTCTTGGTTTCTTACAGTGTATAGGAAAGACAATGTATTTGATTCTATTAATAAATACATCCTGTTTTGGCAATAAATTCTTGGTATATAGCAAAGTGTTCAAAATTGTTCTGTTCCTGAATCCTCAGGAGAAATTAAGGTTATTAACAATTTAAAAATCTAATATTTGTAATTCTAAATGAAAACAAGAAAATCAACATGTGGTTTTGATGAGAAAAACAATAAAGAAGGCAAATACATTCTTTCAATTTTGTCTAAATTCAGAGCTTTCTTAAGTGAACGTTTCAAAGTATACACTTACAGAATTAAATAAAACCAAAACAGAAAGAAACCAGCAAATTGTGCAGAGAGATGCAAGGGAAGTTACTGTAAAAGGATGTATTTTGGATGAGGAGATTTATTGAGACAATGATTATTTATTATATGTGAAAGAATTTTGGATATATAATAATTTTTGTGCTAAACTAGAATGACATTGATTGTTTCAGAATGGAAGCAATAAAGAGGGCAGAAGAAATAAACAGGGCAGAAGTAAAGGCTTTAGTAGGTAAAAAGCCTATCATGTACAGTCTGTAGAGGACAAATTTTATGAAAAAAGCTTTAGGTGTGGTCAAGTTGACTGTAATTAGAAGAAAACTGCATATATGTTTTTGAAAAACTGAGCATTAACTTGTGAATATAAAACCAGAATATAATTCTCTGTTCTTTTTCATTGTTATTTTTTCAGTAGCAGAGACAGGTGGAGCTGTCAACACCAGCTCTACTCCCTTAATGACTAAAATGGCTGGGGGTTCCAAGCCAAGAGTGGAAAACTAAATCCAAATCTTCCAAAGAGGTGGCAGCAGCCAAACCATTTGAGCTATCACCACCACCTCCTAGGTCCATACTAGGAGAAAGCTGGGATCAGGAGCAGCAGGTGGGATTTAAACCCAGGTGCTCCAACAGGGCAGACACCTCCACCAACACCTGCACCACTAACTCAAATGTTTAAAGCAAAAAGTTTTTTTTTGAAATTTTGACATAGTTTTAGGAAATTGTGACAGACTTTGATTTCTAATTCTGAAATGGTTTTGAATATTGTAACCATCTTCTGTACTACATATTTTCTGTTTCACAGTTGCCATTAGTTGATGAACCTCTCCCTCAACTTTTTAGTCATCTCCCTTTCTAACCTGTCTTTAAAACCTATCTCTTACCCTGACATTGCAACCTGATTATATAAATGTTGGTCATAAAGTCCTGGGATAATTCAATTCTTTACTCTTGGTTTCTTTTGAGCCTTTTGAGTTCTGTGTAACCAACTTCAGATGTTTTTACTTTCTTCAAGAGTTGTGCTTTGTCCTGCACAAGGCATTGGTTTTCTTGTTTATATTCTAATATAATAAGATGTACACTCATAACCTTCCACACACACTCTTCCAGTGTCTACCAAAAGTACCTTTCTTCATCAGTTTTGACTTCCAAGTTATCTAAGCAGACTTCATATAAGGAGAATCAATCTCACTGCATGTGATTTTAACTTACCTTGCTAACTGGCCTAGGGAAAATATTTTTTCAAGATAATTTCTCTTGGGTTGTTTTGATCACTTAGGAAAATTCAAATTCCTCCTTAAAATGGCTAAGTTGGGGCAAATGCTGGACACAGCAGTTGGACCCTGCACCCCATACCAGCGTGCCTGAGATGGAGTACTGCCTCCACTTTCCACTCCAGACTTCTGTTAATGGGCACCCTGGTGTACAGCAGGTGATGGTGCAGGTTGCTGAGGTTCTGCCTCTCATAAGGGAGTCCATATGAAAGTTTCTAGCTTCTGTCAAGCACTGTCTTTTGTTGTGGACACTTGGGGAGTGAATCAATGGATGAGAAATCTGTTCTCTCTATATCGTTGCTTTTCAAATAAGTCAAATAAACATTGGGGTTTTTTTTACACTTGATCTTAGCCAAAAGGCCAAGAAGCAAATATTGTTTTTTTTAAAAGAGATAAGGATTTTTCATTTATTTGCTTCTAAATCTTTTAATCATGCTCATACTTATAAAAGTAATCACTTCACAATTATTAAATCACTCTGATTCAGTGAGTGACCATTATTTCAAAGTGATCTGTGGTCCTATTTTGAAAATGTGTTCTAACACTTTTTGATATTTATGTTATGTCTCCCCGAGATAGAGGTTCTAAGATAAGAATTTTTGACATTGAGATTCTCCAGTTGGGCCCCTGGAGAACTTCCAGAGGGTACCTCTCATCTATAGAGGTCATAAACTAATCAGGTTTATTTGCTATGTTGGGTTGCATTGGAATTGCTGTTTGAGTTTTACATATTTATACACACACACACATACATATGGACATGTTAATATAAATGTTCTCAATTTATAGGAAATTTGTATAAATCTGATGGTCCTTTCAGTCATGATTACTGTCTTGAAATGTTGTTCCCAATGGAAATGACTGAATTTCCTTGTCAATTTCTGAAATGTCACCACCATCATCTACAGATATGACACTTTTCTAAAAGCACTTGCAATTAGATTCATGGGAAAGCCTCTAACAAGTACTCTGGAATACAGGTTTCTGATAACTTCAAGATCAATGAACAAAACAAAAATTCCAGAATGCTAATGAATAAACTAGTGGGTTCATGAAACTTCCAATGATAGTAAGAATAGAAATAATTAATTCTGTGAAGTTAAGGGAACTGAACAATTGTATAGCTGTTTATGCATGTATGTATATATATATATATAAAATACATATATTTCAAGCACTGTTGGTTTTAAACTTAAGTGTTTTCAGTGCCTAAAATAAGGAAATTTCTTAAGCCATCTATAGTTTATGGTAGATAGATAAAATACACTTCGTAAAATAAAGGTGGAAGCATTTACTTTTTCTCCCCATACTTGATTCATCCACAATTCAAAAACTATTCTTGAGAATTATTATTTTCATAGTAGTATGGTAACAAAGTAAACACAACAGACAACATGTGCACACATAGAACACATACATAACAAGACAGAATAAAGCAGTTTCTGTCACAATCTCTAGCTGCTTTTAAAAATTACCATCAATTGATTAGAATTACTTCTTGCTCTTAGTAACCAGAATTAAGCATACTTTTTCTCAGCTAGAAACTGAAGGGGGAAAAAAAACTTTATTTGAGCATTTAATTTGGAAAATAACTCTAGTACCAGTAAAACAGTTGGACATTTTCATATGTAAAAAAAATTATATCTTCCCTTCAGATTCAGTTGGCACTCCAATAGATAAATGCTTTTTTGTTGTATTATTCCTATGACTTCTTGTTCCCCACTGTCAACTGCATCGGGGCATCTGTGGGAGTTTACAACAGGTTTTAAGAGATCAGGGTGTCCCTGGGCCTCTGCACTACGTCGGGATTGAGGTGGAGCTGTAGCTTCAGCATTTTCTAAATTAGGAGATACTCCTATCATGTTTCCTTGGGCATTGATTCCCAAAGACACAGTTGTCAGAATGTTTAGGTATTTAAAAGGTTACTTTCTGCATCATCTATTTCTTCCTGGGTTTTACTGTCTGAAACAGAACAAATTTTGCTTCCTTTCTTTTGAACTCCTTACCAGATTCCTTATTATGTGACAACAAAAAAGCTTGTACAAAAGGTATTTCATCCCATTTGCCTAATCTCTGACAGAACCTCAATAGGATAGCATAATAGTTCAGAGATCCACTTGATGGCCACCTTTCTTTAAAATCTAGCACATACATGGGCCATGCGGTATCACAACAAAACACCATTTTCTTCTTAGTCATAGGATCATAACTAGGCTGCCCAATCGGCCAAGATGTGACCAATGGGGCTTTTGGATGGAACACAACTGCCCATATTTCACAAGAGAAAGAAATTCTCACACAAACAGCCAAACGAGTACTCTCCCAAACCAAATCCAGTTCGTAGAGGCACTGAGGTAAAAATATTAGAATTTTATCTCCATCCAACCGGAACAGGAACAAGCTAAAAAGACCTAAGCTGGGTGCAAATGGCACGAGGCCCAAATGGCAGAAACAGGATTCCCGGTGTGCACGGGGCTCGACTTACCCAGTCTTAGGCTCCTTACTCAAGTAGGAGCCCATCACCACTTTCTCATTTATCCCTAGCTGATGCCACAGCACGGAGAGAAGGGAGATTCCCCGACAGAGCGCTGTGGGCAGCAGCTGGGATGTCCCTGGAGTCCCTGTCGCAGCTTTGGGGTGGGGTTTAAGTGGCCATTGCCCTTCCCTGCTAACAGAAAAGGGTTAGGCCTCCTGAGAAACACACCCCAAAGTCCCTCCCTGGGTACTAATTTCGTTACCACATAATCAGGCCTTTGCTGCTCGCCACTTGGATAGCCAATTCACGAAAGACCAGGGTTGGTAAGGAAAAAAAAAAAGTTTATTCCAAGAAGCCGGCATCATAGGGAAAGCGAGCGCTCTTGATCCAAAAGGTCCTCTTTCCGCCCAACAAGCCAGTAAGCGGGGCTTTTAAAGGACAAGAGCAGCGTCGGGGGCCGGTTGGAAATAAAATGGGTCTATTTAATTGGTAAATGCGCGGTGTCAGCCAGGAGGATGCTTCTTAAAACTGGGGCTCAGCCTAGCTGGGTAGAGACTTCATTGTTAACTCGGCCATAAGTCCATGCTAAATCACAACAACCCACCACGGACGCCTGAAATTCTTATGCAAACGTTGCCAGGCACAAGGTGGCTCACAATATCAGTAACAGGGTTTCGTTATAAAAAATACAAAAAGGAAAAGGAAGATGCCTTTATCACGGTTACAATCTGTCTCGCTCTGCAACTCTGCTTTTCAAATAATCTTCAAAAAAGATATAAACAATTAGTGCAACCCCACTCAGTACGCGAGGCTGGCAGACCTGTCGCGAGAGCCGGGAGACGACCCGGGCCCGGCGCTGGGGCGCCCGCGAGGCTCTGGGAAGCCGGGAAGGCGCCGGTCCCGGTTCCTCGCGGGTCGCGTCTCCAGAGCCGCAGGGGCCGCTGCACCCCGGCCGGCTCGCCACGCGGGCCTCTCTCGTCTTCCTCAGCTCCCGGCCTCGGCCGTGGAACGCGAGACTAAACGCTAGCGCCATTCTCACACCTGGTTACCCGCAAAGGTAAAACGTTTCCTCACTGCGGAGGCTACGACCTCACAGACACCTCACCCCACCACCACCACCCCCACCCCGAGCCCTGGGCTTTTTGCCGCCTCCGGAGCCCAACAATAGCGCCATAGACAGGCAAACCGGGGGATCCAGGAGGTGGCGACCAAAACGGGCTCCGCCTTCAGGCGGTAGGCTCAGAACAGCCAGCCGCAGAGCCTTGCAGCCAAGGGCGCTGCGCATGCGCGCAGGGGGCTGGCGGCCAGGGGCGCTCCGCGCGCATGTGCAGAATCCGGGTCTCACAAACCTCTCAGCGTGTGCGTGGCCTCACGCCCGGTTGGCATCTGGCTGAGTCCCTGGGACATTTTGTCAAAGGAAAGCGTTCGCTTCGGGGAAAGCGGCTTCACGTCTTTGGGACTGGAGTAGCAGGGAGCTTCGGGATGCTGAAAGATTCGCCCCAGAGAACACTCCCTGGGCACTCGAAATCTCCTTATCCCTCAGTTTATGACCCTGCCCCATCACTCTGGATCCCATCTGGTCTTCATGGGAATTTAGCAGGTGGATTCACAAAAGGCTCTGTTGGCGATTCCGGACGTGTGGCCGTGTGTCATCAAATGCACACTTAGGAGCCAAGCCCATGGCATGCAGAAGAAATACAAGCACATTTCTACAGGGCTCCTACCGCTCCCTCTTTGGCCCATGCGTGCCATTGTTCATTTTTATTTATTTCGTTGTCTCCCCCAGTTGAACCTTTAATCAAACTGCAGTTTATGTTGGAGCCTTGTGTAACATTTAAGAACTTTTAAGGAAAAAAAAATGTTTACCTGTGCCAAACAGTTCATTCTTTGCCACCAAGTTAAAATCTAATTTTATCTTACTTTAAGTTCATAAGTGATACGGGGTTATTAGGCTCTTAGTAAAAGTTTAAGCTAGCTGGAATTCTCACAACCCTGTAAAATAACGTTTATTTCTTTTAACTGTCAGCTTCATAGGCCCACCTTCCAGGGATATTTTCATCCTGGGACCAGGTCACATGATAAAGACTCCCGGCAGGGAGACAGCCTAATGGCACAGCAGGTAAAGCCTCTGTCTGCAACACCAGCATCCCATATAGGCACCAGTTGGAGTCCCAGCCACTCCACTTCCAAGCCAGCTCCCTGCTAATGCACCTGGGAAAGTAACAGTGTTGCCCAAGTGTTTGGGCCCTGCACCAATATGGGAGAGCAGGCTGAAGCTCCTGGCTCTTGGATTAGGGCTGTCCCAGCAGAGGCCATTGAGGCCATTTGTGGAGTGAACAGATGGATGGAAGATCTCCCTCTCTCTCTCTCTTCCTCTCTTTCTCTCTCTGAAACTCGGCCTTTTAAATAAATACATTTAAAAAAAAAAAAAAGACTGCAGCCAGTTTGTATATCCAATTGAGGTACCACCCCCTTATCATAAAAAGATGCCAGTGGGAAGAGGTCTCATGTTGCCATGGATCATGCTTAGAGGCTCTGCTCTCTTTTTCTCTCTTTCACTCTTTCATGAGCATCTCTTTGGTCCACTGATTATGGGTATTTGTGTGTTTGTGGCCCACATATGCATCTGATTGTACATTTATTTCCTCGCTGTTAAACAAATTCTATTCCTATTTATTCAGGTTACTAGTGTCTACTTAGAATTTTGATCTCCATGTAAGAATGTATGTTTGAAATGAAGATGGTCATGCCAATGTCACACATATGATTTTTTTCTTTCTGAGCTTTTCGTTCTATTGTATTGGCTGGTCTGCTTTTTGCATCAGTATTCCACTACTTTAACTTCTTTATCTGTAAGTATACAACATTTTTTTTTTTTTTTTGGACAGGCAGAGTGGACAGTGAGAGAGAGAGAGACAGAGAGAAAGGTCTTCCTTTTTGCCGTTGGTTCACCCTCCGGCACACCGCGCTGATCCGATGGCAGGAGCCAGGTGCTTCTCCTGGTCTCCCATGGGGTGCAGGGCCCGAGGACTTGGGCCGTCCTCCACTGCACTCCTGGGCCATAGCAGAGAGCTGGCCTGGAAGAGGGGCAACCGGGACAGAATCCGGCGCCCCGACTGGGACTACAACCCGGTGTGCCGGCGCCACAAGGCGGAGGATTAGCCTAGTGAGCCGCGGCGCCAGCCAGTATACAACATTTTAATACTCATTACAGTTCCAAAGTTCTTCCTCCTTATTCATCATTTTTGTTGTTCATTTGACAATGCATACCTGTACATTAGTTGAGAACTTATAAACACTATGTCGAGTTAAAAAGCATGCTTAGTGAGATATTGATTGTAATTGGGTTAGGAGAATAAATTTTAACTGAGACTCAACTTCTTGAATCAGTCTCTCCAGATGAATTTTATGTCTTTCAATCACTTTATGTTTGATTTATTTATTTATTTATATGAAAGCATCAGAGGGAAGGAGAGACAAAGAGAAAAATTTACCATCTTCCAGTTCATTCCCTACATGCCCACAACAGCCAGTGATGGGTCAGGCCAAACCCAGGAGCCAGGAGCTCCATCTGGGTCACCCACATGAGCATAGGAGCACAAGCCCTTGAGCTGTCATCTGCTGCATTCCCAGGTGCATTAGCAGGAAAGTGGGTCAGAAGCAGAACAGGCAGAACTTGAATCAGCACTCCTATACAGGATGCCAGTGTTGAAAGCAGTGGTTAAACCTGCTGTGCCACAACACTGACCCCCAAATCTGACGTTTAAATAGATTATTTATTTATTTATTTATTTATTTATTTATTTTTGAGAATCAAAGAGAGACAAAGAGAGCTCCCATACACTGGTTCAGACCTCAAATCCCCTCAATGGTTAGGACTGGGCCAAGCCAATGCTGGGAGATGAGAAATCAGTCCAGGTCTCCCATATGGATAGTAGGTATCCAATTAGTTAAGCCATCACCTGCTGCCTCCCAAGGTACTCATTAGCAGGCAACTTGAATCAGGTGTAGAGCCAAGACTCAACTATTGTACTCCGATATGTGATGCAGCATCTCAACGTGTATCTTCATGGTGAAGCCAAATGCCTGACCCCATAATACAAATGTTCCATGAACTTCTTCAAAACCCTCCTGTGCATGAATCCTAAAATAATAACTAAACATTTTCGTTCTATTTTCCATGAACTTTCTAAATACCCTCAAATGTGCGTATCTGATTTCAGCAACTTAAAAAAATTGTGCAAACCAGCACTGTGACACAGAGAATTAAGCCACACTTGGGATGCCAGCATCCCGTACTGGAGTGCCACTTTGAGTCCTGGCTGCTCTGCATCGGATCAGCTTCCTGCTAATGTTCCTGGGAAGGCAGCAGAAGATGGCCAAAGTACTTCAGTGCCTACTATGCATTTGGAAGAACAGGGTGGAGTTCCTGAATCCTAGCCCTGGCTTGGCCCAAGACCTGGCTATTTAGGCCATGCATGGAGAGTGCCCCAATAGACAGAAACACTCTCTGAGTGTATGTGCTTCTCTCTTTCTCTTTTCTCTTTCTCTATATTTCTCTGCCTTTCAAATAAATCTTAAAACAAATTTGTGAGGACAATTTCTGAACAAGACTCTATAAATAATAAAATTAGGGGCCAGCGCTGTGGCACAGCAGGTTAACACCCCAGCCTGAAGCGTGGGCATCCTATATGGGCGCTGGTTCTAGTCCCGGCTGCTCCACTTCCAATCCGGCTCTCTGCTATGGCCTGGGAAAGCAGTGGAAGATGACCCAAGTCCTTGGGCCCCTGCACCCGCGTGGGAGACCCAGAAGAAGCTCCTGGCTCCTGGTTTTGGATCGGCACAGCTCCGGCCATTGCAGCCATTTGGGGAGTGAACCATCGGATGGAAGACCTCTCTCTCTCTCTATTTCTCCTCTCTCTGTGTAACTCTGACTTTCAAATAAATAAATAAACCTTTAAAAAATAAAATTAGCTTTTAAGTACCTGGAAGTATTGATAGAATTTACCTTGCTACATATTTATGATCTCAGGAATGCTTGCCTCAAGAGGAACATGGCCACCCAGAGGTGAAGGGAGAGGCAGGAAACATGGGGACATAATGCACAGATCCATTAAGTTGCATTTGCATAAAACAAATAAAATACTACAGTGCTGGTTTTTACCGTGGCATAGAATGTAAGGAAAGGGGGAAGCCAGGAGTATTTGTAATCCTTCAAAAGAGATGCATCATACAAACCAATCTCAAGGCTAATATTCTTTTTAAATATTTATTTATTTATTTGAAAGCAGAGTTATGGAGAGGCAGAGAGAGAGAGGGAGAGAGGTCTTCCATCCACTAGTTCACTACCCAGATGGCCACAACAGCTGTAGCTGTGTCGATATGAAGTCAGGAGCCAGGAGCTTCTTCCAGGTCTCCCACAAGGGTGCAGGGGCCCAAGGACTTGGGTCGTCTTCTATTGCTTTCCCAGACCATAGCAGAGAGCTGAATTGGAAGGGGAGCAACCAGGACTCAAATCAGCACCCATCTGGGATGCTGGCACTGCATGCAGCAGCTTTATCTGCCACGCCATAGCACTGGCCCCAAGGGTAATATTTAAAAATCAGTAGGCTTTCAGAAGGAATCTACCAAAGATTTCATGTAATTCCAACCAATAAATGAAACTGTATTTCAACTGGGAGAATATTTATTATTGCAGAGAAATTCCTATTTGCATATTTTTTATGAAAGCATCAGCAGGGGTATGTATTGTGGTGCAGCACTCGGGATTCAGGCATCACTTGGAGTGCCAACTTGGGTCCCTGCTACTCTGCTTCTAGCCCAGCTCCCCGTTTCCCCATTAATGCAACTGGGAAGCAGTGGATGATGATGACTGGAGTACTGTCACCCACGTAGGAGACTTGCATGGAGATCCTGGTGAAGTGAGGGAACTAGGCAGTCAATAGGGGTAGCTGAGCTGGAATTTCTTCCAGTCCTGTACTGTAACTTTATTTCCTCACTTGGTCTTTTGATATGCCCACTTTCACATGATGTTTGTGTGTCCTGTGTGGGACCAGAAATTACAAAACACCATCATGACCATGTGAAAGTTAAACTCCATGAGTTGGTCAGCGCCGCGGCTCAACAGGCTAATCCTCCACCTAGGGACGCCAGCACACCGGGTTCTAGTCCCGGTCGGGGCGCCAGATTCTGTCCCGGTTGCCCCTCTTCCAGGCCAGCTCTCTGCTGTGGCCTGGGAGTGCAGTGGAGGATGGCCCAAGTCCTCGGGCCCTGCACCCCATGGGAGACCAGGAGAAGCACCTGGCTCCTGCCAGCGGATCAGCGCGGTGTGCCGGCTGCAGCGCCGGCCGCGACGGCCATTGGAAGGTGAACCAACGGCAAAGGAAGACCTTTCTCTCTGTCTCTCTCTCACTGTCCACTCTGCCTGTGAAAACTAAAAAAAAAAAAAAAAAAAAAAAAAAAAAAAGAATATTAAACTCCATGAGGAGGTGCCATGAAAAACTCCAAAGTCTAATGCATGCTAGACTTAACATCTTAAATTCTATAAAGAAGACTATTTGTTAACAAATATGTTGTAAGACCAAACAAAATACACCAAACGCTGGAGTAAGGGAAAGGGTTTATTGGTGGGGGAAACCGACAGACCTAGGGAAGGGGCAAAGAAAGAAAAGAGAGAGAGAGGAGAGCATAAGCAAGTGAGCTCAAGAGACAGAGAGCGCAAGAACCACATGTTCAGGAACAGGTCCTCTTAAATCTTTGCCAGGGGGTGGGCAGGGAAGTAGGTGCAGCGAATCCCATTAGGGTGGGGGTGAAGTTGACACCCGTGGTTGAGCCATGGGGTCACCTGGCTTCCAGGTCACCCTGCTTAGCAGGGGCTAGAGCCTAGGATGGTGTCCATGGTGTGGATCCCACCATAGATAATACTGTGCCATTTTACTAACATATGTTTCCATAAAATGTCCATAATTCAAGACTGCTTGTATGTAACTAAGGTTGGAATTCTAGTTGTTCTTTTATTTAGAAAATCTTGTCTTAATTTGGAGATTTTTAAAGGGTCATTTTAAAATGTAAATTGAATAATACAGTAATGATGTTATTGATGTAAATGTTCTAGAAATTATGTAAATGTTATAAAAGTCTGATGGTCCTCATGTTATGTTACCAGTGATAATAGTTATCTTGATGGAAAACAGGCCCAGAGACCTAAAAGTGACAGAAGTTTGTAAAATCCTTCAGATGCTTCCTAAAATGCTCCACTTGTCAATTAATTACTTTTACAATCTTTCTAAAAGATTTATTTATTTATTTGAAAGGCAGAGTTACAGAGAGGCAGAGGCAGACAGAGAGTTCTTCTATCCTCTGGTTCATTCCCCAAATAGCCACATTGGCCAGAGCTGAGTCGATCCAAAGCCAGGAGTCTGGAGTTTCTTCTGGGACTCCCGGGTGGGTGCAGAGACCCAAGGACTTGGGCCATGTTCCACTGCTTTTCCAGGCCATGGCAGAGAGCTAGATTGGAAGTGGAGTAGCCAGGACTTGAACCGGCACCCCTATGGGATGCTGGCACTACACGCTGCAGCTTTACCAGTTTTGCCACAGTATTGGTACCTCGACTTTTATAATTTTAACTATGGATATTTAAAGTCTTTTGTCATCTACAGTTTTGTATTCTCTAAAAACACTTGCAATCAGATTGACAGAGAAGAAGTCTCTAACAGAAGTTCCTGATTATCAGTTTCTGGCTAATTTAGATAAGAAGTTCCAGAAATTTGAGGAAAGAAAAGAAACTGCCAAAAAAATCCATAGAACTGTTAATAGAGATTCAACAAGAACCACTTAAATGAGGTTGAATGAATTAATGAAATTTGTAGATGTATTTTCTTTAAAGTATCATTGATTCTATATTTAAATGTTTCATCTAGTCTGAGGAAGACCTTACTATGATTTCAATTATTTAGAGTGCTTTGCTACAGTTTATAAACAGATGGAAGTATTTCCCTTCCCTCTACCCCTACTTAATTCCTTTAAAATGCAAAAACTTTGCTGAAGACTTTGGGGTTTTTTTGGTGGCAACATGATTATTTGCATAAGTTCATTAAGAATCTGTTCTCTTCCTTAAAGGATATAGTTGGAATCATTGACATATCTAAAATTATGCACAGAACAACTACAAGAACTCCTAGCCTTTCAATAAGTGAATGGAGTTGTCACTTCTCAGTAGGTCCTGAAACTTCAAAAGGTCTTGCACTATAGTTGTTTTTTTGGTTTTTTGTTTTTTGGTTTTTTTTTTTTTTTTTTTTTTGACAGAATTAGACAGTGAGAGAGAGACAGAGAGAAAGGTCTTCCTTCCGTTGGTTCACCCCCCAAATGGCCGCCACGGCCGGAACTACCCCAATCCGGGGCCAGAAGCCAGGAGCCAGGTGCTTCCTCCTGGTCTCCCATGTGGGTGCAGGGCCCAAGCACTTGGGCCATCCTCCACTGCACTCCCGGGCCACAGCAGAAAGCTGGACTGGAAGAGGAGCAGCCGGGACAGAATCCGGTGCCCCAACCAGGACTAGAACCCGGAGTGCCGGCACCGCAGGTGGAGGATTAGCCTAGTGAGCCGCAGCACCAGCCTTGCACTATAGTGTAAAAAGCCTAAGTCTTTACCCTTAAGGGTAAAGCTAAAAACCTGCCATGTGACTCCAAACCCCATTAAGTTGGCAGGTACCAATGCCATCTGACTAGTTAAAGTGATCAGTTTAAGTTCACAACTGATCATAAAGATAGGATTAAGTGTCAAAGGGATCACATAAATAAGACCAAGTGTCAGCTAATAATAACTGATAGAATTAAAAAGGAGAGAAGGATCCAACATGGGAAGCAGGACACACAGCAGACTCATAGAATGACAAATGCCCTAAACAGCACTCTGGCCTCAGAATCAGCCCTTAAGGCATTCGGATCTGGCTAAAACACTCGTGAGAGCATTTCAGGCATGGAAAGTCAAGATACTGTGGCAAAAAATGACCTACATGAAAGATCTCTGTGAGTGAGATCCCAGTGGAAAGAAGGGACCATCAAAGAAGGAGGTGCTTTTTCTCTGAAGGGAGGAGAGAACTTCCACTTTGATTGGCCCTGTTTCAATAATGTCACAGTTTGTGGACTCAAGAGGCTTCCATAGCCTTGGCAGCTCATGACAAGAGCCTTGGGTGATCACTGACATCATAAATAAGCATGTCGATTGTTAAATTAACAACAGGAGTCACTATGCACTTACTCCCCATGTAGGACCTCTGTCTTTAATGTGTTGTACTATGAGAACTAATGGTAAAACTAGTCTTCAAGCAATGCTTTATACTTTGTGTGTCTGTGTGGGTGCAAACTGTTGAAATCTTTACTTAATATAGAGTTGATCTTCTGTATATAAAGATAATTAAAAATGAATCTTAATGAAGAATGGGATGGCAGAGGGAGTAGGAGGTGGGATGGTTTGGGGGTGGGAGGGCAGGTATGGGGTGAAGAACCACTATAATCCAAAGTTGTACTTATGAAATTTATGTTTATTAAATAAAAGCTTTCTATTATATATATATAAAAGCCAAAGTCTGCTTTGGGCTGGATTTTTAACTAGGAGAGTTTCTTTAAAAAAATATATTTATTTATTTGAAAGGCAGAGTTACAGAGAGGCAGAGCCAAAGAGAGAGAATCTTCCATCCACAGGTTCACTCTCCAAATGGCCACAACAGCCAGAGCTGGACTGATCCAAAGCCAGGAGCTAGGAGCTTTTTCTAGGTCTTTCATGCGAGTGCAGGGGCCCAAGCACTTGGGCCATCTTCTAGTGCTTTACCAGGCACATCAGCAGGGGACTGCATTGGAAGTGGAGCAGCCGGGACTCGAACCAGCAACCATATGGGATGTTGGCACGCCAGCTTTACCCTCTACGCCACAGTGCCAGTTTCTGAATCTGAGATTATTATATGTACTTAGTGCCAATAATAAATCAACAAACTATATAATACCTGTTGTTAAATTGTAACTGTTTATTGTTTTTAGGCTTGCTAACTTTGTTTTCTGACTCTGGTTGCTATGTGTTTAATCAATCTTCCCTACTGCATTTACATGAATAATCAATTATAATATATCTGCTATTAGATTGCAACCCCATTTATTGTTTATAAAAAGAAAATGATTTGTTATGTTCTTTTTAAATGTTTTATTTATATAAGGTGAACCAATTTCATGTATTTCATATATACAGATTTAGGAGCATAGTGATACTTCCCACCCTCGCTCCCACCCTCCCTCCTCCTTCCTTTCTTTATTTTTTCTTTTAATTTTTACAATGACATACTTTCAGTTAGTTTATTTTATAATCATGAGTTTAACCCTTCACGAAGTAAATAATTCAACAAAGACGAAAAAATACATTGTTCCTCAACAGTAGACACAGGGCTGTAAACAATAATCAAATCTCAAAATGTCAGTTATGCTCATATACATTAAAATTTTTTGTACTCAATTAATTGTCACAGATCGGGGAAAACATACTGTATTTGTCTTTTGGGGACTGGCTTACCTCACTAAGTATAATGATTTCCGCTTGCATCCATTTTGTTGCGAAAGACGGGATTTCATTCTTTTATAGCTGAGTAATATTCCCTAGTGTATATATAGATTTTCTTTATCCAGTCATCAGCTGATGGACATCTGGGTTGATTCCATTTCTTATCTCTATACTGTTCTAATTTACATTCCAACCAACAGTAGACTCGGGTACCTTTTTCCCCACATTCTTGCCAGCATTTGTTGTTTGTTGATTTCTGTATGAGAGCCATTCTAACTGGGGTAAGGTGCAACCTAACTCTCTGGAAATCAATTAGGTCCTTTGGTCCATAGTGTAGATTAGCTCTGTCGTTTCTTTTTTGATGTTTTGTCTAATTTAGCTGTCCATTGATGGAAGTAGGGTGTTGAAGTCCCCCATTATTATTGTATTGGAGTCCGTCTCCTGTTAGAGCCCTGGCATTGGGTGCATATATATTTATTATAATCAAATCTCCCTATTGAATGTTGTTGATGGTTATTATATAATTTTCATTTTTTTTTAGCTTTTTTCCTATTTCCTTTAAGAATTTAGAGGAGGACAATTCCCAGCAAGATAAGGCTGTCCTGGCATTTTGGGATGATAACTTGTGCCTACAGAACACATAAAGCTAAGTCTAACAATGGACTCCATCTAGGTAAAGCTAGCCTAAGGACAGGTCCTAAAACCTATTTGTTGCTCAAATGGGGATGAAATGGTTTTTGACACTGACTTCTGGAAGTCAAATACTTCTCTCCCAGCATGATATTGGTATGGGATAAGGTAGCTAGCTGAGCTGGAGATCACAAAACACAAGTCCTTGCCCCATGTAATTGTATCCTATTTGTATGTCAGAAAGGTGTGATATCTTCATCCGGGACCTGCGGAAGGATCATCACATAACTGTGTATGTTAGTCTCCACACGGGATTTTATGGAAGTGTCATAAACCTCCTGGGTGACCAATTGTCTTAAAAGAGGAGGTGCTGGAAGTTCTCGCTCTCTTTTGTAGGAAATAAGGGTGAGAGAAGGTGCTAAGGGTGCCTCTTTCTCTGCTTCCCTTTCCCCACTTCTTCTCTCTCTGACCCAATCCACTACTGAAATATGACTGTGCGTGTGTGTGTGTTTGATTCCTTGTATTTTAAATAAATTGCATCACTTTGTTCAACATATATATGCTTGTACTTAAAATGTTTCTGAAGTAGAAGGCAAGGACCTGGAATAGGATTCTAAACCCCATTTATCTCACATCAGCACTAGGTCAACAACCAGGTCAAATCCTGCTTGGGGAGGGACAAATGGAACATGATTGATCGGTTCTTTTACGGAAATAGATCTTGAGCACAAAGAATAAAAATCAGGATGGAGGGGCTGGCATTGTGATGCAGTGGATTAAGCTCTGCCTTTGATGCCAGCATCCCATATGGGCACCAGTTTGAGTCCCAGCTGCTCTGCTTCAGCTCAGCTCCATGCTAATGTAGTTGGGAAGGCAGCAGAAGATGGTCTGAGTCCTTGGGTTCCTGCCACCCATTTGGGAAACTTGGATGAAGCTCCTGACACCTGGCTCCTGGCTTCAGCCTGGCCCAACCCTGGCCATTACAGCCATTTGGCAAGTGAACCAGCAGATGGAAAATCTGTCGCTCCTTCTCTCTCTGTAACTCTGCCTTTCAAATAAATCATCTTTTTTAAAAATTAAGATGGAGTCACTGTTGTTAACCCTAAACCAAATTAGACAAGGCTAAGAGGTTATAAGCGAAGGGTTCTGACACACAATTGCATGATAATAACTGTGAAAAAAGACTGCTAGAACCACATTCTCCAGAGAGGGCCGCCGTTTCAAAAGGGAAATTCTAACTAGGAATGATACTTGGTTTTCTCACACCTAATGTTACAATCTATATATAACACCCCACAATAAGGTGCTGAGGAAGCTCTTTGACGTTTTTGTACTAAGCAGGATTAAGAACAGGAGTAACATCAGATAGATAGTTCATGAGCTGGAGACCAAACCTCCCCTGCCCCCTGTAATCCTACCTGTATCCACCCACCTGTCAATCAGACTATGTAACCACTCCCCTTTTGGAAGTGAGTAAGATGCCTGGGGAAGGGGAGGGGGCTGTCTTTTTTGTGCTCTGGCTTGCTCCCTCTCTCTCTCCTGGTAGACCCTTGTAAAGACTGGTATGCAGGTCCTACTTTCCCCTTCCTGGTCCACTCTCCCTTAATAAATCCCTCATGTGCCTGTATATTCTTCTTACTTTCTAAATAAACCTTATCACATTGCACATCGTGTTTAAGCCTGTACTTAGAATTCTTCTCTAAGCAAAAGGCAAGAACCTGAAATAGAAATTTGAGGCTAACCTAGCCCATACCACAACCAGTGTCCATATGGGATGCCAGTGCTGCAGGCAACAGTTTTACCCACTACAGCACACATGGCCCTTTTTTTTTTTTTTAAGATTTATTTATTTGAAAGACAGAGTTACAGAGAGGGAGAGGCAGAGACAGATCTGCTAGGTTTTTCTTTTTCCTTTTTTTTTTTTTTTTTTGACAGAGTTAGACAGTGAAAGAGAGAGAGAGGCAGAGAGAAAGGTCTTCCTTCCGTTGGTTCACCCCCAAATGGTTGCCACGGCTGGAACTATCCTGATCCAAAGCCAGGAGCCAGGTGCTTCCTCCTGGTCTCCCATACGGGTGCAGGAGCCCAAGCACTTGGGCCATCCTCCACTGCCTTCCCGGGCCACAGCAGAGAGTTAGACTGAAAGAGGAGCAACTCAGGACAGAATCCGGCGCCCCAGCTGGGACTAGAACCCAGGGAGCTGGCGCCGCAGGCAGAGGATTAGCCTAGTGAGCCTTGGCGCCGGCCTTTTTTTTTTTTTTTTTTTTTTTTTTTTTTTTTTGATAGGTAGAGTTATAGACAGTGAGAGAGAGGCAGAGAGAAAGGTCTTCCTTCCGTTGGTTCACTCCCCTAATGGCTGCCACTGCCGGCATTGCACCAATCCAAAGCCAGGAGCCGGGAACTTCCTCCCGGCCTCCCATGTGGGTGCCGGGACCCAAGCACTTGGGCCATCCTCCACTGCCCTCCCAGGCCACAGCAGAGAGCTGGACTGGAAGAGGAGCAACCGGGACTAGTACCCGGCACCCCAACCAGGACTAGAACCCAGGGTGCTGGCACCACAGGTGGAGGATTAGGCTAGTGAGCCACGGCGCTGGCCCTGCTGGATTTTCTTTCTTTTCTTTTCTTTCTTTCTTTCTTTTTTTTTTTTTTTTTTTTTTTTTTTTGAAAGGCAGAGTTACACAGAGGGAGAAGCAGGGGCACACACCTCTACACACAGAGAGAAAGAGATCTTTCATCTGCTGGTTCACTTTGGCCAGGGCTGTGGCAGGCCAAAGCCAGGAGACAGAAGCTTCAGCTGGGTCTTCCGCATGGGTACATAGATTCAACGACTTGGCCCATCCTCTGCTGCTTTCCCAGGCACTTTAGCAGGGAGCTAAATTTTAAGTGGAGCAGCCTGGACACATATGGGATGCAGGCACTGCAGTTTAACCCTCTGACCCACAGCGTCAGCCCCCATAATGTTTATTTTTTCTTTTTTAAGATTGATTTATTTATTTGAAAGGCAGCGTTTCAGAGAGAGAGTGAGAGACCGAGAGAGAGAAATCTCTCATCATCCACTGGTTTACTCCCAAATGGCCACAACAGCCAGGCTGGACCAGGGCTGGACCAAACCAGAGCCAGAAGCCAGGAGCTTCCTCCAGGTCTCTAACATGGGTGCAGGGCCCCCAAGATCTTGGACCATTCCCTGTTGCTTTCCCAGGCCATAGCAGAGAGCTGGATGGGAAGTGGAGCACCTGGGACTAGAACCGGCACCCATATGGGATGCCTGCACTGCAGGCCGAGGCTTTAACACACTGTGCCACTGCACAGGCCCCAAGAGGGGAATCTATTTAGGAGGCCCAGCAAGTTTGGAGCCTCCCAGACATGTTGGAGCAACCTTTAGCTGCTTCTAAGTGTTCCCTTCCCTGGAATCAATGCCAGCTGGTTTGAGTCACTGAGTGGAAATTGTACTTAGTGCTTCTGCATTTGTTTGCTGTCCTTTGGAAAAGATTCCACTGTTTTCCAGAGTGAATGCCACCCGACAAGGACCACATGGGTTTCTCCATCACCTCCGCAGTGTCAGACACCGACCCCATGACCTTTTGCAGGTGTGCCGTCTGATGCACGTGTATGTCATGATCTTTGCTTCCGATTGTATTTTGCACGTCCACGGAAAAGCTGGCTTCTTTGCATGTGCTTCTTTGTCCTCCTGTACCACCTCCTGCAAAAACCAAGGGCCCAACAGAACCGAAACCGCTGCCCCCATCTCCCGCCCCAGAACCAAACACACGCTCCTGGGGATGCCATCTGAGGGATGCCGGAGAATGCATGGAGCCAGCCCTGCGTAGTGGACGACTGTGATTCTGCTCCTGCAGAATCAAGGTCCTTTCTTGCCACCAGCTGTCGCTGTGTGTATGCACTACGCCTGCCTGCGTGGACACCTCCAAGGCCAGAGGCAGAGCGGGTCTGATGGCTGGGGCTGGCGGTGGGCCCCTGTCGCCCTGGGCGCTGGGCTCCACCCTGTGGTGGCCTTTACATGGCAGTGGCCAAGGGAGACCCGACGTGTGCCAACAACACCCTACCTTGCTCTGCCGGAAGGTGGGTGGGTGGTTTCTTCCCTGGAGATTGGACCCAAAGAGCGCAGAGTTGGGCTACCCCGGCAGAGTTGCGTGTTGCTCACGCGGGCCCCGCAGCCCAACTCTGCGCCCTTTGGGTCCAGCGCAGATGGACCGCAGAAGAGCTGGCTGTCCTGCAGCGTACGGCCACTGGGCTGCCGCGACTCCCGCCACCAGTGGCGATGAGCTGCAGGGCTGCACGAAGAGGGCCGGAGATGGCGATGCGAACTCGCCCTGCAGGCTGGCTGTGATTCTTTTCCTCCAAGTCTCTCTGCAGGTGGGAACCGAACAACTTAAGCTGCCTTCTGAGAGGTGGGGAGGGACCTCAGTCGGCCTCTGACCCTCATAGGGTCAGGTAGTGGGAAGCACCTGCCCGGATTTTTCTATTTTTTCACCCAAGTGCTGTGCCTGGATGTCCTGAGCGCGACTGTCCGCGAAGGGCGCAGCTGGCCTGCAGGCAGGTCGTCCGCGGCACCTGTCTGTATTCCTTTTCCAAGTCCTCTTCCTGCGGTGTGGACCAGGAGGGCGCCCCCACCCTACTCTGCCTTCCACGGGTTCTTTGCTCTTTCCTCCACCACGTTCCTGGGGTCCATCCGATGGCTCCAGCACCTCCAATTATGCTGACAATAGGGTCACAGTGGGGCGGGTGCCAGTCTGACGCTCTGTACAGCAGCTGTTTTCATTATAGTCTGGATGACAGAGGGCTGGCACTCTGTGGAAGCCACACACTGGCTGATCCCTTTGCAGGCACTTGATTCCTACCGTTATTCTAGGAAACAGGACCACTGCACCAAATGTTGGTCCCATAATCACTTTAGAAAAGCCAAAAAGTGCAGATGATTATAAAGGAAAATATAATCCCACTACCTGAAGACAAACACTTGCTTTGTCTACTAGGATGATTTCTCCCCTCCCCCCAGTTTAACAGTTTATCAAAAAAATAAGAATAAATCCTCACAAAGCCATGCTGCTATTTCTCTGGTTTCACATTGGCAGCACTAAGATTTAATGATATTACGTTATATGAGTGTTGTAGCTGCCTGTTTATTTGTATGTGGGTCAAGCCCTTTCTGTAAGCTCCTTAAGGAAATTTTCGTCATTTAGTAGTGTTAGGTTTGGAATAGCTCGGGTTCTGGCCTTTTGTAACCCCCAAAAAGGAGACAGAAGAAGGAGAGGAGACCGACCTCAACAGAAATGGGTTGCTTTATTGCGGAGTGCTTATAATGCTGGGCTGAAGAGGGAATCTGCCCCAGCTGGTGGGAGTAGGGGGCCTGCAGCTGGCAGGAAGTAGGGAGTAGGGGGCTTTTAGAAGCTGCTGGGAACTTTTCTCTTACCGGGTTTCAAAAGCTGCCCCCTGCAGCTTATCTGTTTTGCAGGGAGTCTGAGGGAGATTGAGCTTGGTTCCTGCACCCAGGGTCTCAACAAAAGGGGAGGAAGTGGGGGAGGGTAACATCTTGTGAGCTTTGTTGCCTTTTAAGTAGTTACCCAATAAACATTTCTTACATTAAAGTAAATCAGCTCAATCTCAGCAGCCAGAAACGACTTTCTAGGCAGAACTCTAAGCCTAGAATCAAATGTTCCAATTGGGTTCACACTGGTAACCAAGAGCAAGTCAAGTTTTATCTGGCAAGGAATCCATTTTTGTTTGAAAGTAAAACACCCACTGTGTTGGTTTAATTAGCTTTGGAATTTTCTATCCCCTGTTATTCTGAGTTTCCTAAATGCCCAGAGAAACAGAGAGATAAGCCACAGAATAATCCTTGCTTTACAATTTGTAATTCTAGCAGTCCCCATTGTTTAGATACCTTACTTTCCATTTTCATTCATAGCTCTATACAAAGTTATATCAGAAGGTAACACAGTATACAACCAAGTGATACAGATCTGAAAGTAGAGGATGCGTGTTTAACATTTGGTTATGCTGATCCCTGAGCCAAGAAAGCCCCTCAGTGCACTACACATTGATTGCTGGTAGCATTGGGGTTCTCAAGGACTCACCCTCCCATGCAGGTCTTGGTGCCTTGAAATTGAATAGTGCTGCCTTCGAGCCCTGCCTTCAGAGCCCCTGGGCTCCACGTCAGACTCACAGGAGCAAGAAGTCACCCTTTTATGTGTACTGCTTCTTTCCACATGAGCACTCCTTTGGCCAAAGAAGATTATTACCAGATGTTAGGATAGCCTCCAAATGCCAGCCAGAAAGATACCAAGAAAGCCTATTATCAGCTTGCCAAGAAATGCTATTGTGGGCAAGGTGGGGTCTAAAATCCTATTCCAGGTCCTGGCCTTTTACCTAGAGAAGCATTCTAAGTACAGGCACAAATGCGGTACACATTTCAAATAAAGGTTTATTTGAAAAATGAGGAAAACATGCACATACCTGGGCATTGTTCAGAAAAAGAGTGGCCAGGAAGGGAAAAGGACAGGAGTAAGAACTACAGAAATAGCGCCTCAGCACACTGTCTCACAGGGCAAGGGCAAGGGCAAGGGCAAGCTGCTCCCTGTTTCTGGCCTCTTATGGCTTTGAAAAGGGGAGTGGTTATACGGTACTGCCCCCAGGTCCCAGGTGAGAGAAGATCCATCCTGGAAAAAGGTGTTATTTGACTGATGGGTGGATAGGATTTCTTAGGGCAGAGGAGGTGTGGCTTTCTGTTCGTGGCCCTAATGTTGCTACCTGCCTCATCCCCTATCAACAACACTCAGACACAAACAGGGTGATTTCCAAAGCCAATGAGAAGTTCTCTCAAGTGACAGAAGCCTTTGAAATGTTGAGTGATGAAGTAAAGAGGGAAGAGCATGATGACTGTGGCCCCACTGGCTTTGAACCTGTGGCTGCCAGCTCTGGGTAGAACTACTGGAAGGTTGTCCTCACTGTTGACCTGAGGAGCTATTCAAGAAGATGTTTGGGGAGGTCAGTCACCCTCGGGAATACATCATGGAGTTGACATTGAATCAAGCTTCCAAGGGCATCAATAAGGAACATCAAAGATGTTACATTGAAGTAAATCAGCTAAATCTCAAAGATGTTCCTTGAACTTCATAGATATTTATGAACTCCAAGAACTTCATAGATATCTGTGAGTGCTCCAAGAGCCAAGGGAACAAGCCAGACACCCAGATGCAGCATTGCCACTCCTGTGGCAGCTCCAGCCTGGAAACCATCAATGTGGCCCCTTTTGTGATGTGCTCCATGTTGTGGGGATGTAGTAGTCCTGGTTCCATCATTACAACTCCTTGCATCATCTACATGGGAGGAGAACAAGCCAAGCAAAAGTGGGTGATGATCCCCATGCCTACAGGATTTGAAAATGGCCAGGTTGTGAGATGCTTGTGAGAAAAGGAGAAAAATTAATCATGTTCAGGATGCAGAAGAAACCTGTGTTTTGGAGGGACACTGCAGATATCCACTTGGATCTCTTAATTCTTTTTTATTTGACAGATAGAGTTAGACAGTGAGAGAGAGAGACAGAAAGAAAGGTCTTCCTTCTGTTGGTTCACCCCCCCAAATGGCCACCATGGCCAGAACTATCCTGATCCGAAGCCAGGAGCCAGGTGCTTCCTCCTGGTCTCCCATGCGGGTGCAGGAGCCCAAGCACTTGGGCCATCCTCCACTGCCTTCCCAGGCCACAGCAGAGAGCTGGACTGGAAGAGGAGCAACTGGGACTAGAACCCAGCGCCCATATGGGATGCCAGCACCTCAGGCGGAGGATTAACCAATTGAGCCATGGTACAGGCCCAGATCTCTTAATTTCTAAGTTGAGGCTATTCTTGGAGAAACAGCCAGAGCTCAGAGGCTTTATGAGACAGTCAATGTACTGATACCCCCTAGGAATCAGCTGATTGGGAAATGCACCCCAGGATTAACAGCCATGGTCCTGAAAATTGCTACATTCATGTCAAGATCAGAGTCTCAAAGAGGCTAAGAATCTGGCAACAGAGCCAGATCCTGAGCTATACTGGGCATGAAACACACAGGGAGGGGGATGGTGAATGAAATTACACAAGCACTGGAAAATGGACCATTAGAAACTAGGCCATGTAGCAGAAGCCGCTTCTTTGTGGCCAGAGCACCTTGGAGAAGATTCCAGAACACCAGCACTGAGCCCTACTTGCAGAGCCCTCTAGACTGCCTGGTAACAGTAAAATCAAGTGACAACATATTTCTCCATTTCTCCATGACTAATTTAGGTAACTGTTATCTGTTTATTTCATAAATGGAATAATATTCAGATTCAGTAGTTAAGTCTACACGATGGTTGTGTCTACTTGAAACAGTTATGCCAATCATGTAGTATAGTTTGATTAAAATTTCTTCCCCTTTCCTTTTAATATAACTTTGTGGAGAATTTGTGTAAAGCAGTTGTCTTCTTACACAAGTAGCTGATTGAGTCACACAATCTTATTGAAGTGATTCGATGGGAAATGCTATTCTTCTGAGAACTCAGGTGTTGGCATAAATGTTTTAAACAGAAGTGAGCAGTCACATCTGGCTGTCTTTTGGGGCAAGGGACAGCTGATTAATCATTCAAGTAGTGCTGGCTTTGATTTACCAATGTCTAGGACACAGTCCACCAGCTTACACACCCACAAGTCATTCTTGTCACTGTCCAAGACTGGCTGGACCAGGGAGGCTGACTCACCCTGATCTAGCTCATAAGAGATGAAGTTAGTAAGTTCTCAGGCCACTAGGTCACTTATAAAGAAAGAATGTGGTGTGGGATAAAGCAGATACCAGCTTTCCTATCACCCTACCCTGTAAGTGAACTGTATGGAAAACCAATTTGTTAGGACTTTGATAAGCCTAGAATCAGAACAAGAGTATTAGTTGTTCAACTCAACTGTTCTATGACATTGGACTGTTGGCTTCTTTGCATTTCAATTAATTATTTCATTACCTTCCAATGAAACTTTCTCAGGCATTGTCATCAATAACCAAATGACCTGGGTATACAATGAATGTTTCATCCAGGAATTTAGTGCCTGGAGTGGTCAGACCACATAATAATGCCTCTCAGAATTGCTCAGCGGGTTAGCTAATTTCCTTAAACTAAAAATGTTTCTAAGGGGGGGGGGGGGGGGGAGGGTTAATATTGATTCAAGCCATACAGCCTGATTACTATTTCTATCAGACACAATTTAATCTCTCTAGAGCCAGGTAGGAGAAGGTGCTGTAAAATCACTTGCAAAGCCTGCAAAGCACAAAATTAATCATGTAACTCATTCACATGATATTGACAACTGGTTAAGTTTTAATTCTTTTTGCTAGTTAATGTGTTATTACCTTGTGGCAATTATAGGCAACCAGTAGTTATGCATGATTCCTCAGGAGCCTTCTACCTGACAGTGAGAGTAGCTGTTTGGACCCTCATTCAGTAGTATGTAAAAACAGAGCAATCATTTCAAGTCTTTGGAAACTGGAGATGTGGGTATTTGGTTCAGTTGTTAAGATGCCACTTTGGATGCTCCTGTTTCTTATCAGAGTGCCTGGGTTCAAGTGCTAGCTCTGATTCTGATTTCAGCTTCCCGCTAATGCACAGCCTGGGAAATGACAGGTAACAACCTGAGTATTTGCATGCTGTCATCCACATGGGAGACCTGGCTGGTGTTCCAGACTTCTTGCTTCGTCCTGGCCTAGCCCAAGATACTGTGAGCGACCGGGCACTGAACTAGAAGGTGGAAGATCTCTGTCTCTCTGCCTTTCAGATACATAAAAATATTTTTAAAAATAATTCGGAATAGGGTGGGAAGAATCACTATCTACCTAAATCTGTATATATGAAATACATAAAATTTGTATTCCTTAAAAAGTTTTTTTAAAAATAGTTTTTAAATATTTAAAATGATATATAGCAATGAGATATATTTATTATTGAAATTCTGCTAAGATTGAATAATAGCATGGAGACTCCTGGCATTTCAACCCAGACCTGCTACCTCCCTCCCTTTTCCTTCCTCAGTGGAACAGGAAATCAACTCCAGACAAGTGCAGCTAAATACACAGGGTTCCCTCTCCTCAAAGCTGTCAATTAGTGCTCTAAAGCCTTCTGAGGGGTTGGACAGCATTATTTCTCCTCCCGCTCCTAGTTTCCTATTGCCAGGACTATGTTCTGGGTGAGTAGAGCTGAGAGGTAGGTAAGACCACTTGAGTGATGGGGTCTCGGAATTAAGCGTGAGAACACTTGGATCTCACCATTAATTATATCTAATGTACACAGTAGAAAAAGCTATAGAAACTGCACACTGTGTTTGCTTAGGTTTGGTGGGATGGGAAATAGTGAAGAAACAATTAAAGGTTATTGAGTTTTTTTTTTAATATTTATTTATTTTAAAGGCAGAGTGATAGAATGAGGGAGAGAAAGGGAGAGAGGGGTGGGGGGAGAGGGAGAGATCCACTGGTTCACTCTCCAAATGTCCACAACAGCCATGTCTGGGCCAGGCTGAAGCCAGGAGGCAGCAAGTTCATTTTGGTCTTCCATGTGGGTTGCAGGGGCCCAAGTACTTGAGGCGTCTTTCACTGCTTTCCCATGCATGTCAGCTGGGAGTTAAATCAGGAGGAGCAGCTGGGACTCACACCAACACTCCAATATGGAATGAGAGCGTCACAAGCAGAGGTTTAACTAACTGTGCCACAGTGCCAACCCATGCAGGTTTTTTTTTTTTTTTTGAGGTGATAAAAATATTCTAAAGTTGATTATGGTTACACATCTCTGTGAAAACCTTTGAATTCTGTATTTTTAATGGATGAATTGCATAAGTGAATAATAGTCTTAACTCAATAAAACTGCTTGAGGAAGTTATATTATTCTTGATAATTTACAAAGTCTTTATTGAATTATTTCAAACTTCATATGCAATAGTTTATACAGTAATATTCCAAATTCAAATCCATGTAAAAGCTGACTTCCTTTGTATATGATATACTCTATAGTTATGTATAGATATGGATTTAAAACTGGACTAATAACAAGGTTTGACTTATGTTGTAGACCCTCAAAAGATTGTGAGGAAAGGTTATATTAATCTTACCTGTTCACCTTTTAAAAATAATTATTTAACTGAATTAAATTACTATAAATGAAAACATAATCAGAGACCACAGTTACATGACTATACATTTTCATTGGTGGTAAGTAGGAGAAGACTAACCTCCGATCCTAATCCTTGTGAATTAATCTTTACTAAAGGACTATATTATACATTCTTTTGCATTTGGTACAAACTAAGTGATGGAACTCCTGCTACTGACTAGGTTCTCAAAATCACGCACTCCAATCATTACACATAAGGTATGACTAGGACCAGAGCAAAGATGCCAGTTACTTAAGGTCAGCTGACAATCACTGAACGTGGGCTTCCCCTTTCTCTGTTCTCAGGAATCCCCATGGAATCCACACCTCCAGTCCCAGTAGAGCAGCTCCTGCAGGCAGAAGTGTACGCCCCCAGATATAAGCATCTGTTCCTGAAGAGGACATGAGGCATTACTACTCCAAGGAGCCTATCTACTTATTTGAGCCCTGAAAAATTCATTTTATATTTCAAGGAATATGACCCTGAGAGTGATATGTACAGTGCCCAGTTGCTTCTGTTGGTGCTACCTGTGATGGGAAATTCAAGACTGAAATCCTTTTGTTTGCAGAATAAGGTCACTGAGGAAAAACTATAGGGTATTAGATTATATAGGAATTTGAATAGGGCAAACCATATCTTAGGCATAGAGAAAACCAGGGATAAGTCATCAACTAAGAGCCAGTACCCTAACTGCATCACCACTGAAGGCCACATTCTCTCATTTTTTAGGAGCAGATAGGGCAGCAAGAACTCTGTGAAACACTTGTGTTGACCTCTTTGCCTATTTTGTGGCAGAAACCAGCAAAGAGATGACATACTTATAGCCTAGTTCTAAGAAAAATAAGTAGAGATTTTTCCAGAAATGTAGACAGATGGGTGTGATAAATTTCAGGAGTTTATAGTTAAGTAATTACAGACAGAGACACTTTTAAAATTTACACAATCATTTCAGAATTCATTCACCTAGCTATTTTATTTCAGTATTTGCACTAGAATAGATTTTTCACATTGTAGAATGTGATCCGTGGTTGGGTCACATGCTATTTTAGCAGATGAGATAAAGCATCTTTTTGAAAGTTTAGCAGTTACCATAGGAATATTAGTTTCTTATTTAACCATTTCAAAGTAAAGCAATCATTGTAATTTTTCCGTGTAGTAAGCATCTGTAGAAGTGGATGTGGGACTTACAACTGCGATGTAATTATGATAACTACAAAAATAAAGCAGGTGGCAATTATTAAATGCTTCACCATATTTGAGTTTCGCCATTAGAAGCATGATTCTTTCAAACATGAATCTGTCCAAGTGAGAATTATTTTTCAAAGGTCTATTTATTTATTTGAAAGAGAGAGAGATCTTCCATCTGCTGTTTGACTCCCCAAATGGCCACAACAGCTGGGGCTGGGCCAGTCTGAATACTGGCGCCTGGCACTCCAGCCAGGTCTCTCATGTGGACAGCAGGGGTCCAGGTACTTAGCCCATCCTCCACCGCTTTTCCACGTACACTGCCAGAAAGCCAGCTCGGAAGTAGAGCAGCCAAGACTTGAACTGGTGCTCTCGTACGGGATGCCAGCGTCATGGGTGGCAACTTAACGCACTGCCCCCACAAAACCGGCACCCAAGTGGGAATTATTAAAGAGTGAAAATTACAAGTGGTTGTGACATCGGAGAGAACGGTTCAGATGCATCACAGCTGGTCTCCAGCCAGCGCGGCTGACAACCCCGGAGCTGGAGGAATCGTGGTCTCCGTTTCCTAACAAAGAGGCGCATGGGCTTGTGGGAAATGTAGTCCCAACCTCCGACGACTTCACCGATGCGAGGCCCTGGGAAAACTTCCAGATTCCTTCTGCGCATGTGCCTCCCCGCCCACCCCCGCCATCTTCCTCCGGGAAATTCCAGATGCTCGGCTCTGTCCAGGGTGTTCTGCAGGCGGTGGCGTTGGACTCCGTCCCTGAAGGTTGGTGAGGACAAAGGACGGTCCCTGCAAGCCTTGGGGAGCCCGGGGAAGTGGGATGGGTGTAGTAATTGGGTTCAGAAACACCGGTGGATCTCAGAGGGGGCGGAATCTGACTTTTTCGGGTGCGTGTGGCCGATCTGGGCTGGGTCTCAGGACCCGTCCCTAGGGTCGGAATTCTGCAGCCTGTTCAACTCAGGCTGTGCTTTCAGCGGTTCGTTTTTCAGGAGACAAAACACTGCCAGGAAATAGGGAGTGTTCCTCCCAGTGCGTGGAAGCTGGTTCCAGAGGCTTTGCTAATGGAGCGGTTGAGGCGAGGCGGGAGGGTGGCAGCGTTGGGTGTGGGTGAACAGATGGCGTGAGCGGGATGTGTGGAGTGTGTGTCCTTGTTCTGGCTCTGGCTCTGGCACTGCGGGATCTTGTCGCAGACGTGGATAACCCTGGCTTGTTCGTCTGTAAGGTGACCGTGGTAACGATCCCAGTGAATGCCTGGGACTTCCCGGAGACGTTACTGCGGCGTATTTGCAGCCTCACCGTGTCGGCTGGTATTTGTGGGCCTTCATGGTGGCTCCTCAGCGAGTGGAAGTTCTGGTTTCCTTCTTGTGTTCCGTGGGGGTGGGGGAGCCAGGGGATGTTGCTGATTCCCTCTCCTTTGGAATAAAAGAGAGTTTAGGCCGTGTGAAGGAGGGGGCTTCTTGAGCAGGAGTTCTACCAGCAATTCCTGCCCTGAACCTCGCTAGTGCTGCAGACAGAGGCACAGTGTCCTGGAAAAGTGGAGATCCCAGCTCTGCATGGCCCAGACACCTACTGATTCTGCTTCGCAGAGTAAGCAAGATTTGAGTGATGCCGCATCATCTGTAATCTGTCAGCTACTGAGTGGTACTGCGAGTTTTACAGGAACTTTTCGAGGAGAGATGATAGTGGGTTCAGAAGGGTAGGCAGGGGCCTAGGAGATTACTAGAGGGGTCTTAGGGTGTGGCCTGCATGGAGGAATATTCTGTAATATCTGAGAATCCGTGTCTGTGGATCCCTGGCACCGTCAGATTGCTTCATTCAGCTCTCATTATTTGTAGAATTGGACCCGTCTCAAACCTAGTCTTCATTTAGTATCTAGAGAGACGCTTCTGCTGCCTCTATTCTGATAGTTCTTGGTATCTCAGGAAGGATTTGCCGTGGCATTTCCACCTAAGAAAGATGAAACAGATTGTGCTTCAGGAGAGAAATGGGTTGCCCATAGTCACGTGACTTGCACCTTAATTTTCTGACTGGTTTTCTCTATTTTGCCACAATTAGTTAAAAACTTCCATCTATTTTTGAGAAGAATTTTCCTTGAATATGCCTATCATTTCCCCCTCATGACTTACTGTGGAGCCTAAAATATTTATAGTACATTTTTTCTCATTTAATGTCAGTAGAAAAATCATTTCCACTTATATGATTTTCTGTTCTTGAAACTCATTAATGCTAAGCAAATTAATGAGCTAAATTTCCCTAGAATCACACTTGTATGGCAAATTACCTTCTTAAAATATAAGTAGAATAGAATATAGTGATCACATATCAGTAAAGCTTTGAAACCTAGTCCTAGGATCTCCAGAGAATTTCTTCCTGTGTTCACAAGGCCTTTGTTAATGCCAACATCGTTACTTACAGCCATCTGGTTGGCATTTATCACATTTGTGAAAATTTGTAGGTGTGATTGTGAAGTTCTGTTGATTGCATTTGGCACATAATCCAATCTTTTCTCCCCTTTTCACCAATATGCATCAGCATTTTATGTGTAACAAAACGAAAAAAGCTCCCTGAGTTAAAAACATTGCCATTTTATTTGTAATTGTGAGTCAGCACTATAGAATGAGCTGTGTGGACAGGTTCATTCCAAGTGTTGCCTGAGATCACAAGTGAGGGCTCAGGGATCTGGTGCCCAGACGGCAGCGGGTTCTTTGAAGATGTCTTCACTCGTGTGTGCTGGTTTGTGCTGGCTCTTGGGTAGGGCCTGACTCTCCAACAGGCGTCGTCACAAGATAAGTCAGTATCCCAAAAAAAGCAAACTCAAATAGGCAAATACTCTTTTGTTGTTGTTGTTAAGATTTACTTATTTATTTGAAAGGCAGAGTTACAGAGAGGCAGAGACAGAGAGAGAGAGAGAGGACTTCCATCTCCTGGTTTACTCCCAAATGGCCGCAATGGCTGGAACTGTGCCACTTTGAAGCCAGGATTCAGGAGCTTCTTCTGGGTTTCCCATATGGGTGCAAAGGCCCAAGGGCTTGGGCCATCTTCTACTGCTTTTCCAGGCTGTAGAAGAGAGCTAGATTGGAACTGCGCAGCCGGGACTTGAACAGGCGCCCATATGGGGTGCCAGCACTGCTGGCGGCAGCTTCACCCGCTACGCCACAGTGCTGGCCTCTGCAAATACTTTGAAAAACTGTATTTCCATTACATTTACTGATGTCCATTGGCTAAAGCTAGAGAAATGGAAGAACTCAAAATCATTGTGTGGAGGTCCTCAGTAAAGATACACATGTAAGGAGGTGTGTCATTTGGAACAATTACTAGAAAAGCATATTGTATTTTATGTCCATTTTCTCTGTATAATTTTTGGAAAAATATGTTGGATTGCAATATTAATATTTTCTCTGAAATTTAGGTGTTTATAAAAAGAAGGCATGTTCTAGTGGAATCATGAAAAATGGGCCATTCATAGTACAATTGTATTAGCAGGAAAATAGTTAATACCATCTACTTTTTTCTATATTGCAAGTTTTAGACACATATTGGCATAATGTGTCTTCCTGTAGTGTACTGTAATTTATTTGAACAACCATCCATTAAAGTTTTTTAATTATTTCTTAGCATTAACATTAATTTTTACAAAATCAGTAACAAGTTTCCATTAAGCTAATGATAACTCATGTTTAATCATATCAATTGATAAAATTGTGTATTTTCTTTTGATGAGATCATTCCTGCCCCTTCTCAGGCATGTAAAGCTACCCCCCCTCCCCCGGGAGGCTTTTTGGTATTATTTTATCCAGCTAATGTGTCTGTTATCCTCTGTTAATTTTAATCATGATCTTGTTTGCGCAATAGAACATAGGATCAAACCAAACTGTTTCTCTCACAGATCCCTCCATTCATTTTCTTTTCTAGGTATAACTCTATAGAGTCCTCTACCTGTTTGCAAGAACAAGGAAAACAATGGATACATCACCAGTAAGTTGTTTGTTTATTCCTCAACTTGTTTTACACTGTATTTTAGGAGCATTATGATGGTTCATTAATTAAAATGGAAAAGAAAAATACGGAGTATTCACTATCAGAGAAGTATACATAAACACGATAACATTTGCGTGGCTATAAGCCCTTAGAACCATCAAAATTGAGTGCTGATTGTTTTTTCTTGTACCATAGCAAAAAGACTTATTTTGTTACCTGGTTAAAGTTGACCTTAAGAGGAGAATATACTAAATTCACATGGGATATTTAGTCTGAAACATTTATTGGTCACTTTGATGTAGCAGACAGTATCCTATTACCACTGTGGAAATGAACACTTCGCAACACTGCAGTGGTAACAGTAACTTAATCCTTTTCCTAATTTGGTGTCAAGTGTTGCTACTTTTGTTTCTGTGCCTTTACATTTTTATTCTAATACCTACATGCAGTGAAGACTTGCTATAATAGTGTGAGCTTGGATAGCATTTGGAAGGTTGTATTTGATTCATGGAGAGAACCAAAAATGGATCTAGGATAGAATCTGCAACAGGTCTTTAAATAACTCTCCATGCATTTCCCTCAGCCAGTCTAATTGTAGATTTTACCACAGATGGCCCACAGTTATATTTTTGGGCAAATATTTTCATTGCTCATTTGCACTTTAACCCATTTGATGTAGCCTTGATTCAATTCAACTCAATCCAGTTCTTCAAAATTTTACTAGTAACTTATAGTTAGTTTTAAAGACTATTCCCTAGTCTTTGCCTTCGTGGAATCCTTTGCCATGTTTGAAATCACTGCCCATGTTCTTCACTCGGAAATTCTTCTTTGTTAATAGTTATCATAATCTCACTGATGCTTTCTTTTCTTCTCTCAAAATTTCTTCTATTATTATTATTATTATTATTTATTTGAAAGTCAAAGTTACACAGAGAAAGAGAGGCTGAGAGAGAGAGAGATCTTCCATCTGCTGGTTCCACAACAACTGGAGCTGCACCGATCCAAAGCCGGGAGCCAGGAGCTTCTTCTGCATCTCCCACGTGGGTGCAGGGGCCCAAGGACTTGGGCCATCTTCTTCTGTTTTCCCAGGCCACAGCAGAGAGCTGGATCGGAAGTGAAGCAGCCAGGACTCGAACCGGTGCCCATATGGGATGCCAGCAGCACAGGTGGCAGCTTTACCCACTATGCCACAGCACCAGCACCCTCTCAGAATTTCTCTACTTTCTTCCTAACATGGCTCACCCAGCTGTTTCATCTGATTCTCAGTTCATTCTACTCTGCAGTGTTCTTTGATTAACTTGGCCTTCTATATAGTCTGACACTCCAATTGTTTACAGCTTGGACCTCATCCCCAGCATTTAGGCCATAAGCTTACTCCCTGGTGAATTGTTTCTGTAGCTTTCCAAAAGATACATTAGACTGGTGTGTGGCACAGAAAGTTAAGTTTTTGCTTACAAAGCCAGCATTCCATACTGGAGGACTAGTTTGAATCCCAACTGCTCTGCTTTGAATGCTGCTTCCTGCTAATGTGCCTGGGAAAGCAACAAAAGGGGATTCAAATCATTAAGTCCCTGTCACCCACACAGAAGATCTGGATGAAGTTCAAGGCTTCTGACTTTATCCTGCCCCAGCCCTAGATGTTGCGGCTATTTGGGGAGTAAGTCAGTGGCTAGAAAATGTGTTTCTACCTGTCTCTTTGATCTCCCTTTCAGTCTCTCAGTCTTTTAAATAAATAAGGAAATAAAAATAAATATTTTTAAAAGATACCTCAAGTTCAACAAATACAAATGAAAATCCTATCTTTCTTTCTTCTTTAAAACTCATATCCAGTATTTTTACCAGCTAGCCTTGATCCAAACCACTGAAATGTAATTTTTCCTAAACATCTGTCTTACTCTTAGGTTCAATCTTGTCTGGTGCCATATCCTAATATTTTTGTTTCTTTGTTTTGTTTTAACATTTTTGTTCCAAAACCTACATGTAGTGCATATAAGGGAACAGAAGCTGTTTTCAAAAACAAATATGATCATTTTATATTTTTTACATTCAAAATGTTACTCTTAGACAATCCCAATTGACAGGAAATTTTCGATATAATAGTTCTATTTATGATCCTTATTCTCTCTACAATTGGTTTTATGTTTACTTTTAATTAAATATTTGAATATTTCCCATATTATATGGAAAACAGTACAGTACTATCAAGTATAGTGAAGATTCGTATTGTAAAACCTTTGAGAAATTGCTACAAATTCCATGGAGTTGTTACATATCAATTTGAAAATTCCTGCAGTCAAGTGATCTATTTGTCAGAGATCCATATCAGAATAGTACAGGTTATGTGGTTTAAATGACAGAAGTTGTATTTTCTTATAGTTTTGGAGATATAAAGTACAAGAATAAGCCACCTGCAATCTTAGCCGCCGTTAATTCCTGAATGCTATTTTCCTGTTTTTGTATGGTCCATAAACTCTTAATTGGCTGTAAAGTCTAAGCTACCTAGAGACAGAGTTCTTCCATTTCCTGATTCTCCCCCTAAATGCCTGAGGTAGCAAGGAATGGGCCAGGGTGAAGTGAGGAGACCGGAACTCAATGCAGGTCTCCCATGGGGGTGGCATGGACCCAGATACTTGAACCATCACCTGTTGCTTCTCAGGATGCCATGAACAGGAGGCCGAAGTCAGAAGCAGAACTAGAACTCCAACCTAGGCACAGTGATAGCACATCTAGGTGTCTTTAACCACTGCAGCAAAGACCAACTCAGTAGCTTTTCTAATGTGCGTTTCGAGGTTCACAGTGTTAATCTTTGGTTTATGGTGCATCTTCTAGTATAATGTAAGAACTTCGTAGTAGTATACTTCCGTTTATCTCTTCCCAGCTTCTATACCATGCTTATCATACATTTTATTTATAAGTGTTTTAATCTCCACATTACATTGTTGCTCTCTTGCTTCAGCTGGCCAATGACTTTCTAAAATTTTACTTATTTGAAAGAGTTACAGAGAGAAAGGGAGAGATTCAGAGAGAGATCTTTCATCCGCTGGTTTGCTCCCTAGATGACCACAATGGCCAGGGCTGGACTAGGCCAGCCAAAGCTACAAGCTGGGAGCTTCATCTGGGTTTCCCACATGGGTGGCGGGGGAGCCATCTTCCATTGATTTTACCATGCTATTAGCAAAGAACTGGATTGGAACTGGAGCATCCAGAACATGAACCTGTACCCATAGGGAATGCCAGGATCACAGGTGGTGGCTTTACCTGCTATGCCACAATGGAAGTCCCTGGGTGATGACTTTTTACAGAGTTTGAAAAAAAGAGCGAAATAAATTTTTACTCCCATATTTACAATATCCAGTGTCAATTTGTATTTATATAGTTTGTGATCTGTTTTTTGTTTGTTTCCTTATTTTGAATTTTTTTCTGTTTTTGACAGTTGGATTGCAGTATGCATTGGCATAATTAACTTAATGTTGTGCTTTTGCTGTGTGAAGTTCAGGCATCCCCAAGGCTATGATGCTTCTGAGACCAGCTATATTGTTGTAGGACCCTAAGATTACCCTTAAGTTCAGTAATTCCCCAAAGGAATCCAAGATCTCAGAAAAGTCTTCATACTCACAAGTACAGTTTGTTACTATGAGAGGACCCACTAGAATTAGCAAGGGGGGTAAACTGCATAGGGCTGAGTCCATGAGTCATCCAGCAGAAGCCTCGAGTTTTCTCTCAATGGTGTCCTGTGGACATTGCCTGTTTCTTCCAGACAGTGACGGCCATCACCCACCAGAAAGTGACAGACAAGCTCATCTGAGCTTCTCGTCAGTTTTTATTGGAGTCTAGTCGAATAGGAATGGTTGGCTTCCCTGTGACTGCCCTTGCCACATGGGAGGGGAAACATTTCAGGGATTGGGCTGATACCATGTAACTGAAGACCTCCACTGTAAATCAGGTTGTAAGCATAGACTGTCCAAGTGGCCAAACGCCTTAAAGTAAATAAAAATATTCAGATCAGGTGAGGCACTCCACAGGGTAAGATATACCCTTCCAGGAGCTGGGAAATGGCAAAGATTCTTTGGGGAGACATTAATATTTACTATACAGCTTTTGTAGACGGAGTTATTTGGATCTATGTATTTCTAATTTTCACAAGATTTAAAAATTTTTAGATTTCACTTTTACATATATTTCAGACTCCATCTCCCTACTGGGGTCTGTGGTTACTTGTGTGTCATACCAGTTGGTATCAGCCCGCATATCACAATTTCCACTGCTTGCATCTGAGATCTCATATTAATGTAGTCCTATTCCCTGTTTGGGCCTATGTTCCTTAGCAAGATGACAGTAGTGAAATATTATTCTACTTTTTATATTATTTTGCTTCAAATTTAACACCAGCTCTGTCAGTCTGCAGAATTTAGCAAATATCTGAAGTGGAAAGTGTCCATGTGTCAAAACCCCTCAAGTTGGCAATTGTGTCCATCCATCTCTGACCTCTGAAATCTCTGTTTTATTTTCCCTTATTGTGTAGGGAAAGTTTGGAAGCAGGAAACCCATTTAAGAATCAGTTGAAATGAGATGGGTGCTAGTTGATGGTGGTTTCTGAAAGAGTAATTGCAGCAGAAGTCATGAAGACTGCTTTGATGTGGTTTATGTTTTGAGAATTGAGCAAATAGGATGATTATGTTTGCCTGCTGTTTCACAAAACAAGGCCTTACATAATTTTTGACTTGCCAAAATTTTAATTTGTATTTCTCATTTTTTCACAGTTTGACCGTCATTTCTTTTTTTTAAAGAATTTATTTATTTATTTGAAAGTCAGAGTTACACAGAGAGAGGAGGAGAGGCAGAGAGAGGTCTTCCATCTGCTGGTTCACTCCCCAGTTGGCTGCAACGGTTGGAGCTACACTGATCCAAAGCCAGGAGCCAGGAGCTTCTTCTGGGTCTCCCATGTGGGTGCAGGGGCCCAAGGACTTGGGCCATCTTCCTGTGCTTTCCCAGATCCTAGCAGAGAGCTGGATGGGAAGTGGAGCAACTGGGACTCGAACCGGTGCCCGTATGGTATGCCAGCGCTGCAGGCTGCAGCTTTACCTGCTATACCACAGTGCCGGCCCCTATCTTTTCTTACTTTTGATGACTTTGCATTATTGGAGAGCAAAGAATGAAGTACAATCCTCTGTTCATTTTTGCATTGGGATGTTCATTCTTTCCTTATTTTTCTTATGAATGTAGTAATTCTTATTGTTTAGAAGGTAAGCTTATTGTTTTGTGACTGGTATATTTATCTTTATTTTGTGAAGTTCTAGAATTTTTCATTTATTTATTTGAGAGGCAGAAAGATAGGAAGGTATGTAAAGAGAGGCAGAGACAAAGGGAGGCCCATTTTCTGCTGTACTCTCAAATGCCCACAATGGCCAGGACTGGGTCAGCTCAAAGCCAGGAGCCAGGAAATAAATCCAAGTCTTTATGGAGACCAACCCAGTTGCACCATTGCTACCTAGGTTACCCATTAGCAAGAAGCTGAAATTGGGAACAGAGCTGGGACTTGAACCTTGGCACTCCAATATGGGAGTATCCCCACTGGCAACTTTACTGATAGAAAAAACACCCACCCTTTGTGTCTTTGTCAGAAGTATGGATATTCACACACTAGATTTCTTGACTTTTATATATGTGGCTTCTGAATATTTAGTTTCTGTTACATTGACCTTTCTTTGCCCAAACTGATTATCAAGAAGTTCAAATAGTTCTCAAATTTTTAAACAGCTTGGTGTGAGTTCTCAAATTTTTAAACAGCTTGGTGTGAACTGTGGACTTACCTTTGACTTTATTCTACATATTTAGTTAGTTAGTCAAGAGCATTTATCGAAAAGTCCATGGGTCTTCGCCATAGACTTTCAGTAACATCTATCCATGAAGATGATCTTTTCTAACTGATTGCCTTGTATTTTTCTGGGTTTCTCAAAATATCAGGAGCAATGATATGTTTTCCAACTATAACAGCACCAATCTCTCTGAGGTTTTGTACGATATTGATCAAATCTCTTTATCACCTCAGAGCAATGGAATTATGTTCGTTGAAATATTGTTGGTCTTTGGAAGGGAAGAGAGGGCAGTGATCCAAGTATGATCTCAGAAGTGATGCAGTCACTTTCACTCTCAATTGTTTAGGAAAACCCATGTGATCTTGTCTGGGTACTGGAGCAAGAATGAGTGTATATGATTTTCTCAAAGGAGACAACACTGAAAGAGAGGGGGCAGAGGTCACACGTGCTAGAATTCCTCTCCTCTTACATGTATCACAAAATCATCTGATACCCAGAGAGACAGCTATTCATTATTTTACTTCAAAGTCCAGAATCTCTGCATGAGGTCATTAACGAGTTCAGGTCCAGATGTGGCTTCTCTTGATCTAGGTCTCTGAATCTAGAAAGATAAGTCACCTGATTTCTGCATAGCCCGTGTACAAGAGTAGAGCCCAAGAAAGAAAATTGTAACAAACCTTCCATTGTGGAAGAGATGAGTGATTGGGGAGATCAACAGATGTATCATCACATGACACTCTGGCCATGTTGAAATCCATGGGGCTGATATTTTGAGGGTTCTCTACCTTTGAGTGGGACATATTTCTTCAATGAGACCTTAATTCTGCAAACTACTTTGAGAGTTTCAAATCCTGCATGACCCCAGTTTCTGGTATCTTCCTGTTCTTTTTCAGTGTTTGTAAACTCACTTTTTTCATGAGCTCAGCATTGTCCTCTTGAACTGCCAGGTGCAGTGATTGTAGTGACATAACACTGTCAGTCTGTTTTCCAGCTTCCTTTCCTAAAGCTTTAAGCCCATAAGATTATTTGATTTAATTAGCAACACTTAAATATATATATATTTAATAATAAATATATATATATAATATAATATATATATTTATATATTTTATGTATTATATAAATACTGTTATCAAAAGTCATTTTCTTTAACTACGTATCAGGAGTCTTCAAAATGTTCATTTAAAATGCATATTCTGGGAAAAAAAACTGCATGGATTAAAAAATTTTTTTCATTTTTTTGACTGATGGAAGATGGTTTCTCAGTGCTTACCTCTATAAAATTAAAAATGAGGAATAGAGCTTAGGCTGAACTAAGTGTCATTCTGGTAAAAAAGAAATACATAGAGAACCAGTCAGATGCACTGATTGGCAGACAGCCAGTATGCCTTTGGCTAGAGATTCACTGCAGCCATCTTTGGAGGAGGTAAACAGGAAACAAAAAGAAATGACCAATTCAAAGTCTTGTTTTATCAGTATAAAATGTTCAGGTGGCTACAAGAGTACTGTGGTTTTCAGCCGTACTGGACAGTGGTTCTTTGTGTGGGTTGTTTAACAGTGTTGTGCCAGTTTGCAGGAGAAATGGCCAAACTCACAGAAAGGGTTGTTCCTTTAGAAAACAGCAACACTATTGATTCACAAAACTATCTGACTTGTGTTATCTGACGCAAAGACTTATCATAAGTTCATCTGCAAAGATACTGTCATTATGCTTGATTTCATAAGGTATACAACAGAAATCTCCAATTCTAAAATTCTAAAAACCAACACTAATGTTGGTTTTTAAATACAGTTTTGATTGTGGACACAAAAGATACAAAAACTAGTAACAAAAACCTCATTCATTCATTAAAACCATGTTTGTAATAGATTAAGTATAATTACATTAAAAATTATCAATACATGTAAATTTAATTATTGAATGAGATTTTTAAAGATTCCTAAAATTTACACTATATGAATTTTTAGAGTTTTGTTTTTAGAAAATGATATACAGTATAAATTATATTGTAATATTTTACATTGTTTCTCAGGAAATGAGTTATACGTGTGTGCATGCCAAAAAATTTATTTTCTTTTTGAAAAATTATATATTTTAAAGACTTAGAAATTATTTTACCATATTCATTTCATATGTAGGTATTATATTCATGCATATTTTTTCTTGAAAATAGCGATATTAATATCACATAATATGAGATTCATGTCAATGATTTTTTTCTTAATCCAAAATGTGTTTCCCACTCATCTTGATTCAAGCTGCTTTTAGTACCGCCTCCTTCTGATGGAACATCCTTCTGCAAGCTTTGCCTTCCTTCTTGTAGGCTGGCAAAACTACCGTTGTGTTTGCTAAAAGCCATGGAGATTTTATAGCATCCTGGGCACTTCACATCCATGAAGTAGGAATTGGGGCTCTGCGTCAGGCACGTCTTGTGTTTCCTCTTCTCCTCTTCTGGACAGGGATGGAGGCGATCCTTGATGAGAGGCATGTTCATGTGGATAGGTCGTCACCACCAGAAAGGCCACGTCAATGAGCTTAAAATGAGGATAGAAGGATATTATAGGGGCTAGGACTGTGGCACAACAGGCTAAAACCCTGGCCTGCGGCACCAGCATCCCATATGGGCAATGATTCAAGTCCCAGCTGCTCCATTTCACATCCAGCTCCCTGCTAATGCACTTGGGAAATCCCCAGAGGATGGCCCAGGTCCTTGGGCCCCTGCACCCACCTGGGAGACCCAGAAGAAGCTCCTGGCTCCTGGCTCCTGGCTTCAGATCAACTCAGCTCCAATCATGCAGTCATCTGGGGAGTGAACCAGCGGGGGGGAAGACCTCTTGATCTCTGTCTCTACTTCTCTTTGTAACTCTTTCAAAGTAAATAAAAAAATTTTAAAAGAAGGATATTATATAATACTATAATTCTTTGAAGCCAATATTTATAGCTATGTATATGCCAAATAATATGATATCCACACAGATTTATACTTTCTCTGTATTAACTTCCATATATGAGAAAAATCAGGTGGTATTTGTCCTTCTGTGTCTTATTTCACTTAGGATAGTGATACTCAGTTCTTTGTCTTTGTTGCACGTGTCAGGACTTTATTCTTTTTATAGCTGAATACTATTACATTGTGTGTGCGTGTGTGTGCGTGTGTGTGTGTGTGTATACAACACATTTTTTCTTTATCCAATTGATAGAGATAATGGAATCAACCTGCATGGGTTTTAAAATTTTGCACCAAAATAACACGATATTCCATTTTGTCATGAACTTTTAACATTTCATTGATTTTTATTTATTTGAGAGGAAGAGTGACTGAAAAAGAGAGAAAGGCAGATAGACACACAGACAGAACCAATGCATTTATTCACTCCCCTTCAAGAACCAGGATTGGACCAAGCCCAAGGTGGGAGACAGAATTTCAATCTAGTTCTCTCATGTGGAAGGCATGAACTCAATTAATTAAATAATCACTGCTACTTTCATTAAATAATCACTTGCACATTAGCAAGGAGCTGGGAGCAGCAGCTCTAGCCTGGATTCACTCGCCAGCACTCTGATTTGAGATACAGACATTTCAACTAGCATCTCTACTGCAAGGTCAAATGCCTGCTCCAGTTATGAACTTTGCCAGGTATCCTTTTACATGATAGTTACCTTAATTAGCACGGTTAATAGGTGTTTAGCCATTGGCTATAGCCACCAATGAGTACATTGTGAGTAAATTATACATGAGTAAATTCTCATTATTATTAGTGATGTTTCTTTCATATTGTTGATTTAATGCCATTTATGTCAGGAGCAAATGTTTCTGTTATATTAGCTGTCCATCGGGGATCAGATTCGCTTTTCTTCCTTTCTGCTTCCTACAGGGTCCCAGAGGACCACTTTTTTCTGGACTATTGCTGGTCCGTGTGGTAGACAGAGAACATGGTAAACAGTTTCTCCATGGAAATGATATATATCACATGTCATTGATCAGAGCAAGGCATGGAGAGGACTACATATCTGCTTAGAGATTTCCATTACAAGGGGGATCCATTCCTTCTACAGAAAAGCTTTACTGCCTTTATCTGTCATCTCAACCCAGGAATACTCACCTAGATGCGATGCTGATTATGGTTCCACTGTATGTGTTGTATATGTGTGTCATATGTGTGTGTTTTATGTTGCTTGTGTTGTTATGATCTGATTTCTCTTGCTTCATGTTTGTGAGAACACATTTATGTAGAAGATCCGCAAAACGTTGGCTTTTCAATAAAGTTCAACCTGATGATATAGAAAAATCTATTTGGGGGCCTGTTGTTATGGCACAGTGGGTAAAGCCACTGCTTGAATGCCCAAATCCTATATCAGGAGTACTGGTTTGAGTGCTGGATACTTTGCTTCTGATCAGCTCAGTGTTAATGTACTTGAAAAGTAGCAGATGATGGATGGCTCAAGTGCTTGAGTACTTGTCACCCATGTAGGAGATCGGGATGGGGATTTTGGCTCTTGGCATCAGCCTGGCCCAGGGCTGGCTGTTGCAATCATATGGGGAGTGAATCAGTGGGTAAAAAATCTTTCTCCAATCTCTTGCTGCCACTCTCCTTCGAATAAGTAAATAACTCGTTTTTAAAGAAAAAGAAGTAAGTATTTGTCTACTTCTTTGTTACCCTGATCCACATTGAAAATGTGTGTAAGTCCATCTACCAGGTTGTGTCAGCAAGTGTTTATATTTATGTCTTCAGACAAAATGGTGCATTCTTTTTGGAGTCAGAATTTTTTCATTCTGTTCTTTCTAGGAAGATGAATTCCATATTTTAAGGGAAACTATTGTCTTGTTTTAAATTACATTAATACAGAGGCGAGATATTTTAATTGTGATTTTTATTTCTAGTGTGGTACAGACTACAAAGTAAGCCATATATTGTAAAAGATGTGTGTAAAACACAGAGAGGAATACAATCCCACTCTGGCTGTTTTATGATTCTGAGCTGAAATCCTGAAAAAAATGTGCTGTTGCAGGCATTTGTGTCATTTGAGGATGTGGCTGTGTCCTTCACCTGGGAGGAGTGGCAGGAGCTGGACAATGCTCAGAGGGCTCTGTACAAGGATGTGATGCTGGAGACCTACAACAGCCTGATGCTGGAGACCTACAACAGCTTAGGTGAGTGAAACTCCCCAGTCCCTTCCAGTGCTACATTCTTCCTGTCTGACAAATAAATGAACACTTTAATGCTGCTCAGGTATATGATTCCCGTCCACAAAGAATGTGAGCATTAAACACTCTGAAGCAAGGGGCTCAAATTAGCTTTTCCATTATCCCAGCTCCTGAAGCTGAGCCATTGGCATTCTTCAAAGGATCTGGCTGAGCAGTCTGGTTTAGTTCTGTGTTGTTTCCCTTCAACAGGGTGCTGCATTTCCAAACCAGAGGTCATCTTCAAGTTGGAACAAGGAGCAGAGCCATGGGTTATGGAAGAACCCCTAACCCAGAGTCTGCCAGGTCAGTCTGTGCGGGGCAAGGAGGCTGGGAGGAGGGGAGCTCACCAGATGTGTCACCTATGTTGAGCTGTTATCAACAAATTTTGCCATGTCTAGCCCTGTGGACAGCTGAATACATATAACACACAGGCATTCTACAGTCTCCAGGGAAGGTTCTCACATATATATTCATCTTTTTTTTTCTTATTTAGGAATATTTTCTTTGATTTACCAAAAATCTAATCTATACCTGCCTCTACTTAGACTTTTTTCTTAGTTAGCTATATTCTTTAAATTCTGTCCTCTATGTTATACTGTATTTTATACTGTTTTATCCCTAAGGCATTCATTCACATATTTAGTCTATCAATGCTTGTTAACTGGGCAGCCTATAGGCACTTGTCTTTTAGTAGTTGTAGGGATAACATAGTGATGACACAGGTATGTCTTCATTTAAAGGGCTTTCATTCTCTTACAAGGAAAAAGACAAAAAGCAAATATCTAGTGGTAGGATGAGAAACACAAATTTTGTTTGCCAGAAGGAGAGAATGAAAAATGACATGTTCTTTTAAGAAAGGTTGTAAAAGAAGGAATTTTAGAGATCTACAAATTATTTTCCTTGGGTTACCTTAATTTTGACATGAAGAATTTCCCCATTCACCTTATAATACATAGGGGGATGTAAAGTACAGAATAGGCAGTGTGTATCAGTGTTAAACCAATTTATAGATCATCAGCTTAAAGCTAGTGTTTCTATTTATTTTTAAAACTTTTCTTTTTGTTTTACTTGAAAGGCAGAGAAACAGAGCAAATGAGACAGAGGAGTAGACCAGTCCCCACATAGCAGCAGCAGCCAGAGCTGGACCAGGTCAACACCATGAGTCCAGGACTCAATTTGGGTCTCCCACATGGGTGGCAGGGAAGCAAGCACTTGAGCCATCATCTTTTACCTTCCAGTGAGTGCTTTAGCAGGAAGCTAGATTGGAAGCAGAGGAGCCAGGATTCAAACCAGGCGTTCCAAAATGGGATGCAGGTATCCCCATTGGTGACTAATGCAGTACAGACCACAAAGTAAGCCATATATTATAAAAGATGTGTGTAAAACACAGAGAGGAAGACAATCCCACTCTGGCTGTTTTATGATTCTGAGCTGAAATCCTGAAAAAAATGTTCTGTTGCAGGCATTTGTGTCATTTGAGGATGTGGCTGTGTCCTTCACCTGGGAGGAGTGAAGGACACCTCTTTGTCAAATGCTTGTCCCTTAATCGGGTATTTAAAATCTTATGATATTTTCTGGGAAGTTCAAAAGAATATGAGGAAAGAGGTCCAGGAATGAAGTTTGTATAATGCAGCATCAAAAATCTTGATGCTAAGAAGGATCCAGCATAAGACCTTAGAAAATCTTAGAAAAGTCTAGGTCCTAGACTTGGGAGCTGAACCAGGAGATTCTGGGTCTCAGCGCCAAGGAAACCAATAGATCCAGGTTGGAGGTCTCACATTTCTTTGGGAGCATATTTTGAAGTTAATATTCTCCAGTTCTCTTTTATAAAATCGTTCTAAAAAAACAAACTGAGTGGTCTGTGACAGTAGGTGACAATGGGAATGCCAACACAGAAAATAGAAGCCTTCAAAAACCAGTGAATTTTCAAGTAAGAGTATGTGTACAAGGAAATGAGTGAAGAATCTCAAAGCTATTAATCATAGAAGGAGCCAGAAAAAGTTTTCAAAGATGGCAGTCTCAGAATGGGTTGCAGAACCAAATCCTTTAGAGCTATAGAGAGGATATGCTCGGGGTGGTGGGCTGAAGCTTTCCTGTATCTCCTAAGATTTGGAAAAGCAAACCATGTCAGCTTTCTTTGGGAATATGACGGATGCTGCCTTAATGAAGTGTGGGGATGAAAAGATTCTGTGTTGGAAAAAATCCCACAAATGGCTACAGCCCTTCCCTGGGGAAGAGTAAAAGTATATGAACATAGGCTTAGGTCCTGTTCCTAAGTCTTTTTCTGTTTAGGTGGCACATACGGCTCTCCCACAAGGGTCTGATCACAGCAACCTTGCTGTCTCCAGTGCTGAAAGAAGAGCAAGGACAAGCACAAAATGCAGCTGTTATGCAAAAAATATAGGGAAACAATGAAGAAAATGGCTGATGAAACATTGTCAGCCTAATATTAGAGCTAGACAGCAGATGAATATTCTAACTAAATAATTTCCCATTAGATAAAAGGTAAAATAAGACATCAAAAAGCATCCATTTTTCACATTCGAGAATCTACTAATATAATTTATTTTATTAATTCACTGAGGAATAAAACCATATTCTGTCATAAATGAATACCTCTTATTAATGTTTAAACATTTTATGTTACTATGATATGAGGACACTTTTTTGGATTTGTTCATCTGAAAGACAAAAGGTACGGAGAGGGAAAGACAGAGAGATCTTCCATGCACTGGTTTACTTCCTAAAAGGCCACGATGACTGGGGCTGGGCTAAGCCGAATCTAGGCACCTGAAACTAAATATGACTATCCTGTATGGGTGGCAGGGGCCCAAGGACTTGGGCCATCTCCTGCTGCCTTCCTAGATTCATTAGCTGGTAACTGGATCAGAAGTGGAGCAGCCAGGACTTCAACTGGTGCTCATCTGGGATATTGGTATCACAGCCAGTAGCTTCAACCATAGTGGCACAATGCCAGACCCCAGAAAGAAATTTTTTTAAAAAAGATTTATTTATTTATTTGAAAGGCAGAGTTGCACACAGAGAGAGAGAAGGAGAGAGAGAGAGAGAGAGAGAGAGAGAGAGAGAGAGATATCTCCCATCTGCTAGTTCATTCCTCAAATGGCTACAACAGCCAGGGCTGGGCCAGGCCAAAATCAGGAGCCAGGAGTGTGTTCTGGGTCTCCCATGTGAGTGGCAGGGGCCCAAAGACTTGGGTCATCTTCTGCTTTTCCAAATGCATTAGCAGGGAGCTGGATGGGAGGTGGAGCAGTTGGGACTCAAACCTGCAGCCATACGGGATGCTGGCACCATAGGTGGTGCCTTAACCCATTGTGTCGCAGTGCCAGCCCCAGAAAGAAACTTAACTTGTATATGAGTATATGAGTATTCCAGAATAAACACCTAGATGTCATTTATGTATATAATTTTTTTTTTCTCATTTCAGTTGTCCAGCAAATAGATGACCAGATTGGGACAAGCCAGGAAATTCAAGACATGATTCTGTGGCAAGTTCTAGTCGCAAACAGCAGCAGATCAACCAAGGAGAGGGTTGAATTAGGAGAAACACTTAATTTAAATTCCAGTCATATGTCCAAACTGATAATGAAGGATGGAAATTATGCAGGAATAGGGCCCGAGGAATATAATGATTGTCAGAGCACGCTTCTCCTTAGTAAGCCTGATGGTGTGTGTGCTGGGGAGAAATCCGATATCCCTATTGTACCTTGGAAGTCCCTCAGTTACTGTGAGTATCCTAGTCAGCATCAGAACATTCAGACATTCCCAGATATTTTTGAACACGATGTGCAAAGGAACACCTTTGACAGGGAGGCAATGTTTTTCACACATAAACCAGATCTCATGGTACATCAGAGGACACATACAGGAAAAAGTACCTGTGCATGTAGTGATTGTGAGAAATCTTTTAGCTGTGAATCAAACTTTACTGTCCAGGAGAGAATCCACACAGGGACAAAGTCCTATTGGTGTAATGAATGTGGGAAAACATTTTGCCGAAAGTCAAACCTCCACCGTCATCAGAGAACTCACACAGGGGAGAAAAACAATGAATGCAATAAATGTGGAAGAAGCTTTTACCAGAAGTCAGACCTTATCATACATCAGAGAATTCACACAGGGGAAAAGCCCTATGAATGTAATGACTGTGGGAAAACCTTTTGCCGGAAGTCCAGCCTCAGGACACATCAAAGACTTCATACAGGTGAGAAATTGTATGAATGTGAAGAATGTGGGAAAACTTTCTTCTACAAGTCATCTCTCTCTCAACATCAGAGAACTCTGTATCAATGTAAAAAGTGTGAGAAAGCATTCTACCACTGGTCTCTATTCTGTAGGCATCAGCAAACTCACACAGGGGGGAAACCCTATAAATGTAATGAATGTGGAAAAACTTTCTGCAGGAAGGCAAACCTCAGCATGCACCAGCAGACTCACACTGGGGAAAAGCCATACCAGTGCAATGAATGTGGGAAAACATTCTTCAGGAAAACAAGCCTCAGCAGACATCAGCAAACTCACACAGGGGAGAAGCCCTATGAATGTAATGCATGTGGAAAGGCCTTTTATCTAAAGTCAAATCTCCTTATCCATCACAGAACTCACACAGAGGGGAAAGCTTATCCGTGTAATGAATGTGGGAAATCCTTTTACCAGAAGTCATACCTGATTATACACCAGAGAAGTCACACAGGGGAAAAACCGTATGGGTGTAATGAATGTGGAAAAGCCTTTTCTCGGAAGTCAGGTCTCGTCAGGCATGAGAAAATTCAAACAGTGGGGAAATCCTATGAGTGCAATGAGTGTGCCAAAACCTTTTGCCACAAGTCAAATCTCAGGATACATCAAAGAATTCATGCAGGTAAGAAAATATATGAATGTAAAGAATGTGGAAAAGGGTTTTGCCAGAAGTCCCATCTCAACAAGCATCAGAATCTTCATAGGAATGGGGCAGATGTTGTGACACAGGATGTTAAGCTGCCGCTTGGAATGCCTGCATCCCATATCAATGAACTAGTTGAAGTCCCAGATAGCCCACTTATAATCCAGCTCCCTCCTGCTGCACATGGGGAGGCAGCAGAGGATGTCCCAATTACTTGGGTCCCTGCCACCCACATGGAAGACTCAGATGGAGTTCCAGGCTCCTGGCTTCAGTCTGGTTCAGCCTTGGCTGTTGCAGGCATTTGGGGAGTAAACCAGCAGATGGAAGATCTCTCTCTTTCTCTGTCTCTCCCTGTCCCTGTCAGCTTGCCTTTCAAATAAGTACATATATATCTTTTTGAAAAAATAATATTCCAGAAGAGAATGTAATAAGTATTGAAAAACCTTTTCTCATAAGTCAAATCTCAACTAATTGTCAGCTAAGTAACACAGAGGAGGCACTCTGAGCTTAATGAATTTGGAAAAACCTATCAGAAACGACACCTCCACAAGTGTAAGCGAAGTCGTGTGAGAAGGTGTGATCCTGTATAGAGACTGCGTGGTCCTCCGTGTATACTCTACTCTTGGACTTAGAGCCTGCATTTTCAGCCTCCCCTTATTAGTAACTGATCCCTGTTTTTATGTAGGTATTTTAGAAACAAGTAAGCAGTCTGCATTTGAAATCCCACCTTCATCATTTACTAAGTTATTACTTGGAGATACTGAGTCCGGCTGCCCATTACTGCTTCCACTGCTAGTAGACACATCAGCTGTGTGAGCAGGACTGCGTCACATGGCTCCTGTGTGTCAGCCACGATGCTCCTTTGCCAGCCCTGCATGAGTGCTTTGTTCTGCACAGGGAGTGACTCTAATGACTTTTGTGATCCTGATAATCACTGACTTGTTTGTGCATGAGCCTGGAGCTGCTTAACACTAGTAGGAGTCTGTTTATCAGGCAGAGGCTGCGAGCCAAGTTTCATCATGACCTGAAGTATGGGCTGTCTTCATGTGGTCAGTTTTTGTGCCGCCATTTTTTTCTTTTGTTTCTTTTTTTCTCTTATATTCTGTTGACGTGGGTTACACTGTAATTGCAACCTGACTTGACTCATTTATCTGACCAGTGTGATACTTTTTGATTTCACTGAACTGTTTGCAGACATTTATATATAAATAAAATAAGGACAAATGTTGCAGCAGCTTTGTGTTCTTCTTAACACCTTTTTTTCTTTAATTTTCTCCCTCACTTTCATACTTAAAATCTGTTAACTTCTATTCCACATCCACACAGCCTTTGTGAATTCAGATTGGACTTGCATTCAGTTCACTCTCCATAGATACTCAGAATGGAAGAGCTCACCCACATGGTAAAGTCATGGCGTAGCCATTGTTCTACCACCAGGCTATAAATGCAATGATGCATGCTCCAAATGCAACTCCTGTCCTCTCCTGAGGCCAGTACTGCAAGTCATCCACTGCTACCCACTGGATGCAACCCCATTGGTCCTGGTCATGCCTGCCCGGCCTCTTCCAAATGCTAACCAAGAATACATACCTAAGTGTTAGGAAAAATAGAGATTTAGGGGGAAATAAGTGATTGTGTATTTCATAGAAAAATTAATTAAAAGAATGAATTATTCCAGACAATTTTAAGACCAACAACATAAAGCAAAATCTGGGGCTGGCACTGTGGCATAGTAGGCTAAGCTTCTGCCTGGGGTGCTGGCATCACATATGGGCGCCAGTTCATGTCCCAGCTGCTCCCCTTCTGATGCAGCTCTCTGCTATGGCCTGGGAAAGCAGGAGATGGCCCCAAGTGTTTGGGAGATCCAGAAGAAGCTCATGGTTCTTGTCTTCAGGTCAGCTCATCTCTGTCCATTATGGCCATTTGGGAAGTGAACCAGTGGAAGAAGATCTTTATTAACTCTACCTCTCAAATAAATAAAATCTTTAAAAACAGAAGAAGACCAAAATCTACTAATAGAAGATCCAGTCTGTTAGGGTTATGTGTGAATTCTAAGTGTTTATGCTCTCACAACCATATACATATACAGCGTATTAGCCAACTTGGAGAAGTAGAGAAATTGATGATCACAGGGGGAGACAGTTCTCTCTCCATAGGATTGAGAAAGGCAGGAGTAGAAAATGGAGGTGTAAAATAAATAAAATATAAATAATAAAGGGACATGGTAGCCAGCCTAATAGCATTTGAAGCAAAATGCTCCAAATAGTGACTTATTCATATTTTTCACCAAGTTAGGTAGAAAAGCATTATCAACTAGTACACTAAGCATCCTGTTGTGCAGAAGGTAAATTCAGAGCTTGAGGAACACTTGGGGCCTTTTCAGTGCTTTGTGGGTCCCAGGAGGAAAACTGCTGGGCCCATTCAGAACCTCAGCTCCTCCCAGAGGCTCATAACTGACAGGAGACACGCAGGGGAGCAGAAATGCAAGGGAGGAGTTGTGCATTTGGATGGCTGGGAGCAGACTCACAGGGAAGGACACCAAGGCACAACCTCCTTCCTGGGCCTCAGTAGATCTATAAGTGCCAAAACCAGGAGCGTAAGAGGAGTGGCAAGGGGTGATGTAACCCACTGTGCTGGCTGCCTGTTGTGTGGGGAGTATATTACGCAAGCCTTATCTTTCATGTCAGATTATGAGCCTTGGTAAGGTCTTGGTGCAGAACAATTTTGGTAAATGGGACAATCCAGCTTGTGCATGGACTGCCAAAGGGGATGTGGGGAGATTCACTACTCATATTTGTGCAGCCACTCATGGTACCTGACTGGAGTCCTGAAGTCCTCACCACTCCACCTTGCAAAGCACACAGGCAGCTTCCCTGTGGTAGCCTCCTGGTGCCCTTGGATCTCAGGACAGCGGCTGGAAGTGAACTTACTGATCCTGAAGTTCCATGGAGTACAATGAGTAACACAGTCCTTCAGCTCTGACATCAGTGCAGACATCCCCGGGCTCTGAACAGACTTCCCAACCACTTTCAAGTAGGGCAGAGTGTACACCGTGTACAGTTCCTGACCCCTTTGCAACAGGCCTTGAGGAAAGCAATTGAATGAGAGCATGTGGATAGTGAAGTTGGCATGGCTTTCCCTGGAGTTTGCAGCGTTGACCTGTACTGCAGGTGTAATGTCACTGTCCCAGAGTCATGGCGAAGTCCAATGAAGGGTCAGAGTGACCAGAGCAGTTTGGGGTCCCCGAGAGATCCCAAAGTGTGTTGCTGGGTGCAAAGGTTGTGGGTTCTTGGATGGTGGGGAGATCACTTTACACCTGCCACTGTACTGCCTCCAGCTCTCGTGTCAGCAGGCAGGAAGCACTGTACCATCATTTCTCTACCCTTTTTTAACTCTGGTCTTTTTCTGAATGTTTCAGGTAGATTTCTGTTTAGGAAAGTCCCAGTGAAGATCCCCAGGATCAAAGAGTTCAGGTATCCCTGGAAAAGGGTATCAGGGGGTGGCTGAGCCCTTGTTGCATACAATGGTGATGATGTGTGTTCAGAGTGTGCCTCTGTGTCAAGGGAAGAGAAGTTGCCAGTCTCCATAGTCGGTTGAGGGAGCAGATGGGAATGACAGCATTAGATGCCCCTAATGCTTCATTCTTTTGCCTAGAGCAGTGATAACATACCATTTTTTCATATTAAGAAACTGAATTTGCACAGATTAACTAACTTGCCCAAAGTCACACAGCTGGAAAGTACTAGAGCTAGTAGTCGAGGCAGCTAGACAATATATTGCAGAGAATATAGTTTAGTATGCAGATTTCCTTTGCTTTACCTGTATAATTGGTTCTAAATGTTATGGTGGTGTAATACAGGCCATCTTGGTGAACGTGGTAGACTTGAACCAATAGTAAATGTAAAGGAAGAACATAGACCCAGTTATGTAGAGATCCACCATTATAATTTATTTTTCTAGGGCCAAGAAATGATGTTCCACTTGAGAGCTCTGTACTATGCACTGTGTTTGAGCAATATGTTTATGTATACAAATTCAGTGTATATGTTTATGTATACAAATTCAGTGTATATGTTTATGTATACAAATTCAGTGTATATGTTTATGTATACAAACTCTGGTCAGCAGATAGTACTGATAGATTTACATTTTGGCAAGTTTTTGACCTGTTTTTTAACTTTTTGAACTTTTTTTCCTGTTGAACAAATGATCTGAGAGATACAACGTAATATTTAAAACAGTCATAGAACTATTTTCTTTGATATTTCTCATTTGTCTCAACATATTGGATTGTAACTTTGGCATGTAGAGGATGATCTCTCTTTTTCTTTATTGTGTTATTAGGGTACAATTGCTGTTTATAAAGGTAAGGCCAGGATAATTTATGTCTTCTAGATACATTAATGAAAGCACTGCAAAGAGATCTGTGGTACGGGTTGCTATCAGAAACCAAATTTAGTTTTTAAATATTATTTAGAGGGCTGGGAATAAGTTTTCTAAGAAAGGGCTTTTTTCTGTGTTTGTCACCTAGTCTCAGAGAACCATGTTTTAACCTCTCTTCACTTCCCATCCCCCTTTTCTCCCATAAAGAATGAACCTGGTAGAAATGGAAATACTAGTCCAGGGGGCCTGCGGGGTCTCAGGTATATTTGTAGCTATCAGTATAAGACACGAAGACAGATTACTCACTGGAGAGACTGAGGAGGTGGCATCTGGCTCCCATTATCACAGCCACTGCAGTACATTGAGTTCCACAAGGACAGCGCTGGGACAAGCAGGAGTCAGGCATGGGGGAAAATGTGGTGCTCACTGAGGAAAAATAATTAAACATGGGCAAAGGAGCTCCTAAGAGGCCAAGAGGCAAAGTACGCATTCTTTGTGCCAACTTGCTGGGAGGGACGCAAGGACTCAGATGTTCCCATCAAGTTCTCAAGAATCTTCTAAGATGTGCTCAGACAGGTGAAAGACCATGTCTCCTAGGGAGAAGGGGAAATGTGAAGACATGGCAAAGGCAGACAAGACACATGACTGAAGAGAAATGAAAACCTATGTTCTTCCTAAAGAGGAAACAAAAGTTTAAGGATCCCAATGCACCCAAGAGGCCACCTTTGTAAAAACTTAGGTATTTGAGAGACAGAGTTACAAAGAGAGGGAGAGACAAAGAGGTCTTCCATCCACTGGTTCACTCCCCAAATGGCTGCAACGGCAGGAGCTGGGGCCGATTCAAATCCAGGAGCCAGGAGCTTATTTTTTATCTCCCACATGGGTACAGGGGCTCAAGGACTTGGGCCATCTTCCACTGCTTTCCCAGGCCAAAGCAGAGAGCCGGATCACAAGTGGAGCAGCCGAGACTCAAACTGGCATCCAGATGGGATGCTGGGGCCACAGGCGGAAGCTTAGCCTACTAAGCCACAGCGCCAGCCCCTGTCCTTTCTCTTGTTCAGAGTAGCACCCAAAAATTGAAGAATCTCCTGGCCTACCCATTGGTGATGTTGCAAAGGAACTTGTAGCGACGTGTAATGACACCCTTGCAGATGACAGGCAGCCTTCTGAAAAAAAAAAAGGCTGGTAACCAGAAGGAAAGATATAAAAAGAACATGGTTGTCTACTGAGCTAAAGGAGAGCCTGATGCAGCCAAAAAGGGAGTCATCAAAGTTGAACAGAGCAAGAAAAAGGAAGATGAGGAAGATGAAGAGGAGGAGGAGGATGAAGACGATTATGAGTAAGTTGGTTTTAGTGCAACTTTTTCTTGTCTGTGAAGCATTTAACCACCCTGTGCACAACTTGCATCTTTTAAAGAAAAAGTTGAAATATAAGGCTGTGTAAGATCTGTTTTTAAACTGAACAGTGGCTTTTTTGTACAGTTAACACACTACAAAATGTGTCTTTAGATTGCCCTGTGCTGGTGGAATTTTCATAGCCACTAACCTTGCCTGGAACAGTACAGGGTTGTAGATTGGTGTGGAAATTTAGGGCAGATTGTTGTTGATCCACAGCACAAATTAGGTTTCTATGGGGACAGTAGTTTTTTCACCTTCAGTTTTCTCTGATACAGCTTATACAAGACAATTGTTCTGTTAACTGAAAACCACTCTACAATTGCAAAAAAAATTGCAGCTGCTGTTTTTTTTAACATTCTGAGTGCTTGTAAGAAAATGTTTTTTTTTTTTCAAGATTTATTTATGAGCCGGCGCCGTGGCTCAATAGGCTAATCCTCCACCTTGCGGCGCCGGCACACCGGGTTCTAGTCCCAGTTGGGGCGCCGGATTCTGTCCCGGTTGCCCCTCTTCCAGGCCAGCTCTCTGCTATGGCCAGGGAGTGCAGTGGAGGATGGCCCAGGTGCTTGGGCCCTGCACCCCATGGGAGACCAGGAAAAGCACCTGGCTCCTGGCTCCTGCCAGGATCAGCGCGGTGCGCCGGCTGCAGCGGCGGCCATTGGAGGGTGAACCAGCGGCAAAGGAAGACCTTTCTCTCTCTGTCTCTCTCTCTCACTGTCCACTCTGCCTGTCAAAAAAAAAAAAAAAAAAAAAAAAAAAAGATTTATTTATTTATTTGAAAGGCAGAGTTATGGAGGCAGAGGCAAAGAGAGAGAGAAAATCTTCCATCTACTGGTTCACTCCCCAAATGGCTGCAACGGCCAGAGGTGAGCCATAATCTACTGCTTTCCCAGGCCATAGCAGAGAGCTGGATTGGAAGTGGAGCAGCTGGGACTTGAACTGGCACCTAAGTAGGATGCTGGCACTGCAGACGGAGGCTTACCCACAGCGCTGGCCCCTTCTTTATATTTAAAAAGACTTAGAGACAAACTTCCAAAAAAAAGAATGTTACAATTAATTTGCAATTCAGTGTGTGCACGTGTAGTCAACACTAAGTTCAGATAACCAAGCCACATTCCTTTCTGCTAAAATGTAAAATATCAGGGGATATTTTGTCAGAGTAAGAGTTTTTCAAAAGAGGAAATTCAAATTGCCAACAGATACTTGAGAAAATGCTCAGGATCACTAGCCACCAGAGAAATGCAAACCAAAAGCACAATTAGATTTCACCTCACCCTAGTTAGAATGGCTCTCATACAGAAACTAACAAACCACAAATGCTGGCCAGGATGTGGAGAGAAGGGTATCCTAATCCACTTTTGGCGGGAATGTGAACTGGTACAGCCACTGTGGAGATACCTCACAGATATGAATATAGACCTACCATATGATCCAGCCATCCCACTCCTGGGAATTTTCCCAAACCAAATGAAATCAGCATATGAAAGAGTTACCTGTACCCCCATGTTCACTGCAGCACAATTCACAGCAGCTAAGATATGGAATCAACCCAGATGTCCATCAACTGTTGACTGGATAAAGAAGTTATGGTGTATATACACTATGGAGTACTAAAAAAAAAAAAAAAAAAAAAATCCTGTCTTTTGCAACAAGATGGATACAACTGGAAACTCGAAAGCATTATACTTAGTGAAATAAGCCAGTCCCCAAAAGACAGATATCGTATGTTTTTCCTGATCCAAGGCAACTAGTAGAATACCGGAAATGTAATATATTGGAGTCAAATAGGCATTTTGAGATTTGATGATTGTTTACAGCCCTTGTCTCTTCCATTGAGGAACAGTGTTTTTGTTTTTCTCTCTTCATGCTATTTATTGAACTCTTTCACATAGTGTAGGGCTAACTTATACGATCATTAAGTAAACTGAAAATAGATCTTTCTAAAGATTGAGTGGGAATGTGAGAAGGAGGAGGAAGAACAGTTGGAGCGTGGGCAGGAGGGAGGGTGGGGAAGTGTCACTATGTTCCTACAGCTGTATATATGAAATACATGAAACTTGTATAAAATAAAAATTTTAAAAAAGGAGGAAATCTGAATATAGACCTGCCCTATTTCCCAGCCATCCCACTCCTGGGAATTTACCCAAGGGAAGTAAAATCAGCATATGAAAGAGTTATCTGCACCCCCATGTTTATGCAGCTCAGTTCACAATAGCTAAGATGTGGAATCAATCCAAATGTCCTTCAGCTGAAGACTGGATAAAGTAATTATAGGATATGTACATTGTAGAATACTACACCACAGTAAAAAAAAAAAAAAAAAAATGGATTCCGGTCATTTGCAACAAAATGGATGCAACTGGAAAACATTGTACTTAGTGAAATAAGCCAGTCCCAAAAGGACAAACACCATATGTTCTCCTTGATCTGTGGTAACTAATAGAATATCTAAAAGGTAATCCAAAGAAATGAAATTGACACTTTGAGATGCAATGATTCTGAACAGCCTTTGTCTTGATTGCTGAGGAGCAGGTTTTTTTTTTAATACCATTTTTTAAAGATTTATTAATTTATTTGAAAGGCAAAGTTACAGAGAGGCAGAGATGGCAGGGGGAGGGGGGGACCTTCCATCCACCAGTTCACTCCCCAGATGGCCTCAACGGCCAGAGCTGTGCCCATCCGAAGCCAGGAGCCAGGAGCTTCCCCGGCCTCCCACGCAGGTGCAGGGCTCCAAGGACTCAGGCCATCTTCCACTGCTTTCCCAGACCACAGCAGGATCTGAATCTGAAGAGGAGCAGCCAGGACTTGAACCAGCACCCATACAGGATGCCGGCACTGCAGGAGCAGCTTTACCCGCTGTGCCACAGCGTCAGCCCCCCATGCTATTTGTGTAAGGTTAATCTTATGTGTATAAAGTTAATTGAAAATAGATCTTTGTAAAAAATAATGACAATAGGAGAGGGAGCAGGAAGAAGGGTGGGAGTGTGGGTGGGAGAGAGGACAGATTGGAAAGAATTACAACTTTCCTAAGTTTGTATATGAAATGCATGTTGGTGGCCCACATGAGCATGTTGCCTGATGATGTCATAGCCCTCCTGGTTTGTGTAAGCACACCCCATGATGTACATGGTGCTAGGTCGAACAGTGGCCCCAAACAGATGTAAAACCCAGTCCAGACCCAGAGTTGACCCAAACTTTATCGTTTCTCTTTAAGACTGGGCCATGAAATGTTTTTTTTTTTCTTTGCCTTGTTGGAAAGATCCTCGGGGATTCACAACGGTCAGTTCAAGTTCGTTCTTGGTTTCCTTGGCTGACCTGGTGAGAATGACACACCCCTGCTTGTTTCGGAGGCTCTGTAACTTGCAAGACTCTTCTTTCCCAGGATCGTGTTTGATACGCAGAACAACCCTACAGGTGAACATTCTTATTTTCCAGGTGAGGGAAATGTTCAACCATGTGAAATGGTGTTTACACTAATATGGCTAAGAAGTGATGGGGGGATAAGAGTGGATGGAACCCGTGGGACCTGTAATTTCATTGCATGAGTCTGTGGAACACACCACATGAGCTGGGAGGCATTAAAATCAGGAGGGGTGGGGTGCCACGTGTGATTACGTGTGCTTGCCCAAATGCGTGCACCCTTGCTTTCTGGTGTTCATCTGTGTGTGTCAGTATTCAGTAAAGTTTCTTTCAGTCGCCTGTACCTGTGCTATCCAGGGAAAGGCATGCTAAGCCAAGCACACGCAGCCAGCCAGAACATTTGGGCATTTTCTTTCAAAGCCTCACTTCCAGTTTGAAAAAACACTTCTTGGTGATAAAAGATTAACTCTGTAAAGATTTTATTCATTACTGCATCTACATGAGTGGACACTTTTCAAATGATCACTGCATATATTCGAGAGTTTCGGAATATTTTCCAATTTGTACACACTCCTTGAACATTTGGCTCTTACACACATTTGGCTATTAAAGAACTCTACTGGAATGCTTCTACCCAGCATAATGGAAAAGGGGGAGGGGTCTTTGGAACTGGTTATATTTGGGGTATAGTCAGTCACTCACTGTGTGATGCTAGGCAAATTCACTTCTCTGAATTCTGCTTTTCATAGCCTTTGAAGTGGGATTTTTAAATGCCATCTTCCCTGATTGTTATGAAAATGAAAATGAGATCCAGCACTAGGTACAGACACAGGCACTTCTGTTTGTGGATATGGAATTTAAAAGATAAATGTTGGGGGAAAAAATCTCAAAACTCATCCATGTAAGGCATCTTAAAAAAAACTCATGAAAATACATCTTATGAAAAAACTATGCATGGATTCCAAAAATGTTTGTGCCCAAATTATCTTTTAACTCCAATATTCCACAAACTTTTTGAAGTACAATTGTAGAAGCCACTCAGTAAACCTCCCTCCCCTTTCCCCCCACTGCAGCTCTGCCCCCAGCCATTAGCATTGGTCTGCCTACTTCCCCGTGCTTACAGGCACCGGCTCCTGTCGACTCCCCTTGTGAAATAATTTCTTCCCTCAGTAAGCAAGACAATCTTCTAAGCGCCCACAGAGAGCTCCCGAGGAGAAAGCTCAGTAGGAGCATCTTCTTCATTATTTAAGGAGTGTTTCTTAGGAAGGAAGAGCACAGGATGTGGGAAGAGGCATGCCCAAGCTGGGGACGCATCCTGCATTTCAAAGACGGCGTAGCTAAATATGAAACGAGGGAGACGTGGCCGACTGAGGTGGATCCCACAGGGTACCTGACTGCTCTGCTCGACTGCGGGTTATTAATAAATTGTGATTTCGGCATTCACTGAAATCACTCATCGAACATTTATGTGGGGGATGTGAGCATCTGGGGCCACCAAGTGTGGCCTCTGCTTCCTACCGGAGCTTGCAGAGCCCTGAGCTGAACAAGTCAGCGTGGAGACTCCACATATGCTCCACATCCTAAGCAAACACGATACAAGAGAATGTAGACTTACTCTAGGGCTAATTTGGGGACCATTATCCTCATTTTCACTTCCTGAAAAGATTTTGAAGCACAAAAAGCCTCATTTTAAGCTAGAAGCTCCCTGAATACCCTTTCAAATGTGGTTTGATTATGCACATTTTAAACACATATCCATACTATATGTTTACATAGAACTTGTAATTGTGGGACATGCTGGTGGCAGAATAATGGAGAGGAGCAGCAGCCCCTACAACACCACAGGATCACCTGGGCTCCCCTGACTGCCAGGGCAGCGGGCGCCCTCCCACACGAGCCACTGCTGCCATGCCCAGGGCTCCCCTGGCCTGCTGTCTCCTGGCCTGTGGTCAGCAGCGTGCTCTGTGCCCTGACCCAGGCTCAGGAAATAGATGTGCTGGCTTCTGGGTGGAGGCGGGCAGGGATACTGCTGCCCGGCCAAGGACCCTCCCATGAACACTTTGCAGAGACTGTCCTCAACTGCCCCAATAACATGGCCCCCTTCCTCCCCTCCCAGGGCCCTTCCGGCCCATGTGGGGCACAGGTCTATCTCAGGAATTATTGGATGGTCATGACCCTGGCCTCTGACTCAGGCCTCACAGGAGGAGCATTGGGAAACAGACCCAATGTCCTTAACCCAGCATTTTATTAGACTTTAACAAGCAAGGGGCTGCTGGAGGCCCACTCTTGCTGCCCCCATGCCATGGTCGTTTAGAAGCTCTCAGAGCCTCAGGCCACTAACCTGGTCTTTTAGTGCAAGCCCAGGCTCCAGGGGGGTGCCTGAGACTGGGTCCAAGCTCAGGACAAGCCAAGGCTACTCGGACGTAGTGCTATTAGTTACCAAGAACAGGGAGCCCTGTCCAGTGTGGGGGCTGCCATGCAGAGGCTGGGCAGGCCACTAGCCACCCTCGGCTGGCAGCAAAGTGAGTTCACTGTCCAGTCCACTGACCCGCACGTGTCCAGCTGCTCTGTGGAAGAGGAGGCAATGCAGCTAACAGGATGTGCAGGGACTTGGGCCAGAGGGCCTAGTCTTTTCCCTTCCCCTACAGGCCCCTGAAGTTCACTGTTGCCTGAGGCTCATGGGCCTCTAAAGGGTATGTCCTCAGCCTGAGCACTGGCCTGCAGCAGCCCGGGTGAGGCCTGGTCCCAGGAGTCCCAGGGCAGACCTGGAAGAGTGCCTGATCATTTTTGCCCTCAGGGGACCAGCAGTCTGTGGCTTCCAGGTGTGCCACAAGGTTATAGTAGGAAGCCCACACTGATGGGCGTTGCGCAGCCTCTGAGCTGTCCTAGGTCAGGGGGAGGAAGGCCAGACCTGGAAGCACGGAGGCCCCCAGAGAGAGAGGTTTGGGGTCTAGGGCTCCTCCAAGAGTATCTCAACAATAGTGGACTCCATGGGCACAAGCCGGGCTTCTCTCTTGGTTCACATGGTGTCTTTCAGGTTTGGAAGGGCCCTGGAGCCTCTGCTGGACTTCGCCCTCTGCGGCCAGCATAATGTTGCTTCCAGAGTCAACTCGAGGGTGCACAGAGGAGCCAACAGTGACACAGCTCGCCTGGCCCGTCAGCTGTCCCAGTCGGGAGAAGCAGGTTGGGAGCACAGAGAGGCCTGGGGTGGTTTCTGCATTTCCAGTCATCTGTGGGCGAGGTGCTATCCCCCAGGGCTGCTGGGAAATCCACTGGGTCCTTTTGTACCTCTGGAGTGTGGGGAGGCAAACCTGGTGAGGCCGGGCCTCCAGGTACACAAGAACCAGGCGCAGGGGCCTGCCGGGCAGTTGCTCTTGTTTTCCTGAAAGGAAAGCGAACTTGGTCAGCCTTGGGCCTGGATTCCTGGGATCCTCAAGGCCCTACCTGGCCCTCCTGGTCTGACACGGAGGACAACCCCTCCCTCACCCCAGCAGGCCGCTCATCCCAGAGGGAAGTATGTATGCAGCCTGGGCCGTGGGAGCTGTTGGGGCACCTCACAGTGCTGCTGGGATGGGCTGGCTCCAGGCTTCCTCTTTCTTCCCCGAGGCTACGTGGCTTCAATACGAGAATTCAGCTGGTCTCCACCTGCCACCTAATCCACCTATCACCCAACATGGGGGCTGCTGAGGTGTGAATATCTGAGTGTGTTGGAACTTTGGTGATAGGAAGAGGTGGGAATCATGGATGGGGGAGTGCTCTTCTCAGTGGTGGATGGGGGGGCCCTGGTGCTGGCTGCCCTTCCAGCTCCCCCCTCCCACCCTGTGAGGACACAGGGCATCCCCTTCACCTTGGAAGCAGAGTCAGGTCCAGTGCCTGGACCCTGCACTGCCAGCCTCCAGAATTGTGAGGAATCAGTTTCTGTTCTTTGGGAAGGCCCAGTGCCATGTGTTTTATATCATCGTCCGTGGACGGAGACAGGGCCTCTCTCCATGACAGGGTCCAGCCAGGGGATGTCTCTGGAGCTGAGGTTCCCTCCACTCCAGGGGCTATGCACTCCAGGCCGGGACTGGACCCTTCCCACACTCAGCTTTACTCTGGGTTCTGCCCCAGGGCCTGGATGATCTGTCTCTGCCCTCCCAGACCACAGACGGGCTGAGGGCAGCTTGGTGGCCATGGGAGGGTAGGAGTATGCTCAGTGGACTTTTGTCACATCCTTTCTGCCCCACCTTTGTGGCCTCTGCACCCAGATAGCCGCTGGCTTTGTCCATGCGCAGAAGGTGGAACACCCTCAGTGTCCTCTGAGTGTCCTGAGGAGAGTACATGCCCAGGCCCTGTGCTGGGGTCAGCCAGGAAAGCACTGCCTTGTGGGGAGTGGGGGGGGGGGGACGGACATGGACTCCCTTCAGCCCACAGGGGCTCCCAGGATGCACCAGACTCTGGGTCCAGCAGACCCTGAGCTGCAACTCCCTTCCAGGACTGCCACACTCAAGGGAGGGCCCTGTCTCCAGCCCCAGGGCTCCAGAAAGCCTAGGACTCAGATCTGACCTCCTGACCAGTGTCGACTTAGGGGCCAGGGTAGTTGATGGGGAAGCTCCCCAAGGGATGTCTGGGAAACTGGCAGTTTGGCATCCAGGCTGGGATTTCTGAAGCTTCCTGAACAGGAGGAGGAGGAGAAGGGCCATAGGCAAAGTTGCTACTGCCGAGCCCCCAGAGGAGGAACAGGGAGGGGACCTGGACGCAGCAGGAGGTACTTGATCCTCTGAAGTTCAGCCTCGGAGGCCTGAGGCTCACCCTCTGCCGTGGGACATCCGGCCTGCCTCCCCAGCAGGGTTTCCCCTTGAGCCTGTTTGGGGGTGGGGGCAAGGGTGGGCACGGCTCTCCTAGAGGGAATCCAGCCTCACCGTGCTGGGCCCTGTGGCCAGGAGCTTCCCTACGCACCACTACCACATCAGTGAAGCAGTGGTCAAGCCACTTCTGAGTGTAGCTCTAAGCAGACACTCCCTGGCCACCCTAAGGGAAGGGACATAGGGGGCCTGGGGCCCATGGCCTGCAGACTTCCCTGTTCCAGACCCACCTACATAACCCCACACAAAAGGCCAAGCACTCAGTGGCTGGTGCATCATCACCCTGCTGCGTGAATGCCTGGGTGGCCACACCCCCTTCACCTGCACAACCCCTGGCTGCCTGTGTCCTGCTCCCTGTGGCCTCCCTAGGATACGGAAGAGAAAGCAAACTCCAGAGCCTTTGGCAGAGCTCACACCATGAGAAAGGCCCCCGCCAGGCCCTGACCTCTCATCAGCCCCAGGAAGGCTTGGGACCCCAATCGACTCACCTCCTGTGGGACTCAGAACCTCTGGGAAGGAAGAGAGAGGTCACTGTGTTCACCAGCTGGGAGAGTGAACAGAGGGGAGGCAGAAGAGTCACCTGGACAAGGAAGCGGCCCAAGGGCTGTGGGTTCAGGGCACAGAGGGCAAGCACAGGGCACTGCAGGGAGACAGAGGGTCTGACTCAGCAGAGAGATGTCCTCTGCCATCCCTGACTCCTACAGGGCCTCCCAAAGGGCAATCTGCTTGGACACTGAAGAGCCAGTGGGGCATGAGGTGCAGTCACTTGGGCAGCGTGGGCGCCACCCAGCCACCTACCCTGCACTGCACGTCTGTGGTTTGTCATCAGCTGGGCCAGAGCCCAGGGCACGTCTTCTTCCCCTGGGACCATGGGGAGCATGGCCGCCAGCCGGTTCATGTCTGTCCTGAAACCCACCTCCTGCAAGAGACAAGGACGTTGTGAAAGGGCATTGCCTGGCAGGGCTCACCTCAGCCAGTGTCCCACTGGCCTCACCTGGGAAGGCTGGCCTCCCACAAGCGGTGACACGGCTTCTTCTCAGAACTGGTGGCCAGGCCCAGGGAGACCATTAGCCCAGCCCCACCCCACCGCCCCCAGCCCTTCATGGCTAAGTTTACCCTAGAGAGGCCCCCTTGCCCCTGACTTGGAGCTCTGTGACGCAAGGCAGCCTGGGAATGGGAGCGCCACCCTGGAAACTCAGGGTGTCCAGGAGCTTTTGAAATGAGGCTCGCTGCCTGGGGAAGAGGAAAGAAGGGGCTTTTGGTTTCCTGCTGAGGCTGTGTGTTCCATTTTGCCTAAACCAATGCCGACAGCACCAGAGGCCCAAGCTAAATTAGCCGCCAGGGAGCAATGGGGGCTGAGACTTCTGCATGTTTCTGAAATTCTTCACTAAAACCTTATACAGGGACATGCCCACGTCTCAGGGGTACACCTTGGTGCATTTTTATTTTCATTCTGGTAGATTTTTTTCTTTTTTTGCACACACAGACATGCAGTCTATAGGATCTGCAGGTCCAGGGGTTTGAACCACTGTGGAGTCTCCCAGCCTCAAATCAGTCCTCAGGTCATTCAGCACATGAAAGAGCTATCTGTACCCCATTTCTATAGCAGCTGATACACACACACACACACACACACATATATATATATACATACACGCTATGGAATACTACTCAGCCATAAAAACAATGATGCCCCTTAACGAAACAAACAGACTCAAAATATAAATATTATGTTTTCTCTGATTTGTGCTAACTGATACAGAGAGTACAAAACACATAATGTACTGACATGAAACTGACATCAGGAGATCTGAGGAGTATTTCTAGCCCTGTCCTGCACAACAGTGGTCTTCCTACTTTCTAATTCTTGAGTTCTTTATTTAGTGGAGGATTAAGCCTATGATTACAAAGTAAATTCAAAGCATGTTTAATTCAAAAATTAAAAGAAAAAACTAGAAAGGAAGGCAGAGGGAGGAGGGGTGGTGGGAAATAGTGCTTAAAATTGTATACATGAAGTACATAAAATCAGTTCTTTTTATATAAATAAAATTTTAAAACATCTTAGCAGGACAATTGTCATTAAGGCAGATACCAATTTGGGGAATAAATAACCAAGGCCAGCGGGCAAGGTCTGTCAGTGCATCTCCTTTCACAACTTCAGGTTTATAAAACTGTAAGATTCTCATGCCCTCATATCAGGATTACCTGAAACAAATGAAATACCTGTTTTCTTCTATTTTGGCAGCTCATAACCATAACTGGGTAGATGTCAAACATCTGTTGATGTCTGACAAAAGATGAATATTGGGAGCCAGTGCTGTGGCATAGCGGGTAAAGCCACCGCTTGCAGTGCCAGCATCCCATATGGGTGCTGGTTCGAGTCCCGGCTGCTCCACTTCCGATCCAGCTCTCTGCTATGGCCTGGGAAAGCAGTGGATGATGGCCCAAGTCCTTGGGCCCCTGCACCCACATGGGAGACCTGGAAGAAGCTCCTGACTCCTGGCTTCGGATCAGCCCAACTCCGGTCATTGACACCATTTGGGGAGTGAACCAGTAGATGGAAGACCTCTCTCTCTCTGTCTCTCCCTCTCTCTGTCTGTAACTCTACCTCTCAAAATAAATAAAATAAATCTTTAGAAAAAAAGATGAGTGATGATAGAGGGGGCTACAACAGAGGCTGCAGATGCTCTGCTAGATTCAGTCACCCTTACCTCTGACCCCAGTTGAGACATGGATGACCCAGCTGAGAGGGTCTTTATCAAACACTATTGAGATCGAACTTTTTTAAAAAGATTTATTTGAGAGGTAGAGTTACAGACAGGAGAGGGAGAGACAGAGAGAGGTCTTGCATCTGCTGGTTCACTCCCCAGATGGCTGCAACGACTAGAGCTAGCCCAATCCAGGTCTCCCACATGGATGCAGGGGCCCAAGTGCATTGGTCCGTCTTCCACTGCTTTCCCAGGCCACAGCAGAGAGCTGGATCGGAAGAGGAGCAGCAGGGACTAGAACCAGCACCCATATGGGATGTCGGCACCACAGGTAGATGATTAACCTACTGTGCCACAGTGCCGGTCCCAAGATTGAACTTTAATAGGAGTTTACAAGCAATTTCCATAGCAATGTAGCTTTAAGAATGTGCAGGGGGCCGGCGCCACGGCTCACTAGGCTAATCCTCCACCTTGCGGCGCCAGCACACCGGGTTCTAGTCCCGGTCAGGGTGCCGGATTCTGTCCCGGTTGCCCCTCTTCCAAGCCAGCTCTCTGCTGTGGCCAGGGAGTGCAGTGGAGGATGGCCCAAGTGCTTGGGCCCTGCACCCCATGGGAGACCAGGAGAAGCACCTGGCTCCTGCCATCGGATTAGCGCGGTGCGCCGGCCATTGGAGGGTGAACCAACGGCAAAGGAAGACCTTTCTCTCTCTCTCTCTCTCTCACTGTCCACTCTGCCTGTCAAAAAATAAAAATTAAAAAAAAAAAAAAAGAAAAAAAAGAATGTGCAGGGGCCGGCGCCGCGGCTCACTAGGCTAATCCTCCACCTTGCGGCGCCGGCACACCGGGTTCTAGTCCCAGTCGGGGCGCCAGATTCTGTCCTGGTTGCCCCTCTTCCAGTCCAGCTCTCTGCTGTGGCCAGGGAGTGCAGTGGAGGATGGCCCAAGTCCTTGGGCCCTGCACCCCATGGGAGACCAGGAGAAGTACCTGGCTCCTGCCTTCGGATCAGTGTGGTGTGCCGGCCACAGCGCGCCAACCGCGGCGGCCATTGGAGGGTGAACCAACGGCAAAGGAAGACATTTCTCTCTGTCTCCCTCTCTCTCACTGTCCACTCTGTCAAAAAAAAAAAAAAAAAAAAAAAAAAAAAAGAATGTGCAGGAAGCATGGCTGGAACCACACGAGGATCCCTGTGAATTTGTGAGAAGAATTAAGCTGTGGACAATATGCTAACATGGGTCTGATGTTAGTACGTGGGTCTGATGACTCTGCAAACTAAATTTGCTTATGAAATCTTACTGCACAGAGGGTCCCGGAAATCCAATAGATACCAAAACAAAGTGGAAGGGTTCTGGTTGTTCCCGCATCTCACTGAGTAGAAATCACTTTCAAGGTTTTCAAGAACAGCGATGAGGCAGAAGGAACATAAGAAGACGAGGCGCCATGCACCATGCCATCTGCAGCGTTGAAAGGGGAGATGAAGAAGCGGGAAGAGACTTGAATTGTAAGGGGCCAAGGGAGACCCTCCAAAGGGGAATACCGAGAAAAAAATATGCTAAGGTGGGTCCCGGACCACGTGCCTACTGCAAGCAGGAAGGCCAGTGGATAAAGGATCTCCCAAGGTTGGAAAAGAAAACGGGAGAGGAGGGTGAGCAGGAAAAGGCGTTATTAATGCCTGAGTGTGCACAGGGCCAGGAATGAGGACCCAGGAAGTCCAATGAGGGAAGCAGGCTCCATGTCCATTCCCCCAGGAAACACTCTCCGTGGAACCCGTCCGCATTTTCAGTCCTGAATGCTAGGTTGACTGCGTTAATTAGGGCAAGCTCCACCTGCGGTGGGCATGCACCACTGCAGTGACGATGCTGCTGGAGGTGCCTGCACCCCACATCAGGGCCGAGGTTTGAGTCCTGGCTCCACTCCTGATCCCAGCGTCCTACTAATGCATACCTGGTGGGCAAGCAGCTGGGTCCCTGTCACCCACATGGGAGACCCAGGTGATTCCCCTTCCTTTCTTCCTTCCTTCCTTCCTTCCTTCCTTCCTTCCTTCCTTCCTTCCTTCCTTCCTTCCTTCCTTCCTTTTCTCTTTTTGATTTTATTTAGTGTGGGGAGCAACCCGGACTGGACTGAGTTACTGGAATTAAGACTTATTCTATGCATCTGCTCTCCCACAATATGGCGCTGGGAGAGGAGAAAACAGCTTCTACGCAGCTGCCTCCAGTTCAACCAATAAACTGTAGGACCTACTCCTGATTAGAGGAGAGCAGCGTACTCGGCGTGTGGGCAGCCGAGTTAGGATTGGCGGAGGAGGACTATAAAGGAGGAGAGAGACGGCATTCACCAGGAACATCTAAGGGGAACATCTGAAGGAACACCTGTGCAGCCCCCCAGAGAGCCGGCCGGCGGTGTGCCGCTCCCCTGCGGAAGTGGGGAATGTGGCCAGGGGGAACTGCCCTTCCACGGAGGTGGAAGGGATAGTAGCCAACCCGGGAAGAACCAGCAGCAAACCCGGGGAGGGCCGAGCAGACGAAAGAACAGTGCAGGGTCCTGTGTCGTTCCTCCATGAAGACGGGGAGCGACATAATGGTGCCGTGACTCGGATATGAAGCCCAGGCAGGGTTTAGTGTCGTTCCTCCATGAAGAGGGGGAGCGACATGATGGTGCCGTGACTCGGATATGAAGCCTAGTCAGGGTTTAGTGTCGTTCCTCCACGAAGAGGGGGAGCGACATAATGGTGCCGTGACTCGGATAGGAAACTTAGGAGGGAAGAAACGGGAAGAAGTGGAAAATACCGGAGAGAGAGACTAGCAAAGAGCCTAGGTGCCGGAAGAAGCTATTGAAAGCCTAGGTATAGACTTGGATACGGACTGTGGGAAAGAAGTTAGGATTGAAAGCGAAAGTGAAAGCTTTCATAGACTCGGATGCGGACTATGGCGGGGAAGTTAGGAGATTGAAAGCGAAAGTGAAACCTGGAGGAGGCTTGGACTCGGATACGGACTGTGGGGAGAAGCCAGGAGAAATGAGAGGAATATTGTTGGAAGAAAACTTAAGGAAACATACCGGGTAGAGAGGAATGTTGGGGAGGATGAAGCCGCGAGTGCAGGCCAAGGCGGAGACATAAGCCACCTTGGAATTCTTCAAGTCACCCCGGGGAGCAAGAGGCGAAGATCTGGAACCAGAGGCAGAGACGTGGGCCGCCAGGTTGAAATTCGCCAGGTTAGTCCGGGGAACTTGGACTGAATGCCGGTGGTGGCGGAAACATTCGCGGAAGCCGCCGCGTGCAGAGAGAGCACGGGGCGTGAATAGATAGGGAACGCGGGGCTGGCGCGAGGCTGTGGTGCGGGCGCGAAGTGCGTGGAGACCGCGGAGCGTGCGCGCAGAGCCGGGAACCCGCCGGCGGGGCGAGGCGCCGGGAAGCCGCGCGGAGCCGTGAAGCTGCCGCGGGGCGAGGTGCCGAGAAGCAGCCTCGGGGCGAGCGCCGCCGGGAAGCCGCAGGGATAAGAGAAACAGAAGTCTAGAAGTAAAATGAGAGAAATAGGAATGCTGGAAGATAGAAGTAAAATGGGAGAAATAGGAATGCCCGGAGATAGAGAAATAGAGAAATAGAAAGGCCTCCCCTCAACATGGCAATGAGAAAGCTTGGATTCGGTCTGCCTGATTAGGGAGGCGGTGAGCACCTGCGGGCGGCTAGCAGCTTATGCGCCGCAGGTCACCGAAAACAGGCACGTTATCAACACCAATAAGTCACCCTATAACATGGCAATGAGAGAGCTTGGATTCGGTCTGCCTGATTAGGGCGGTAAGCACCAGCAAGCAGCTCGACCAGAGTATGAGCTGCAGGTCACCGAAGATAGGCACGAACCAACACTAATAAGTCTCCCCCACAATACGGCAATGAGAAGGCCTGGATTCGGTTTGCCTGATTGTTAGGGCTTGTAAGCCCCTGCAGGCAGAGCAGAGCATGCGCTGCGGGGCACCGAACACAGGCACGCATCAGCGCCTAAAAACCTCCTCACAATATGGCGAAGAGAGGACCCGGATTCGGTTTGCCTGATTGATAGGACTTGTAAGAACCTGTGGCAACTCTAGCAAGCAGAGCAGAGTGTGTGCCGCGGGGCACCGAAGACAGGCGCGTATCAACGCCAAAAAATAAAAAGAAAGGGGGATCTGTGGGGAGCAACCCGGACTGGACTGAGTTACTGGAATTAAGACTTATTCTATGCATCTGCTCTCCCACAATATGGCGCTGGGAGAGGAGAAAACAGCTTCTACGCAGCTGCCTCCAGTTCAACCAATAAACTGTAGGACCTACTCCTGATTAGAGGAGAGCAGCGTACTCGGCGTGTGGGCAGCCGAGTTAGGATTGGCGGAGGAGGACTATAAAGGAGGAGAGAGACGGCATTCACCAGGAACATCTAAGGGGAACATCTGAAGGAACACCTGTGCAGCCCCCCAGAGAGCCGGCCGGCGGTGTGCCGCTCCCCTGCGGAAGTGGGGAATGTGGCCAGGGGGAACTGCCCTTCCACGGAGGTGGAAGGGATAGTAGCCAACCCGGGAAGAACCAGCAGCAAACCCGGGGAGGGCCGAGCAGACGAAAGAACAGTGCAGGGTCCTGTGTCGTTCCTCCATGAAGACGGGGAGCGACAATTTAGGGGCTGGCACTGTGGCACAGCAGGTCAATGCCCTGGCCTGAAACTCCAGCATCTCATATGGGCACCGGTTCGATTCCCAGCTGCTCCACTTTCTATCCAGCTCTCTGTTGTGGCCTGGGAAAGCAGTAGAAGAGATGACCCAAGCCCTTGGGTCTCTGCACCCACATAGGAGACTTGGAATAAACTCCTGGCTCCTGGCTTTGGATTGGCACACCTCCAACCACTGCAGCCAAATGGGGAGTGAACTAGCAGGTGGAAGACCTCTCTCTCTCTCTCTCTCTCTCTCTGCCTCTCCTCTCTCTGTGTAACTCTGACTTTCAAATAAATAAATGAACCTTTAAAAAATATTCTATTTATTTATTTGAGAGGTACAGTCACAAACCGTGAGTGGGAGAGACAGACAAAAAGGTCTTCCATCTGCTGGTTTGCTCCCCAAATGGCCACAATGGCCACAGCTAGGCATACCCAAAGCCAGGATCCAGGAGCTTCTTCTGGTCTCCCACGTGGGTGCAGGGGCCCAAGGACTTGTGCCATCCTCCACTCCTTTCCCAGGCCACAGCAGAGAGCTGGATCGGAAGAGGAGTAGCTGGAACTAGAACCAGTTCCCATATAGGATGCCTGCACCTCAGGCAGAGGATTAACCTACTGCACCACAGCACCAGTTCTTCTCTCTGCCTTTCAAAATGAAAGTGGGGGAAAAAACTTGGTGTAGAGGAATATAGATTCACCCAGGATGTTTTAAACAAGATTTTATTTATTTGAGAGGCAGTGAGAGAGAAAGAGAGACACATATGGGTCTCCCATATGGGTGCAGGGGCCCAAGCACTTGGGCCATCACCTGCTGCTTTCCCAGGCACACTAGCAGGGAGCTGGATCAGAAGCAGAGCAGATGGGATTTAAACTAGCACTTGAATTTGGGACGCTGGCATCACAGTAGCGGCTCAATCTTCTGTGCAACAGTGCCAGCCCCGCATCCAGGATTTAAGGACTATAAAACAAGCAGTAGGGGGCTGGCGCTGTGGCGCAGTAGGTTAATCCTCTGCTTGTGGCACCAGCATCCCATATGGGCGCCGGTTCAAATCCTGGCTGCTCTACTTCTGATCCATCTCTCTGCTATGTCCTGGGAAAGCAGTGGAAGATGGCCCAAGTCCTTGGGCCCCTGCACCCACGTGGGAGACCTGGAAGAAGCTCCTGGCTCCTGGCTTTGGATCAGCGCAGCTCCAGCTGTTGCAGCCAATTGGGTAGTGAACCAGCGGATGGAAGACCTCTCTCTCTGTCTTTCTCTCTCTCTCTGTCTGTAACTCTATCTCTCAAATAAATAAATAAAATATTAGGAAAAAAAACAAGTAGTGGAAGACATCCACCCAGTGGCATCTCATCCTGACTCCCTGTGACCACCTGATCTGGGGCTTTTACCGGTTGCCTATGTTGGACTTGAAGGATTCATTCTTCTGTGTGCACTGGAGCCCAGCATCACAAGAGTTATTTGCTCTGTGAATGGCAGAACCCAGAGACTTCCACTAGGGAAAGATACTGCAGGACTGCATTGCAGCAAGGAGTTTTACAATCCCCCCACCTTGTGTGGGCAAATGCTGGCCGCCATTTGAGAGAACCATGGCTCCAGGAGGGGCACTGCCTTGGCGTGTGGACAATCTCCTGAGAGCCAGCACGACTCTTGACCATTCAGAAAAAAACACCGCGACCACACTAAGTCACATGGCTGAATGAGGCTCTAAAATACCCCAGACGAAAACTCAAATTCCCCAGCCCTTGGTGAACTATCACAACTTTGGATGGACCAAAGACAAGCGGCACCTACTCCCACATAGATGGGAATCAGTAACTCAGGCAGCTGTCCCTCAACCCAAAACACCATTTGCCAGGGCTTGGGCGAATGAGCAGCTTCTTCCATGTCTGGATACACAGCTGTGTGAAGCCCTGCGGGGGAGGGGGGCCCACTACAGTGCCCACAGCACACTGCAGGGTGCCACTACTGGAGCAAAAGCGTGGCTGCGGGCTCAGTTTGGGCCACCCAGGGCAACACCAGGCTCTCCAAATGCCCCACAGAGAACAACTGTCTTTCTCAAACCCAGCCAGCCTGCTCCCTGTCCCGTCTGCACAGCCCGCGCGTGACCTGCTTGCAAATCACTGAACAACGGTGTTGCCACAGAGCAGACCTGACAGACGCGCCTTGGGAGGAGCCACGCTCAGCGATGTCCACGGGTGGAAGTCGTTTCATTGACCAGGAGGAGCGAAACTCTGCCTGTGCGCGTGGCAGCCCCCAAAGCAGAAGCACTGCCACCACTTAAAAGCTGAGACCCGTAATTCTAACTCGTGCTCTCCTTCTTGGAGAAGGTGGGAGAGAACATCTACACAGATCCTAAATATGCTTTCTCTGCAAACGCATGTGCACACAGAACTACGTGGAAAGGGGTTTGCTGACTTCTAAAAGAAGGATGCCCAAGCAATCTGGAAGCTCCTGGGCACGGGCCACCGGCCTAAGGAGGTCAGAATCGTGCACTTCATGGAGGCCAAGCAGCCAAACTGTTTCCCAAGGGAATGATAAGGCTGACTAAGAAACAGAGACCGTTGCCAGAACAAAAAGCCCCTGGCCGTGGCCCTGGCCGTGGCCCTGGCCATGAATCCTAGAAGGGTTCTGACCAGATTCAACCCCAGTTACTCTCTGGGGTACCGGAAGAGGCCCCGAGGGTGAGAATTCAACTCTGCGTGTGTAGATCCTGGGACCTGCAGGTGGATAACCAAGGAATGGTTCTGGTATCTGAACACTGGGTGGGGGATGTCGCTGGACTCACACTCTCGAACACCTGCTTATGGTGAGATGCAACCCCCCAGTGAGTCCACAAATATAAATGGGAACTAATAAGCAAAGAACTAACCCAAGAGTCGTACGAAACTGAACAGTTTGTGCTAACAATTACTCTGAATCCAGGCCTCGCCTGCAGATGGGAATACAGGCTGGAGGGTGAGGGGTCAGGAGAGGACTGGCAGAGAGGTTTCAGTAGCGTCACAGGCGAGTGCGATCTTTGCCAGTCCTGGAAGACAGTTTCACTGGATGTGGTGGAGGCAGACACACCTGCCACTCAGAAAGAGCATCTGAAGTGGCAAAGGTGTTGTTGAGGAAAACCATCCCTGGGCTCAGTTCTCCAGTCCCCATTGAGTGACGTCACTTTGAGGGTGGCTCTGGAGGTGGCCAAGCACTTGATGAGAATCCGACAGCATTTGTCCGGCTCCTGGAGATCGCCATCCGCAGCGGGGATGAAACAACCAATCACGCTTGGAAGAAAACAACAGCCTAACTTGCCAACAGCCCACTCCACTTGGGACACACTGTTCCCAGCTGTACTGCTTGGAATTAGGGGAGCTCCACGAAGCCAGCTTCAACTGGCTCCCCATGAACTACATGGAAGGTCCTTCCTGGGCTGTGGGTGCTGGGGTCTGACATCTGAACTAAACACAAAGGAATCAGATATGTTCAGGTATAAACCCACTCTGGGACTACTTCTCAATGCCATGCATTCATTGCTTCTAATAGAATGCTGCCCCACACATGTTCCCCTCCGTGGTGCAAAACTGGGAAACCGGGTACTCCATAAACCTGGAAGGCAGCTCAGCCTGAGAATCATCTCCAACTCACATGAGTGGGACACTACTGAGTGTTACCTGTATTTCTTTCATTCATCTGTTAACCACACTTGTATCAGGTTGGGATCTGACCCAACCACGAATTCTACAGAACCTGGTGCCGTCTGCAGAGGTCCCAGGTAGAGTCACAGTGACACCTAGTGGCCATAGCCAGTATTCATTGAATTAGGACCTGGACTTAAAACTGGATTTAAAGAACATTAAACTAACACGTAATGTCAGATTTTTGCTGTTCTTATTACTCCACAGTATTTGATGCAATATTAACTCAATCTATTATATATTCAGTTCTTTGTTTATATTATTTATTTAACCCATTTACTTGCAAATGTGTAGTGATTAATCAGACTTGATATCCATTTTAAAAGGTTGCATGGGTTATGCACTGCATATTAAAATGTAATTTTAAGTACTTTCTTACTGTGTTAAAAGATATTGTGGAACCTACAAACTATTACACTGGATTCCAATTTGCACCAAGGATAGAATTAGAAATATATATCTTGTATTATAACTTTCTGATTATTCCTTTATCCTTAGCAGTCACAATACACTAATTTATTTCATTGTTTTCTGGACCCTCACTTATGCAGGGAGAAATAATCCTAAGATCAGAATTTCTCAAACTTTGACCACCCCAGGAGACCTATCCGTGTGTTGGATTTGTCTACCCTAAGCCATATTCTGTACATGACCACAATGACCTAATGTCATCCCAATATAAAATCTTACTAACTCCCCTCCTTGAGAGCTAGTTACAATAAAATCACACACACACACACACACACACACAGTCACTTCCACAGTAAAGCTAGCAAATGTGTACAGAGGACCCCTCTTCGCTTCTTCCTACCACTTTTCTCTGTGGCTAAGCTTTGGGAACTTAGCTATCCTACCCCTAGACCTAACTGCTGCACTGTAGGCTTTGCCAATCCTCCCCTTCCTTACCCGTCCTGACCGGAAGTCTATTATTCTAAGGAAAAGAAAGAAAAGAAAGACATGGATTATCCTAGCCTCACTAGGCAGAGTCAGAGGTGTGCTATTTTCCCCATTTCCCAAGTGAGTGAGTGCCAGGTACGCTCTGATAGCAACAACTCACACTTTGACCTGTCCTTGTGACTTTTCGCAATGTCTCAGGGGCCCTTGGTGCAATGGCAGGATGTATGTTTGTCTGTGGGGTTAGTGACGGGGTTTCTCAACGTCCACTGAGCTGCACAAGTAGGGGAGGCGCTTGCTCCTTGAGTGTCACTCAGCCTCTGAGAAGCTCTTCCAAACCACTCCATATGTCACAAAAGACTGCTTATGTGCCTGGATATCAGAAGCACGGATTCTGTACAGGGCTGGCAGGTGAGCATGTGTTTATACATGTATCCATCACCTGGAAATAATGGCAAATCAAAGAGTCCCGGCTATCGTGGCACAACGAAATGAAACAAAGGTCACTATATTTCCATAGGCAATACCCAGCTCAACAAGGCGGCGTCTGTGTTGTAACCAGTCCCTGTTGTGGTAGGGGTGTCAATGCTGCAGCAGGGGTGGAAACACACAAGTAAGAAGCATTAGAGAAGAGGCCGCTTGGTTACAACAAAATTCTCCAAAAAGCCCCAAATGTAGGGAACTGACTTTCTTCCCTGCTCTGTTGGAAGCCTCAGGGAATTAAATCCATACTAGGAGTACTCAGTTAAGCGGAACTGGCAATCTCAGCAATCTTGCTAGTTATCCAGCTAACAACAAAGTGTTGTGACAAGGCTGCTGAGTCCAGTTCTAACGCGGCAATGCAGAACCCAGGGCTGGAACCAGGGACGCAGGAATTCTTTGCAATGAATGTGCACAGTTTCATTTCTTCCCGTGCTGAAAGATCAGCATGGCCACTTCTCAGCGGCTGCAGCTGGCGTGCTTCTTGCCCGCATCCTCCTCAGGACGGAGGAGCAGCAAAGAACGGGCAGAGTAAAACCAAACAGAAATGCCTCCTCGCTGAGGCCACTGAGCTTCGCTTCATCGGTGGAACTTCAGTCCCTCGGAATGTGGGGACTGCGTTAGGCAACAGTGGCTAAGGAGGTGGATGCTGCTGGAACAAAGGAAAAGCACGTTGAGTGAAAGCAGCCTGGACCATTTTCCTCACACAGAACTATTTGATGGGGAGCAAACAAGCAGGCAGCCACCTAGGTCCCAGTGAGCTGGAAGTCCCTGCAAGCTCCATTGTGATGCTATCCCTCTGCGTGTCAATCAAAGGCACCCGTTTTTCCCAGGATGCCCCGTGTCTCATCTAGGACCAAGAAGCGGAATTGCCATGAGGATACATGGATATTAAACAAGATTCTCACACATGCAGAGCCACCCACTCCCGCCCTCATAAAAGAAGCCAAAAATCGGGGAGAGTTTGCTTTTTGCCATGGACTCTCTCTCACCACAGACCACAGCAGGAAGCGCTGTTCAGGTACTCTCTCTCTCTCGCTCGCTCTTCTCTCTCCTCCTTCTTCTCTCTGTTCAGGCAAGTCTCTGGCCACTCATGATGGAGATGTCTCCATGTGGAGCAGCACATGTCAACACATAAACATATTTTCCCTCTCGATGCTAAATCCCATTCCTATTCTACACGTATAGAAATGTCTACACTTCAGAATTATTCTCTGTGTGAGACAAGCGCCTGGAAAAAGATTAGAGTGCTCATGCCCATGCCATAATTGGTGAGCCATAATTGGAACAGGACTGACCGCCACCTCCCAAAATGGCAGTGGGTAGGTGAATTTAAATCTCTCCGCTTCATGAGTTTCCTAACAACTTATAAACACTTTGAAATCCCTCTCCCTCTAGCTGTCTCAGAGTTTTGGGCAGGCCTCTGAAAATGCAAATCTGGGGGGCTGACATTGTGGCACAGCTGGGAAAGCTGCCTCCCGGCACCAGCATCCCATACGGGCTCCAGTTCGTGTCCTGAATGCCCCACTTCTGACCCAGCTCCCAGCTAAGGTGCCTGGGAAAAGCAGCAGAAGGTGGCCCAAGTGCTTGGACCCTTGCCACCAACTTGGGAGACCTGGAAGAAGCTCCTGGCTCCTGGCTTCAGCCTGGCTCAAACCTTGGCTGTTGCAGCCTATCTGGGGAGTAAAACAGTAGGTGGAAGATCTCTCTGTCTCTGCCTGTCTCTCTGTAACTCTTTCAAATAAATAAATCTTTTAAAGACACAAATCTGGTTGGTCCTGTTTTCATGCTAATAGCAGCCATGCAGCAGCAGGAGCAGGTTGCTACTGATAAGGGGATGCTGATGGTGACACAGACACAAAGGATGCTGGCTCTTGGCCACCCACTCGTGGCGCATGAGTGCCCACAGTCTGGCCTCAGTGTGTTTCTAGAGTTAGCACCCAACACAGGACACATTGGCTCTCGGCGCTGAGCCCCTACAATTGGATTGCACATGGCTTTAGCTTCATTGCAGATTCTGAGTCAAGTCTTCATGTTTGTCTTCCGGTATGACTTCATTAACTCCGCCCCTTTGCCTAATGGGAGGAAGAGGACCTTCCATTGTAGTGGTGGTTCCTCGCCGGGAGGACAAGGGTGGAACTTCCTCTTCTGGTCTAAGATGGACAGGCCCCATTCATGGTGGCACAGGCTGGTCATGCACTGTCTCTCGTCTGGACTCGCTTATGGATGTGGCCTCTGCTAGCCAGCTGGGGCTTGGCACTCTATCACCAAGCCGCCCATCCCTCCCTGCAGGGGTCAGCTTTGAGAAATTCAAATACTGCAGTTATTCAGCTCCAACACACTTGCACACAGGTCCCATCCCTGGGAGTAGACTCCAAGCATGTGGCTCAATGCCCCTGGAAATCAAGGGACCTAGGTGTGGTGATGCAAACCCCTCAAGATATTTGGGGCACTGGACTTCAGGGTTCAGTCTGAACTCTGAACAGCAGCTTCAGCTTCAGACACATTGTGAATGCTGGTATCTCCCTGAGAATAGACCCCCGGGCATGGGTTCAATGCCCTCTAGAAGTTAGAAGCCCTGCCTTCACTTATATTTGGGGTGTTGGAAAAGGCCCTGAGATACACATCTCACACATGGGTCAATTTCCTCTTTGGGTTCACCTAGAACCTTAGGTGTGGTGACACCTAAGGTATGGTGATGTCCCCTGGAGGCCAGGAGCCCCAGATACAGAGATTAGAAGGCCCCAGAAATATCTGGAGGCACTGGACATCTGTATCTTAGGTCTGAGGCAATATCCCAGATCTAGATCCACCTGCAGGGAGTCCTAAAGTGGGCTGGAATCTACGGGGAGCCCTACCTTGCAGGGCAAAAATAGATCTTGGGATGCCAGATGTCAGAGCACATTGAATTCAGGTCACTGGCTTACACATCACTGGGCCCAGAGATCACCACGCCTATGGCTGAGTACAACCACCTTTGAGAAGCCGCAGTGGGAACACACGCATAGCCAGAGTCTGTCGCCCTTCTTCGTGATATTACTCAAGGATAACTCAAATGTAACTCATCCTTCACGGGTCCACCTCGGGGCTCTAGCGAAAGGACGAAGCTCACTTCAGCAACCCCGGGGTGCGGCTATCTTGAATAAGAAGGACAGTCCGCAAGAGGGGCGGGCAAAGCTTGCATCCTACTGTGCACAACCAAGCTCGCCGAGTGACGCGTTGCACCTTGTCCCCTCTCACAGGTCCCTTCCCTCGCCCCGCACGTCTCTCTTCTCTGACCTCTGGCCCCTGTCCAGGCTCTCCCCAGATCTCCACCCCGGTTCCACTGCACACCATTTAAACGTCTCGCAAGGTCAACAGTTTCGGATTCCCACCCACACAAAGGTCCCGCCTCAGGACCTCCTTTGCAGGGAAGTGGAGCAGCCAGGCGGAGTGATTGTCAAAAATATGGCTGGAGAGTAATGGCTTAAAATAGCACTTTTCTCTGGCAGATAATAAAATGTGAAAATGAAATACCGGAATACAACGGAGATTGGAAAAGTTGGAAAGCCAGGAGCATCTGTCCATGTTTATGGTTACTCACAAAATGTCACACGAAGCCAAGCTGTGACAGCTTAACATTTTTAAAGTTGCTTTCACACACCTCGGTCAAGAAAGCTCCGCTCCTGTGGGTGCCATAATTTTGGTTCAGGTTTCTTTCCTGAAACACTATAAGTATCAACTTTAAGAAGTCCAGTGTTTTCCAAACTTTCACAAATTGGGGTCCACAGGGTCTTCTATGATATCTAAGAGACTTCTTAGTTACATTCTAACTTTAAGACCAGAAATTCTGATATTTCATTGTGAAGAAAGCAAGGGAAGATCATAGACAATTTGGGACAGCTTCTTCAGGACCCCTCATACATACAGTAATAATCACTGGTAATTATATCTTTGATCATTATTAATCATGTATCAAAGAGATAGTAATTGAAATTCTGATCAGAGAGAACCAGATCATAATTAATACTCAACTGTATATGAGTTTAACTTTGCTCACGCTCATTTCCCTTCTTCTAAACACTCTCCCACTCATTGTCACAGAAGATCCAGAAAAACCATCTTCTGACATAGTTTTTATCAGGCCATGGTTTTGATTCAGAATCTGCAATGATTCCCACATTTCCTCAACCAAATGTTGCTGTAAGAGAAAAGTAGCCTGTCTCTTGTCTTGGCTCAGACACACGACCACATGTACATCATGCTGTAAGCTTGCGGAAGGCCCATGATGCAGAGTTCTTCCTCGCACCCTCCGTAGAATCAAGCCCGGAAATGCACACATAGCCAGGATAAGAAGTGAGTATTTGCCATAGCTATCACCAGGACTTAGCTCTACCTTCTCCACGCCAACACCTGCTTTCCTTTTCCCTTTGTATCCTAAAATAGAAAAGGAAGCGCAGGGTAGTAGCTAACGTGGCTAACGCAGTAAGAGCGGATACACAACCTGTGGGCGAATTGTCTTCTAAAAAGCAGGAACACAGGACCAAGTTTTAGACTTTGCAACAGTTTTCCAAGATGAAATTTGAAAGCAGCATAGAAACTCAGGTGTCTATCATAATGCATTGGCTAAATAAACCACGTTCATTCATACAATGGAAAACTGCAGAATTGCAAGGTTTTCTTTTTCTAATTGAACACATTGGTGATTCAAAAAGCAGTGGGCAATGAGAGCTTTTATTTAGCATTTTACTGTCACCTTCATCATGTTTTGAATTTATTGCCAATGTTATTAAAGTTTTACCACTACTCTGACCCTGTTTTCCATTTCAGATGCATAATTTCCTCACCTTATGGAAGTTTTCATTCATTCTTACATAAATAATTTCTCAGATATCCTTTAGGGATCTTCCAGATAGAGGATTGGATAGCTTTGTTCTCTTTTTATCTTATTATCTGGTAAATTATATTATGTTATTTATTGTACCGTATTTTTACTGTACTACACTTTTAATTTAAAAATAGCATTTGGTTGGTTCAGAAATTGACAAACCAAATAGTAGGAAAGAGTGTCTAAAATCAGACACAGAACCATAGTAAAATTGAGATTATAATAAAATTGATATTAATTGTATAGCAAAATCATTAAACACAGACGAGACTATGGTTCATTATTAATAAATTCTCGATGTACGAATTATTTTAAAAAATGAAACTATGAAAGTACCAGTAGAAACTTAGCAAATTTGAGGGGATTTAAGTTTTGCTTAGTGAGAAATACCTTTCTAATCTACAAAGCTGGTGCACTTAGTTACCAAAGAATTTGAATTTTTTCCAACACAAAGCACACTAAAACGAAGCCAAACAGCCGGGGACATACATGTGGCGCTCACACCCTTGCCCGGCGTCTCTGGAGGGCAGTCGGGGTCTTCCTCGGTGTGGGACCACGGTTCTGGTCCCCACGCCCCCGCGCACCGTCAGCACGGTCCTTAGTCTCAAAATAGCACCTTCTCCTGCAGCGTCCCTGGGCACAGACTGCACCTGCGCGCCCACCTTGGCTTAACTCTTGGGGAGGCCAGCAGCGCCGTGGTGCGCAGGCCGAGCAGCTGGGAGCCGCCTTCCCTTTGCAGCCCGCCAGGGTGTGGCGGTGCAGCTACGCAGCGGCGCTCCCCAACGGCCCCAACCGTCCACCGCCTTGAGCTGTTGGTGGCTTCGAAATCGCGTGCGTGGCCTTGGCGTGAAGCCGCTTGGCGCACGGCCCCTGGTGCGCGCCGCCGCCTCTGCTTGGAGAAGAAATAAAAAAATAAAAATGTAAAATTAAGTATCTACTGCTCGTGTTAGACCACCCTCCCGCCTCACGCTCTAGTGAGTGGAGGGCGCTAATGTAACGGTTCCAGAGTTTTGCATTTGCCGGTGAACTGGACCTCAATTTGTTTTTCAGGTGGTCAGTATCTGTGTGCACAAGATTACCCAGGCTTCCTAAGACGCTCAAAGGGAGACTCCTCCTGAGACCGCTGTTCCTGAGACAGTTGTCTATGGCCTGGAGATGTGGTAGAATTCATCACCCACATCATCTGAGCCGGGTGTTTTCTGAACGGTTTTAATGATTTCCTTTCTTTTCTGGTTAAAGGACACTCCCAGCTATGTGTTTCCTCTTGTGTCAGTTTTGGCAAACTTTGTGTTCTAGAAAGTTGTCCATTTTCCATAAATGTTCAAATCTACTAGTACTGTCTCCACTTTGTCTCCTGTTATTTGTGCTTTCCTTTCTTTAACTGAAATCGGCATCCTTGTCCTTAAATCTATTCACAGCATCATCGTTTCAGCCTGAGAATCCCCTCAGTATTATACTTTTTAAAAAGTCAACTCTGTTCTTTGTTAACTACTTCTTTCTGTATTCTCTGGGTTTATTGCTTTGCTTTCCTGTTGTTTTTTAAAGATTTATTTATTTATTTATTTGAAAGTCAGAGTTACACAGACAGAGGAGAGACAGGGGTCTTCCAACCGCTGGTTCACTCCCCAGTTGGCCGCAATGGCTGGAGCTGTGCCGATCAGAAGCCAGGAGCCTGGAGCTTCTTCCATGGCCCCTACGTGGGTGCAGGGCCCAAGGGCTTGGGCCATCTTCCACTGCTTTCCCAAGACCATAGCAGAGAGCTGGATTGAAAGTGGAGCAGTCAGGGATCGAACCAGCACCCATATGGGATGACAGCACTGCAGGCCAGGGCTTTAACTCACTGCACCACAGTGCCGGCCCCCAAAATAAATCTTTTTTAAAAAAAAGAAATGTGTGGAAGAATCACCAAGGTGCTGGTCTGTGAGCTATGGCAAGGCCCTCGGCTACATTTTCTCTTTAGTCTGGTGCGCTGGGTACATTCAATTCACAGTCCCCCCAACACCAGCCCTGAAGGATCTATTTCTCCCTACAGTCTGAACCCTAGTTTGGCTACACATCCATTCAGTTAGTAAGAGAATGCTGCAGACTTGATCTTTGACCTAACTGATAATTGCCCCTGATGGCTGGACCACTTTCTTTGTTGGCAGGAGAGAGTTTGTAACCAATCATCTATTTAGCAGCTGGTCCAATAATTAAGTTGTTTCCGGTTCTTGAACTTTGCCCAGTGTTTCCTACCCAGAGTTAAGGGAGCTTTTCCTGTGTATTTTTCTAGATTCAGTAAGAACCAAACACAACTGGACTGCCCTGGGTTAACTTTTTTTGTCTAATTCCAAATTTTGGTCTTGGGAATCCTCCAACCACCTAGCATCTACTCCACACTTGTGTGCCAGTAACTTCTTATCCAACGCGCATTCACTTAAGCCAATTGCCCCCTAAAAGCTCTTAGCTTTTCTGGGAGAGCTCCCTGCACGCACACAAACCAGAAGGCCTCTGCATGGCTCTGCCTCGGGTTTGCTAAAGAAGGGCTGTCCTTCAGAAAGCTGAACTCCTGGCACTTGGTCTTATTCGTTAAATAGAAGAGCCTGTGTGCAGAAAGTCAAGTCAGAAATTGCCATTGATCTTTGAGCTCCCTTCTATGCAGTAGAAGGTCTAAGGGCCCATTGGTCCTGAGTATGAAAGTATTGTGCACATACAAGAAAGTATTTTTTTTTCATTTGACAATGTATTTTGGGATTTTATACTGATATACTAATATCCTGATTTCTACAGCTCCCTGTTTTTACATATAATCTATGTTACTATATATAAATCAATACATATTTGAAGGAAGCTAAATTTGATTTATTTAGTTAGTTAGTTGAGAGACAAAGCTCCCAACCATTGGTTCACTCTCCAAATTCCCACATTGGCAGAGGTTGGTTGGGCCTGGCCAAAGTCAGGAGCTGGGAACTCAATCCAGGTCTCCCATGTGACCGGCAGGGACCCAAGTACTTGAACCATCACCACTGGCCCCCGTGGGCTGAGAACTGGAGTCAGGAGCCAGGCCCAGGAATCAAACTCAGATATTTTGATAAGGGATAAGAATATCCTAAACAGCATCTGAAACTCTGGGCCAAATGCCCACCCGTGTATATGTATATATATGATTATTTACGTTTTGTCTTCCACATGGTGTGGTAAAGCATCCCAGTTTAGCAAATATTATTATATAATATACATTATATAATATATTCTATATTAATCTATCTCTATTATTAAATTTCTAAATGATATACCTACTCATGTTTATACATTTACATAAAATGCTGCTTATTTTTCCATACATATTTATACATACATGTTTTCTGATGCTGATATCTATATTAATAGTTACCAAACTAAATTATTGTCAGGTAAGGGCTATTCATGACTCCAACTAGGATTGAAATAGATGTGTGGAAATAATACTCAATTACTGGTGTAAAATTCCTTACCCAATCTGTTGCTATTGAAGTATCTGCTGTCTGGTGCCTTGTGCATACTGAGTTCACACTCCATATTCAGCTCACACCAGCCCTGAAAGAACTTTCTTTCCTATGAGCTACACCCTAGTTTGATCATATTCATCACTCATCCAATTCAGGAAACAGAGCAAGCAATTGACCTTTGACCTACTTTCCTTTCTGGACCACTTGCTTTGTGGCCAGAAAGGTTTTGCAGGCCAATCGTCTGTGTTAGGAGTTTCTCAATCTGGTTTTCCTAAGGCGCATGGCATCCCCAGGTGTATCTGATCCTAGGCCACTGAGGCTTTGTCTGGGGCTCTCTTGCTCTACTTTGATCCATAGAGAACATGTTTGCAGTGGAATGTAGAGCTTTTAGTACCTTATGCTGTCCTGGTAGTAAGAGCCATCTTACTGCTTGGTATCATTCTCACCACTGTGTATCCCTGGAATCCACAGCTCCCTGAGGACTCAGACCCAGCTGGTTTTCATGGCTTGGATGGCTCCTACTCTACCACACAAACTAGGAGACCACTGTACCAGCCTCCTTTGGTGGATTTAACGAAGTATCTCCCGTATATCGAAAGATTTCAGAGATTTCCATGCCTCACTGTGTGGTGGTTGCACTTAAGCTGTAAGTTTGTAAGACACTGCCCTGTGCTTAAGGTCAGCCTCAGGTCCCGTGGAACTAGCTGTGTGGCTCCCTTCCACCCAGTAGACGATCAGGCAGCCCACTGGTCCCAGAGGCGAAAGCAAATTCTATGGTATAGTAGCATATATGTGCTTTTCAGTTTGCTTATTTGAGAATTTTTTATATTAATGAATTAATATTCACTCTATGTATCTACCTACCTTTGTATAAAATTATATCTACATAGAGATATATAGATATATTTTGTTTATATAAACCTCTTATATGAATTTATAAGTTTATGTTTTATCTTACACACTGTGCTGAAGCACTCCATTACTGCAGATTTAACTACATGTTTATATTAGTACATTTTACATTTTATATTTTTAAAGATTTATGCTTATATGTTTCTGTTTCTTATTTACATATACTTTTTCATTTATAAATTCTTCTGTTGATATCTATATTAATATTTATCAAATGAGCTACTGTGGGCTGAGGTGATAATTTATGATTCAGACTTGGATTGGAAACCAAGAAATTGTGGCAATAGCACCAAG